>NW_020230188.1:530000-665000 GCF_003227715.2 Harpegnathos saltator | reverse complement strand
TTTCCGTTGTGGATGCAATAAAAGAAGAGGATAACGCGAGAGGATTCAACGCGCGAACAGGTCTTACCCGCCGGCCCCGTTGTTCCCGTATCCTTCTGGCTAGAGTGAGGAAAGCTTCTTCGATATTTATGTTCTCCTTGCACGATACCTCGAAGAAGGGCATATCGAAGTTCTCCGCGATCTTCTGGCCTCTCTCGGCGTCCACGGCGCGGTGCGCGGTCGCGTCGCATTTGTTCGCTGCCAAAACTTTTACTACGTCCGGTGACGCATTCTGCCGAAAACGGAAGTGTGCCTGTGATTCACGCTCTCTTGCGAGATAATTCTGTTACATGCTGCGATCGCTTCGAATCGACTAACAGAGAGAGAGGAACGCGCGTCTCTATCCCGGTTTGGCGAATTTCATTATTCACCCCCGACTTTGTCAGATAAATGAAATTTCCTGCAAATCGCTACGCGATTTTATCCCTGCGCGCACGGTCATAAATAATTTCATTGCGTTTTACGATCAGTTTTACGAACAGAGTTACGAAGCGTGCGAGCACTGTTTCTTGCAACTGCAAGACTCTTAATCCATCAGACGTCCGATCTTAATGCTTAATTGGCCGCGCGTTATTATGTAGCTTTCACAGCAATTCGCACAATCGATAAATCGCACGAACTTTTCTCGCGGATCACCCGCTAATTTTGTATCGCCGCGCTGTGATTTTTATTTAAGCAGGGCTTAAAGTTTCACATTGCCGGAATGTCCTGTGCAAAATATTCTTAAACGCAGCCACTTAAGAATTAATACGGCGTAAGTTAAGTTTACTCTCCTACTCGCATTATTCTACCTTTGGAGATTGGACTTTAATCTTACTTCTTGGATATTTCGTAGCCAGTAAGACAGATGGTTAAAACTCTCCAAACTAGTGACATCGTACATCAAAAGGATACCCATGGCACCGCGATAGTACGCCGTTGTCAAAGTTCGAAATCTTTCTTGGCCGGCGGTATCCCTTTAAAAATACACACACACACACACACAGAGATATATTTTCAGCGTACTTTCCGCGTACTTTTATCTTAGTCTGTACGCAGCCCTGTCGTTTTACTATGTAGAGTTTCAACATTATCGCACTCGCGGGAACTACACAGGCACTCTCGTCGAGAGGCGAGTGCTGTTCACTTTTCGCGTTTTCACGCGTTCTTGCTTTGTAATTTCCGCGGCGCTAATTTTCCGCGACCGACTATCTGTCGAGCGCTCGACAAGGTGCTTGTGTGATACTCGGTACTCACCAAATTTGCAATTTTATCGGCGTTCCGTCTAAGTTAATGATCTTCTGTTTGAAATCGATACCTGCGGAGACATTTGCCGTTTACATCCACCGTGTGCCTGCACTTCCGGAATGTGAGAGGGGGGGGGAGGGGTTCAGCGGAATTTCGATGTTCGAGCGAAACACCTTCAAGGGGGTGCACGGGTGACTGCGATAGTCCGATTACGTCCGCGACATGGACACGGCAGATGCTATCGTTAATTACGCGACTGTTGCGACAGTTTACACGCAACAATTCCACACGTTCTTTGCGTGCGAGTAATATAATTAAAACTCTATCTATACGGATGAGCGAAATTATCTCGTGACGGAAAGTATACGTTCGCGAAATTCAGCCGCGGAGTATTTTTTCACAGCCGCGGACGGGAGATATATTTCCGCAGAAATATATTTTTTTTTTACCATAATCATGTACACTCCGCACACTGAACAGCCGGCTGAATCCGGCTAAATGTGAAATTGGAAAATCGCGAAAGTCGCGAAATTCGCCCAAGCGGAGCTTGGGGCGGATGCGACCAGGCTGATCAGCTGATCGATGCAGCCTCGGCATATGCATTTTGCGGAATATGTACGTTCCGTACATGCGACACAAATTAATCTCTGACAATGTATTCAAATCCCAACGGAAAATCGCTCTCCTCTTCGCGAAAACAAATTATGATTTATGCGCTTTCGACTGAGAGACAGAGGGTTACCTCGGTATCGCATTGTCTCATAGCAGATAGAAAGCAGCAACCTCGCGTGTAAAATTAGAATGACGCGAAAGAAGAAGAAGAAGAAGAAGAAGAAGAAGAAGAAAAAAGAGAGAGAGAAAGAATTAAAGTGCAACTGTGCGTGTGCTTGTTTGTTGCAGTTTACGAGGTATCTGTGCCAGGGACAGCTGTGACCCCATCGTATATATAGCGGTCTAGGGTTAATTAACGGCTACCTGTATCAACCTGTACACGGAGCGCTGCGCGTTCATCCTACTTGGACTTTAGAACAATGAAAACTCGTCATGGACCGAGGGATGCGGCAGTTGAGGCGAGCACGAGCGCTCGCGATTGTCGCAAGGATGTTCACCCGATCGGCGAGGGGTCAGCTCAAAGGAGAAGCGACGAGTCCACCGAGCACAACTTGAAGGTGCTCGCAGCCACAGGTAAACGGGGGGATACCCGGTGTATTATATGCGGTATGTGTAATGCGCGCGTATCTCTGTCTCTCTCTCTCTCTCTCTCTCTCTCTCTCTCTCTCTCTCCCTCTCTCTCTCTTTCTCTCTCTCACCTATCGTCGAGATGTAGGTGTCGTAGTACCGTTCGTCGCAGTAGCGATGCACGATGCAGGTCTTGCCGACGTTCGAGTCGCCCAGTACCAGGACTTTGTATGTGGCTGCGAAATCCAACGCCATGTTTGCCGTGTCGGATGGTCTCGGACTGTTGTTGGGTCGACAACAGACTCGTCGGCTGGGGGTTGTTCTTCGTGAACGCGCCGCTCGGAGGTGGAAGATCGATTCGAGGCTTGCGCTTTAGCCCCCGCTCGCGAGGTTAAAGGTGTCCTCACAATGTGTGTGACATTTCGTCGCTCATGCGCGGCCTTTGGGTGTAAGGCCATATACGCGCGCGTGTTGCGTGTGTGTATGTTGTGTAATCGACACGTGGAGCAGATATAAGCGTGACTGTGTGTGGACTGTGTATGCGCGTGTGTTTGTGTATACGAGGTAGACACGAGTACTTTTACCACGCCGGTAGCACGGTGTGTGGAGAGAAGATGAAGTCAAAGATCGACGGAGACGACGACGACGACGACGACGGTGTCCACTGGGAGCGATATGCAACTGTCGCTATATATGTTGCATGTGCGATGTATGGAAGAGGACGCATGAAAACTTCCTCTTCTATTTTTACGTTTCTCTCTCGTCCGAGTTTTTTTCCTTCATGTATAATAAAACTCTGTGCGTCTCGGCACAACTTGATCTGACGGCGGAGAAGGAGTAGAGGACGGCATGGGTTCAGAAATAATAAAGCAGTGTTGGAAATTAGGCCGCTTTATTGTTTGTATTATTAATGAGGCCAACATATTTTGTCCACTCCGCAAAGTCAGTGGAAGTTAATGTTTATAACAGGTAACTGTGTTTGTGTCTGCACTCGGGATTTCGCTTCATGCTTCATAACAAAATATTATCAGAATGAAATTCCGTTTTTTGCTTAGACTTTACAATTGTTGATTCGCCAATGTAATCGCAATTTTACGTAATTTTCGTTCGGTTTCTTCTTCTTTTTCTTTTCCTGGGACGAGACTTATGTTCCCATTTTCTATGTATACGTTCTACAACTCTATATGCGTCTTTAGTACTAGCCTAAATTATTTCGCATCGCCATCACGATGAAACGGATAAATACTAATTCTACTTAAGTAATTTTTGGAAACAGCTTTGTCGCAAAGCGGGTCCTACGATAAATACGTAACAATGATAAAATCAACTTTAATAATTTATTTTTATCGCCATGCAAGCCGCACTCACCACTCGTCTTATTACTAAATCTACCTTTAGAGAGAGAGAGAGAGAGAGATATGTATTTATTTGGATATAATATTTATTCCGTCGGTCGAAGAGGAAACAAGCTTCTAAGCGGATCTACTATCGACAGTCATGTCGTGACGTTCAGAAAACTAGCTGTTGCAAATCGATGTAAGACATTCTGATAATCACGGAATTTCCGTCGTTGTTATTATAGCGTAATTTTTCGCTCGATGAGTACATATTGTTATGAAAGAGAGAGAGAGAGAGAGAGAGAGAGAGAGAGAGAGAGGGGGGGAGGGAGAGGGAGAGAGAGAGGGGGGGAGAGAGAGAGAGAGAAAAGTACAATTTGTTTTTCCGCCGGAAATATTTGCTAAAATACGCGAGAAGAATTAATTCCTTTCATTCTTATGATCAAGTTTTCGCGTCAGTCAACACAATAGTCATGTAAATAATATAAATATATATATACATTATGTGTGTGTGTGTAGGCACTTTAAGCATCATAACTTACACATAAATACAATATAATACTATTATTTGTATGGTATATATACCTCCATATATACACGTACATACATATACTAGGTGCGCAACCAAGTTTCCGGGCTTTTTTGATCAACGAAAAATGGAAAATTTCAAGAGAAGTGAAAAAAAAAATTTATTCAAAGTATCGTCCCTCGCTAGCTACACACATTTTTGCCATCTCTCTGGCAATACATGAATACCGCGACGATAAAACGACGCGTCTTTGGACCGAAACCATTCATCCAACCAGTTTTGCACTTCTTCGAAATTGGCCAAGTGTTGCCCAGCCAAGCCATGCGCCATCAACCGGAACAAGTGATAATCGAAAGGGGCCAGGTCTGGCGAATACGGCGGATGCGGTAGCAGATCCCATTTCAGCGTTTTGATGGTGCCCTGGACGATGGAATTGCGATGGCACGGAGCGTTGTCGTGCTGCAATATCACTCGTTCGTGTCTCGTGTCCCATTCTGGCCGTTTTTCGACAACAATGCATGGTTCAAATTGATCAGTTGTTGTCAGTAGCGATGCCCATTGACAGTTTCGCCTGATTTCAGCAGCTCATAGTACACGATTCCTTTCTGGTCCCACCAAACGCAGAGCATTGTCTTCTTTCCGAAGCGATTTGGCCGTGCCGTCGATGTTGATTTTTTGCGTTTGGGATTCTCGAAATATATCCACTTCTCACCGCCAGTAACAATTCGATGCAGGAAACTCTTTCTTTCATGCCGCAAAAGCAAAATTTCGAAAGTGGCTCTTCGATTTTCCATCTGTCTCTCAGTCAACTCATGCGGCATCCATTTTCCTTCCTTTTGAATTTTTCCCATGGCATGTAAACGCTTGGAAATACCTTGTCGGGTCATGTTTAATGCCTCCGCAGGTTGATCTTGTGTTTGCGTATCATCTTCATCCAATAACGCTTGCAGATCGGCGTCCTCGATTGTTTTTGGTTTTCCGGAGCGCTCCTTGTCCTCAGTGTCGAAATCGCCACTTCCGAAGCGTTTAAACCAATCTTCACAGGTAGTTTTCGATGGTGCATGTTCGCCGTAGGCCTCCTCGAGCAAACGACGTGCTTCAGCTGCACTTTTTTGCAAGTTAAAGCGGAAAAGCAAAGCTTCCCGCAAATGCTGTTTATTTGGCACAAAACTCGACATCTTCGTTGTTAGAAAAAATATTTTTGCGTTGCGATATGTGTTGGTATTACGACTGGTTGTTGTTAACAGATGTCCAAGCTATAAAAAAACACAACTTCAGACATATATATGTCGACTACATGTGTCGTTAGCGCCATCCATGTGTGAAACCCGGAAACTTTGTTGCGCATCTAGTATAAATATGTATATACGTATGTAACGATCGGGAAGTGATTAATTGATGTTTTCATAAAATCACTAGTGATTCTATAAAATCAGCGAATTAATCTTTGATAAATAATACTATTGTAATAGTATCATGTATATATACGCTATTTTTTGGTTAATAGTGCCCATAATCGCCTCCGGCCATGATAACGTTCCGCTTGCGTAAACTACCTATACGCTATTTGATATGTTCGCTATTAATGCAATAGTTAATTTTGCTCGGAGTAACTCTTCAGAGACGCTACTCGTTCGCGATTTTTCCTCAGCCGTCTGTAACGCACTTTAGATTATAAAAGTTTCGGTGTTAACAAAGTCTTGAATTACACTGAGTGTTTATCGTGTTTTCTGCCCGCTCGCGAGCCTGGTATAAAGATGTCGAAACTTCGCACCGTTATAAATATATCCGTCGTAAATAATAGATAAAAGTCCTATAAGCTCACGCGAGAAGACCGCACGGTGAGATAAGACGATAAGAGGTAAACCGAATAAAGCGACGAGGATGCTAACTTAGGAAAAAAGGGACAGAGGCGCACGCAACCTAAGTTCAGTCCAGCTACTCTCGGAACACATTCGTTAACAATAATAATACTATATTCATACGGAGCGTTTCTTTGCGTTTTCGTGATATTGATAAAATTGTTACTGTGCCTGCACAGCAACAATGGAATTTGTCACGCAGAGACGAGACAATTTTGGCTCTTGTATCAGAGATCGAGTTAAGCGTTCTACATATCCAGCTATTTCGCAGGAAGAACATGGTAAATTAATGAAGGCCGTTCTCATTTTAGAACGAATGGTCACGCTTCGGGACCGTCGCTGAAAACGCGATATGTCACATACGCTTTCTCCGGAGATATCGTGGAAGCTTTACAAACACGCCCAAATCCACAGTCCGACCATGACTATGTTCAACATGTATACCAAGTCCCTCGTGATGGTGCATCTTCGGAATAGTATAATAGTCGAGTATCTCATGCCGTATCCAGGAAGATGATGACCGCTCTTCCACTTGATCGAACATAGCGGAACGGCCACGTGCAGGATGTCCGGTATCATGAGCATCAAATCGCGTACGACCTTGATGCGAAAATCGAAATTGGCGGATCACGAGGGGATATTCCTCTCACACGACCATCATGGATTGCTCATCATGAATTAATCACTTACCTGGTGCGCATAGCCTTCCCCTCTAACGACGTTCTGAAAGAATTGATCCCAGCTGGCAGCCAGAATATGCAGAATAGCTATTGCGACTATGGTGAACGCCTTCCTGCGAGTCACGGGATTCTTACTGTCCGCCAGATGCAAGACCCAGAAGGTGGATATCAACTCGGTGACGGAGAAGAACATCTGATGATACCACTGCGAATAGAATTCATCGTTCCAGTAGTTTATGTAAACCCACCAAGTGTAGTAATGGGAGAACACGGTGGTCGAGAAAAGCAGCATCATGGAGTATCTGAGCCTCTGCTGAATCGCCAGCCACGTCAAGTACTTCACCGTCTCGTAAAATACGATCACTCCGATGACTATGGCCATCCATATTTTCAGGGTGTTTTGAGTGGCGTTAAAGTACATGTGCTTGTAGGAAGCGATTCCGGACTCGTACGAGCCTGAAACAGAACACATTGTTCACATTGTGTGATCGAGAGTCTGTCTCGCAATTCCCAACTGTCTTAGATGATCGAAATACGTTCAGAATCTTCTGTGAAACATTCTTACCTTTAAACACAGTGTCCCAACATGAACAGGAACAATACTCCTTGTCCACCACTCTCGAGTACTCCTGCCAGAAGTAAAATAAAGATGCGATATGTAGTGGCGGGATACTCAGAGGTGCTATGATGCCCATGAGGTTTGACCCATATGTCGCGAAGCTTTTGTATATCATACGTATCATCTTTGAATGTAAGATACATAACCCTCCAGCATAGATCTGCGACAGGACGCACCAAGACTACAGTAACACAGAAGAGCGGTATTTAGAAATCCGATTCAAGAACAGTCTGATTTGTCACGGAAAGGTAATGTGAGATTATCTTGACGGATTACCTAGAAGAATGTTTATCGACGACGTAGACAACAGCACGACAATAGTAGAATAGAATAGTAGTGCTGTAAGATATAAATATTAGGATTCTACGACTAGCAAGTCCTTATATTTTGATTGGTGCTTCGAGAACGTCTGAAAACTGCTTTGTACAAAATCGTGCCACCCATTTTATGAATAAAAAATATTTCCTTTATCAGATATATTATCGCCTTGGAAGAGATAACAGCGTTATGTAACACTGTCCATTTGCGAGTGTTAAGTGCTCAAAGATAATGGACAGTACTTTAATAGCAGCTCTTTCCAACAGGCCCGATTAAATTCTTACGGAGAACTTCATAAATAACATGAATCTCGCTCTGCGAACATTTTTATCGTGCGCACTTTTACGGCAGGCGATATTCCTCGTGTAAATTACATATATTTTTTATACTTTTTCCACATTGCTCCTCCTGTGCTAACATTCCGCACAATTCAATTATTCACACACTGCAAAAGAAAAGGAAACAGAATCCAAACAAACAGAACCCACGAGGTAAAGGATCGGCTTAACTTTCTACATTGACAAGCACTCAGGTACTAAACATTTATCAGCTGATCAACTCAAAAAACTCCAACAAACGAATCCAACCCCGCGTCACGCATTTTTATTTCGGCAACACGTAATTTTGTTTTCACACGGTGCGCGTCATCACGTTATTCGTGCGCCACGGCGCCGCGAACGGTCGCGAATTCGGTATCCTCGGCCGTTACGTCATGGCGATTGTGATATGTGTTTTATTTAGACACGGATGCAGCACATGCAGCACCCGTGCGCGATCGGTGCTTTCCGCGGAAACACCTTCGAGAGTTCACATGCCAATGAACTCGGCGTCTTCACGAGCAGGCCCTTTAACCCCCATTAGAATGAATGTGGCCTGGTAAACATCTGCTCTGGGTATACACGATGCAACGCCATCTGCGTACGTCAAGACTCTCTGGCAGAAACTTTGCAAGTCTGGAACAACAGGAAAACTCGCACCCGTGTCCAGGCAATCAACTTACACAGAGCAGGCATGGATTGATTCTATTTCTCGTTGTTTAATATACGTCACACGAACGAACAGATATTGCCGGAGATTTTCAATTTTTCTTAATTGCATCTCGATGTATTTATTATGTTATACAACTGTGCAAAATATCACAACGGAGTTTCATTTAATTGCAATCGATATTATAGGAAGCTTCGTCGCTAATCACTGTTGCTTGAAAACGTAGCTGCAGCTGCAAGCGCAGCCGAAGGCAAACGAAATACCGGCAACCGAAAAATCAGCGTTCTGCTATTCAGCTGTCATTCCATTCGTGTTTCATGCTACTTCTTTTCTTGCAAAACATTTCTACACACTTTGGTTTCGTTGTTTCCATTGCCCAATAATTCATCCCGACTCTATTCAAATCATGGATCAAGCAACAAAATAAAAAAACGTCAATGTTACATAACGATCTGAATATTGTCGTTACATTTCGTCGATCCGAAACGGATCTTCTCAGAATTATATTTCAACTTGAGGTTAGACAAATTTAATTTTTTTTTTTTGCAAGAACGTGTTTGCAAATAACATTTTAGCAAAAAGTTTACTCAATGCAGTTGACAAACAACTCGTTAGATTTGTGTTAGATTCACAATTTACATTACGGCGATTTTATCAGGCTACCCTTGAAAATCCATTCTTTTGAAAACTTTACACACAAGAAATGTCACGAAAACACAAAAGCACAAGCTACAAGTTATGCACTTGCTGCTACAAGTGGCGTTGCCGATGCCTAATACCGCGGAAAGCTAAACCACATCCGCCTTTCAATAGCGGGACAAAAATGGATAACAAACTAGGTTTGCACCCCAAAATGCTAACCCTCGCATCGGCGGTCTCACCGGCTGTGGGCACTTATTATCCTCGATCGATCGGTCGCAAACCTGAAACTGTCAGGTAAAAGTTGAGCCTTACCTTTGTATGTTCAAAGTGGCGCGAAAAGAGCAACCGATAAAGTCGAAACCACACGATACAGTTGGAAGAGAAAAGAAGAGACGGAAAGATTCTCCGCCACAATGGGCAATCTGGCCAAGGAAATTATGGCGCAGAGACAACTGATGAAAACCGGGGGTGGGCCTTACGATATACTCCGTTGGCCAGAGAGAATTTTCGAGGTCCCTTGCAAGAGTCTACGAGAGAACGTCGATTTCGGAACAGTGCCACGGTTCGCACCTAGTTACAAATCCACCACACCTGGTCCAGGTAAAATAAAATAATCTGTCGAACACTAAGAGGATAATTAAATCGTTCCGATAATTTGATTCCTATAACGAGTCCTAGAAAAGGGTCTTTCGGATTAAGTTAATCAGCGCTCGAGTCAGGGTTGATCTCTCAATTTTTCCCTCACTCCCTTCTTCTTAAGGCTACACTCTTCGAGTGCACAATCCGTATTACTACCTGGAGCAGAAAAGGTTGAAAGGTTTCTCTCAGGTATCGTCGTTCGAGTTTGACGGTTTGGCTTGCAGATTCCGAGAAACTAGGAAAAGCTGGTCTCTGCCGTGCAACAGGCAAGAATAAAAGAATAAAATCGTCTGATGTAATGTCACTCTACTAAGTTATATCTCACACATTCCTCCATAGTTCCTGAAACCACAAAAGAATCGTCTTTCACGTTTTCTGTGACAGGTATAATGTGAGGCATCCATCTTCACTGGAAATTTTTCTCAAGAAGGTTACGGGCAAGAGAGGGCCCTACGATCTTTTCACAGGTGTGAATATATTTTTTTTCACGAAAATACATACATCGATTATTTTATAAATTGTTTTCAAGAATGATAAAAAGGTATGTTTCAAGATAATTCGTTCTCCATATAAGAATTTAGAAAATATAGATTGATAAAGTGTCATCTTACATTCACATTTTATGGAAAATTTAAAATATCAAGTTTCAAAAGTGGAGATTTAGACGGACAGAAAAAAGAAAATAGCCACGGAAAAGTTTAATTACGGTGTTTGTTAACTTCTATGAATTCATTCCGAGGGCCGAGAGATGAGACCACTCTCATAGGTGTAGCACGTAAGAAATTACCGGACAGCGGAGACTGGCCGAGGAAATTACCAAGTGAGATGGAAAAACTTTTGAGCAAATCCAATTACTTCAAAGGGAAATGGACGACCAATCCTAGGTAGATTTGAGTACTAGAGAATTATAGAACATAAATGAAGGAATAAGTAAAAGATTATTAATCTTTGAGACAAGGTCGTTCAGAAATGGTGTGCTTTCTTCGGAAATTTTTCCGTTAAAAATTGCTGAATTATTATCGTAACAATTTAATCACGAGGACTAATATTAGAATTCATGTTTGTATTTCCTTAAAAACCTAACCTTAAAAACCTAACCTTAAAAACGCGAAAATTTCTTTGATTCGGATAAATATCTCTTTAAAGATTCCCAAAAAAGCCAGTCATAAGGATGTTGTTACAAGACATCAGCACATGTTACCGGGACCCCAATGAGCCGGGACCTGGTCATTACAATCCTCAAGAACCGCAAAAACCTACTACACGCAAGAGATATCCTTTCGATAGTAACGTGGAGTTTGCACGTCCACTTCCGCCGAGTGACATTCGTCCTGGACCAACTAGATACAGGATTAAAGAGGATTCACCTATAAAAGGACACGGATGGACGTCAGTTTTCAAGAGTAAAGTACGAAGAACGATCGACGTTTTTATGCCGCCATCACATAAAAATTTCTAATTTTTGCGAGCATTATAATTAAACAAAAAACAAAATCCACCGTGTTACCCACCGGTAAAATGTTTTAAAAGAAATTCTACGTTTCGTATGAAATATTTTATACGTATTTATATTTATATCGAGATTTTATTGCCCGTAGTCATCGTTCACACGATGATCCTGCATACTTGCTTGCTGTTGTTAAACATAAAATTAACCGAAATATACGACTTCTTATATACGTGGAGTTAACTTTACTTCGCAGCCGCCGATTAGAAATATAACGAGTTCCACAACGAGTGCTACGAGCTGCGTCGCGGCAAAATTGCGGCAAATCGCGCAAATCGCGCAAATCGCGCAAATGCCAGGCTGTCCGCGCGACGAGGCGCGTACGAGCGCTCTAAGCTAATTCCAAGAGCCAACAATCATCGTGATTGATCGTTCGAATTAGCTCGGCACGCCGCCGTGCCGGGCGATTCCTCGTTTTTCCGTCGACGGAGGTTCCTCGAGAGAGGCGCGAGATTTCGTGCCAGGTGGAGAATTGTAACAGGAGCCCTCTCGGGAGATAATGATGCACCGCGCGATCACCCGGACTGCACCGAATGCATAATTCATACGTATGCCACGAACTTTGAACCGGCTGCACGGACAGTATCCTATCCCAGCGCGTAGAAGACGCGCGGTAATTGCATTTAACCGTTATCCAACGACCGCCCCTTTCATTTAGACCCTTACCGCACACGTCATTCGTTTGTTATGGAACGCTCTGGCCCTCCGCGCGTTCTCTCTCCCTCTCTTGCTCTCCCCCCTCCGCCCCTCTACCAGCCTTAATTATGGCAATAAAACGAGACGAAATTTATTGGATCGTATGCGCGGCCCGTTGGCGCGGTGCGATGGCGAAAAATCGTCCGCAATTGCGGCTTTGCGCAATTCCAGTAGTCCCTTGTGCAATTCGGATCGAGGTTCCCGATCATTGTCGCAACATAATTTTCTACGCAGGACACACGGAACAACGCGGGCGGGCGGGCGGGCGGCTGAAGATTGTCGCTGCGCGCTCAAGGTAGAATCGCGCGAAGTGTCTCCTTCCTCTCGTAAATCACGATATTGACACACGCATATTTAATTACAGGCAATAAAATGCGTAGCATCAGAAGCATCTTTCGTGTGTGGAAAAAAAGGAAAAGGGAAAATGAGAAAAATTTCTCGCGGCGAGCCATATGGCTGGGATAATTTCGTAGATTGATGGAGAATTTCACGGAGCAACTGACACCCCGTGTACGCATTCCCATAAGCGAGCTACGGCGGCGGCGGCGGCGGCGGCGGCTACGTAACGCGGCTGTCGCGCGTGTGGGACGCACGCATTAGTTACAAGGGCAAATTAATCGGCACACAATTAGACGCTAATAACTTTTTAATTTACGAGACGCCAACGCGCCTCTCGCAAGATCGATCTACCGTTGGTTGTTCGGGTTCGTTCACCCGCGATGTCGCAAGAGGATAAACCGCAGTGTGACGTTAACCATGTAAAATCACCAGACTACGGATAATAATTTCTCAACCCAGAGGAAAGGAAACAAAACATCGAACGATCTATCTCTTATTATCGGTTTTCTTATCGGCATTCTCGTCAGTTTGCTGCTTGCAACTCTGTGAACTCCTTTTTTTTTTAACCGTCTTGCGCGAAATTCGATTCCTTCAAGTCGACGATATCTTCGCACGACAAATCAGAGTTTAGACCTTAAATTCGGGAGAAAGGGAAGGAAATATGAGGTGTGTCACACGATTGTGATGACACTCGAGGACTGAATAACACTAGATTTTTAGTCTGACGCCTTAGTCAGTGGCAGCTTTGAACGAGCATTAAGAATTGGGCGATACGTAATTTCCATTCAACATTTCAATACCTTTCTAGAGACAGAATCGAATATTTTGTCGCGACCGACCTGCAGGTAAGCTTACTGAATAGGATTCCTCCAGAATCTTCCAGTAATCAATTCATCTTGATGTCACGGCCACACTTTTCTCTTTCTCTCTCTCTCTCTCTCTCTCTCTCTCTCTCTCTCTCTCATATATAAGCGTCGCGTGGTTGTGCAGATTGTCCCGTCTCGTCAAAATTGTTCAAATGACCTGGCAGCACATTCTGTAAATTATCACGACAAAGAATGAACACAGCCACACAATGGCGTTACACTATGTTCCCGCTACTGTTCCTTTCAGAGAAACGTAAATCTTTGGCAGGAATCCTATTTTCGATTACTTTGCTTCATCCCTACTCGTTCCATCCTCCTCGTTTCCTTTCTCCTTTTACTTCTATCGATGACTTTATGTGTCACTCCCCACGGGAGTGTTCTTTTGAAAACTCAGGTTAAGTATACGTCGAGACGGTGCCATGGGCACGCGCCTCTTTGGCATCAGGCATCTCTTTCCAGACTCTGTCTTTCCAAAGTTCCCGTATATGAACACAATAATCGAGAAAAATTTATTAGTTTTGTTCGACAAAGACACTTCGTGACAAAGATACTGTAGCATCTTTTCCCCGATACTATTTATTCTCACCATAGCGATCGCTACAGCTAAGATTCTCAGTAATCATGTATCGTCGCACTTCAAGACTATGCGTTATTATTGGCTATATATATATATATATATATATATATCTCATAAGAGAGTTATAAATTATTGGCTGGTGCTAAATATACCTGCCGCGTGTGGCTTAACGTTAATACCTCAGGGTCAGCCCTGTGTCAAGGCTGTGTCAATGGTGATGATGGAAGTATATTGATTACTATTGGCTAATGGTAAGAGACACATCCGCCGAGGATGAGGAGCGATAAAATCAGGAAATTCACGAAGAGAGAATGGGACGAGTCGCCGGATGGGGGTCTTCGTCCCCAAGCGGATGAAAAGAAGGTAAAGAAAGGAAACTATAAATCGCGACGCAAGGAGGAGTTTTGCGAAGGAACGAGCTCGTGTTTGGTCCAGAGGCGCATTCCCGAGATAATCATGGTCGTGAAGGCTCAAGCGGAGGATCGAACGGAAGCGACGGTTCCGCGCTGCGCAACAGTGGATTATCGATGCACACGTGCCTTTTGTGAAAAAGTTCCGGCCCATCGGGCACGCCGCCCGCGCTCGCTCGCTTGCTCGCTCGCTCGCTCGAAGGCACCCAGGAAGGCCGCCACCGAGGGAGGTGTGATACGTTACAGCTGGTTAAACAGCTGTGGGGTGGAAGGATAGCCGTGAACGCCGCGACAAATTTTCGGCCGCAGCCACCAGAAGGCCGCGTATGAAATCGGAGGAGAGGCTGCCCTCCTTTTTTCCATCCCGTGCACTCGTGAGAGAGAGAGAGAGAGAGAGAAAGAGAGAGAGAGAGAGAGAGAGAGAGACTCGCTTCTCGAATTTATTTCTGGTTGCTTCGCTGCGATGTAAAGTCCTCGGGAGCGACGATTTATCGAGCAAGGTGTAATCTCGCTGGGGGAGGGTGATGAATGTTTGATCGTTTTGTACGTGTACTGAGGATTGAGGATAGTCGGAAAATAAGTTTTCAATTTGATTCTTCAGTCAGATTGGACTTGAGGGAATTTGAGACGAGAACAAATGATTCGTCAGCCGAGCGATCATCATCGTTGTCAGCGAATCTTTGTTTCAGTATGCGTATATATCTGTCGTAGAAGATGGTCGACGGTTTACCGTCGACAAAGTCAGAAAATCGAATGGAAGCCGTTATCTGCCACGGTCATGTCTGTAATTGATACTTCTTTCGTCAAAAGCGCCTTTCGTCGAGAAGCGCGATTGAATCCTTCGCGATCGAATCATCGTCACGTCCCGTTAAATTCGGGGACGACTCGATTAAAAATTCGAAGCGCACCACTAGCGCGCGTAATTAATAGGCGTAATGGCAAAAGTAATGGGGCAATAATTTCAGGGATGGAAGCGGTAGTGAGAGGTGCGCTCTTCGTTTGTACGCTTTAATGGCGCGACGCTCGATAAAATATTAATAATAAATGACACGGATAGACTGGACCGGCGTAACGACTCTTGTTTTAATCCTTACGCTATCGCTCTCGGACTGATGACGATTTGACGGTCGCGATATATTTAACACCACAACTCCGACAATATGACTTAACATCGTTAAGTGCATCGCATCTCAAGCAAGTACTTTGTTTCGACGATCAAATGATTGTGCTATTTTATTGCACACACACAAGTTTTAGGCAATATCTACGTAATCATGTGTCATGTGATAAAAAAAAAAAGAACGATGTATTATTTCCGTACATAATAATAATCATCAAAGTTCCTCGTCTTTTCCTCGAGGGAAGAGGAGGAGCAAATTACTCGTGTTATAAGTTGTTGCAAGTTTTTAGTTACAAATATAAAATAATGGAAAGTCAATTACATGCAATTACACAGGTCTTTAAAACTGTTATCTTCGCACACACATCGAGATCATGAAAATTATCGTGGCGATCCGTGTGGATAATTTCGCGCGTAAATTGCTACGTGCAACAGTCTTAAAGACGGGTCATTATTCCGGTAACGGTACAACGAGGTGATATCCATCCGCTCATCTATCTCGAAAGAGCCGCGCTCGGAAAAAAATCTGTCGAGTCAGGGTTTCGAAAACGACGGGGCGAAGTTTAAAGGATGCCGCAACACCGGTAGCCGGCGTTATTACGCTCACCCATACAAGCCCGTGTATTGTGAATATCTTCGAGGATCGCGTGACATTGAATGCCTATCCTACGGCATCTACGCGGCATTTATCGTCGCCATTGTAGCACCTGCGGAATACGACGCTAAAGAGAGGTCGTAATGTACACCGCGGAAATATTATGACACCACTAATTTACCATAAATCAAGGCGCATCGAAAAGTGGAGTTAATCCCGTGCCAGTAGTACAGCCATTGCGTCAGTCGTCAAGTCAATCGTCGAGTCGGTTTAGCGACAGAAGTCATTCACTCATGGAACACATGCGTGTTATCTCACTGCTGCTTCTTTTCCGCGATACCGACCGGCTATTTCGACTTCGACGTGAGCTTCGTCGTTCGCTTCGATGATCACCGCGCGGGCGCGGCTGTCGTCGCGAGGGAATTGTGCACTTTGACGACTTTTCTGAAACTTAGAAAAATAGAAACCTTTACGGAAGCGAGCAATAATTTGTAACGAGACTATTCAACTCCGAGAAAGAGAAGTTAATGTCTTTTATGGACGGGACAGTGGGATCCGACAATGATTCCTCTGACCAAGCGACGGCCACAAAACCGGCCACTCCGGTCCGGTGTCCCGTCGTAAAACCATCGACTCGTAAAACTTGATTTTTGTTCGCATTCCTGAGACAACAATCTTGTAAATCATCACGCATAATACGTATACGTCAAGACGAAAATCCCGGTCGTACGATTCGTATCGCGCACGCATTCGCGCGCCATACTCGTGTCAATCCCCTCGTTTTCCGGTTTTCCTCGACGTTTTATGCTTTGGTCTCTTCCCTTTTTTTCCGTTTGGAAGGAAAAGGTGAGACTCCTAACAAGTTTCAGATAATAACTTCCGAATTTACGAATTTCTGCAGAAATATAAAATTGCTACGAAACCAAATCGACGATTCTCATCGATTATGAGCCACCAGTAAAAAACCAGTTTTTTACTGGAAATATTTTTAGGTACGCGTCTCAGTATTTTTAATTTATTACAAGCTTTGGATAAAAAAGAAATTGAAATCGAATGTATCGAAACATCGAAACATCGCAAACATGGAATTTATCTTGAATTTATCAAACCCTTCGGCGGAGTTTCGCGCGAAAGCGCTCGCAATCTCGCATTGTGTGCGATAGCTGATTCGCCAAACCTGATTTACCGATTCGATAAACGCGACGTTTAGACGACGGTCGTCACGTGCACGGTATGCACGACATACGGAAAATTTTGAGATTTACGACTTTTACGTGCGTAATCGCGCGCGCGCGCGCGCGCACTACCTCAATAAAGCTCGCCGGACTTGTCGCCCGATACCGATTTCCCTCTGCCCTTCGCTTTGCTTGCGGTTCTCCCCTCGTTACCACGTTTCCAGCGGCGCTTTGTGAAAGCTAAAAAAAAAGATCGAACGAAGAAACAAGGAAGTCGTATTTCCTCCCAGGTGGAGGGTTCCTTTGAGGATGCCGCGCGATCGCGCCCGCGCCCGCGCGCCGTATTTCAATTCGAATTTAGTAAACACCATGCCACACACCTTTGATCGAGTTTATGCAGAAGAGTGAGACCGGCTGCGAAATAACAAGAAGTGAACGTCGAGAAGTGAACGGAGATGGCAATCATAATTTTCTTCTAAATTATACCCCGTCGCGCACACGTATCGAAAAAGCCTTGAGGAGGTCGCTCGTTCTAGTGTTGTATGAATGCTCACAGACTGTAAATACTTTATTTATCGACTCTTTATTTATCGTATTTATCGTTGATGAAATAGTTGCGTTGTTTTTCGTTGGATCGCTGAACAAGCTCCTTAGTAGCTGTACTCTCTACGTTTTGCTACAATCTTTTCCTCTCTTTCTTCTCCTTCTCCTCTCGCAGGGGACTATTTTAACACGCAGAACTTGCAAAAAAGCTCAGCAGTAGAGACAGTAGAGTGGACGCTGACGTTGAGTGAACTTCCTGCTGCTGGCGTTATATAAACGGACAGCTCTAAACTTGTCGCGCGACAACAAGCTTTCATCGGATCGACGGAAAGTCCATCTGGCTGGTGGACTGACAACGACGAGTCGCGGCGGCGGATATCGACTGCAATCACGGAGAGATGTGACAAAATGCGTGTGCGTGTGCGTGTTTCCGACGTGTTCGTTTCGATCGTAGCGGGACTCGACTTCACCGATCGATCGATCGATCGATCGAACCTCCAGTCGTCGGTCGTCGCAACCCCCGAGAGAGAACCGAGATTGCCCGGTCCCTCTCACGATCCCGTGACATCAAGATGGCGAGACGCGAGTCTCGAAACTTTCTCGCGAAGAGTCGCTATTGCTATTGACGGAATGTTCCGGAAGAAACGCGCGCGCGCGCGCGGAGATCCAGCCAGGCGATCACGCCACGTCGACAAGAGGCACGTCGCCATCCGCGTCGCCGAGATGACGGGGCGGAAGGAAAAAAAAAAAGAACGAAATACCGAAAAGAAAATGACGAATGAAAGGGGAGAAAAAAATGGAAGAAAATTGTGTTCATCTTCGACGCGGTTCCCCGCGTGAAACCAGGACGGGAACGAGCGGAATCGAAACACCCACGTCTCGGAATTCGTCCGTAGCCGTTCGTCGTCCAAGGTAGTGGGGTTCTTCAGCCCGCCTTCAGTCACGCCCAGACTTCCACCACATTCCAGCTTGCACACCTGCCGATGATGGTGGGGTTGCACACCGGTTGCACCAAAGGGGGTGAGAGGGGCGAAATTGCTCGGCGATTGCAGTGTCGCGTCGGGATAATTGCGGCGACGCATACGGCACTCCGTGTCGCGCGACGACGCGCGAGGAACCGCGTCAATCGCGCGCGATATTCGCGCACTGTGTTAATGACATTTTGCTTGCGACACGATCGCGCGTGTCACCGACGCGCGTACTACCGACGTTACTTTGCGACCGTGCCCTTCGTGCGATCGTATCGAGGGGTTGAGAGGAGGACCCTACCCGGTAGCAGGTAGCATTGGACGTTTTTCAAAGGAAACGTGCAAGTCGGCTTTCGGATCGCGCGAGACGTTTAACGGAACGCCTTAACGAGACAACTTTAGCCTCGTAGTTTGGCTGCGAGAATCCAGTGGCACATTCTTCTCTCGGGGGGGGGGGGGAGAGAAACATCTCCGAAAGGAAGAACATTGGGGATTGATATTAATGTCGCCGTTGAATATGTATGTCAGGTGCATCAAGGACGACACGCATCGCTGGTAGCAGTCGCGTTTTACGATATAAAACGGTCTAACGGTTGAGCAGAGAGCATTCAGTTTTGACCCGCTTTACATCGCAGCAACTAATGTCGCAATCTGTTTGAATCATGGCTGTCAATTCGAATACCTGAGACAACTTTTGGATTGTCACTGGGAGACACGAATCAGCGCGAGAGAGCGAAAAAGAACGGTTCAAAGGGTCCGACCAAAGACATTGTACATATTATCATTGATTCAAAGCTAAAGGTAAAACAACCCGACAACTTTTCTAACAATACCGTTCTCTGTCGTATCTCTCATTCATCATCGTTCACATACGTTCATATTCATATTCACCTGTGAGAGTCCTCTTTACTCTGTCATTCTGGAACAATGCATCGAGTGTACAATTCGGGCAGTTGAACATCTGCATAGCTATGCTATCGGATATGAACATGTCGATCTCGCGTACGCGCGCGTTCGTTGAATATGTCATATGTTAAATTCTGATGTAATGCGAATTCTTTTATTTTCTCCTGTTGTTCCTCGCGTGCATCCGCAAATATCCTCTCTCAGTCTATTGTTGGCTCGCGTATAAAAAGAAGCCGGAGGTTTTTCTTCATTTTTCCACTGTGTTTCTCAACTCCTTCGGCTTTTTTCAAACGTTATTCTTTTTTAATGATTCATCTTTCGTGACACATGAATATTCTAGCCTTCACAAGCGCTATAGGCATATGGCCTTTTGTAACATGAACGATGAAAAAAATCATCCCAGCAGCGAGGATTTTTCCATAAGCGAATCTTTTAAACATAAAAACGAACCCGTTTTCTCGATGAGCAAGTTCTTTTCGTTGCTAACTTTCGTTCTGGAAATCCTCCCAGTGGAGACTACCGGATTCTTTTATTGTGAAAATCAGGCTTATACGTTTCAGTACAAACAGAGATATACGATTGATATATGTTTTGAATTAATTAACGAATTTTCCTAGCTTCACGCGCACTTGAACACCTCGGGCGCGATTCCTTTCGACGTTTACGAATTTGTTACGGAATTTCGCGTAAAACGGGCTCGCACAAACGACGAGACGAGACGAGACGAGACGAGACGAGGCGAAGGAGCCCCGAGAGTGTAATAGTCGACGCGAGTCGCGCGGTTGTCACATTCGGTTCATAAAACTCCTCCTTTGACTTCGCTGGGGCGCCGCGATGATGGAGAATACATTTAGATACGCCAACCAATTATAGCACCGCCTTCCATCCGTTGCATTTTCTTGCCGTGCCAACCACTCGCCTCCGACGAAACGGCGTACCCCTTTTTACGCGTCCTTTCCAGCAACAACGAGCAGCTTCGAGCAAATAGCGAGTTGAATCGACGAGACTTCCGTTAGTGAAATCCCGCCGGCTCGTCGATCGCCATTCACGTTCACCCGATATATCTCGCCAAGAGATCTAGACGGTATTGTTCGCGTGTGATTGATCGAACCGACTTTTCCAAGGCACGCGTCATACGTTAAAACGAGCAAGTATCGCTCTGAATACACGTGAATGACCTCCGATATCCGACACGGTAATCCGGGAGCGTCGGGAGCGCGCGACTCTCTCCTCCATCTCCGTCACGGCAGCCCGGAACGTTTATTTACAGAAACACGCGCAAACGCGCGGGATGGCTTAAAGATGGATAATGACGCGCGAGCGCTTACTTTTCGAGCGTAAGGTCACAGTTGACCAAGGAGTCGGTAATGCTCAAGCGGCGCGCGCGAGGCTCGGCGTGTAAGCGCTCGTAATTAGACGGGTAGGAAGTCTCCACGGCGAGATAGGCGAGTCGAACGCGCGTTACCACGGATACATTCCGTACAGAAAGCGTATCTCATTAATTGCCACTAATAATAGGTGGGCCCCGCGCGCGCGCGCGGCGCGCGCGCAAGCGACCGGCCGGCCGGCCGGTCGGCCGGCCGCGCCGACACGTGCTTCGTTTATTTACAGCGCACGGACGAGCCTTTTACACACCTGACGGCATCCGTGAAAACACCGTAACATTCGGCCGGCCGAAAATCCGCGGATTGAGACGTTCCGCCGGCCGCGGCGCGGCGGTCTAGGCGCGCGTTCCGATCTAGGTCGCGAAGGCGAGATAAAGACGGACAGAGACGCGGCGCAGCGTCTCTAACTTGTCTTGCGACTGCGTGTTTGTTTATCGGATTGCTAAATCGATCGCGGACGCAAACGTGCTAATCTCTGTGGCTGTGTGCAATCGGTCGAACGTGAAAGCGCGAGCTCACTCGTTAATCGTACGTTATACACGTTAGGTCGTGTGTGTGTGTGTGGGTGTTAGACCATTGTGTGTGTACGTTAGACCATTTCAGCGTAATCACGAGACGATCGCGCGTTAGATTTCATTAATCTTGCCGGCTTCTTAGCCCCGCGTTTCATTTGTCTTCGACGAGGCTGCCGTGAGGCGGAGGGAACGCGAGGGCCCCCAATTCTCCCGGCCGGCCAGCCGGCCGGGATGGAGAATGCACGAAATCGCGAAATCAGCGGGACACCGCGTGGGTCGATCGCGCCGCGGACCAATTGGGTCCTAATTTAGGGAGGGTGCCGAACAAAAAAGGCACGTAATTTCGTAGCGCTGGTCCAGCCAGCGAGCGACGGAGAATCGTCATGGGGTCTGGCGCGTCTTGATAAATTAATTTGCACCGGAAACGCCTGACAGGGAAATGACGTCATTACCAGCTACCGAATAAGCCGAGCCGAGTTTTTCGCTCTCGCGCGCCTTCCTTGCCGGTCACGACGACGGCGCGCTTTTTACATGTTCGATCGATGCGGACGCGGAAAATGGATCGCGTGAGTCGCTCGCTCGCGCTGCGAGGCGCGCAGAGAGAAGCGTGAGGCACGATAACACAGTCGGCGAGTCCCGCCGATAGGGAGATATCCGTCCGGGAGTTGTATTATTCGGGCGAGCACTTTTGGAAAATTAAATCAGCATCCGCGAGTCCAAGTTGGTTCAATTCCTTGGCAGAATCGCGCGTAAGTCGCGGATAGTCGCGAATCGGACGAACCGCAGCTTGACTGGTAAACAGCAGAGCGAAAAGTCGAGCCGTCGCGTTTCAGTGAAATGTATAAATTGACAAGTACAATGAAACGTATAAATTGACAACTGACATGACGCTGAATCGAGATAAAGTGACGCGCGCGAGCAAGCGCTCTGCTAAGCTACACGAACCCGCCTGAACCCGCGCGCCCTCGGATAGAGGTGGTCGGAAAGGTGGTCTCCGAGCTTCGAGGAAGGAGGGGGCGCAGTGAAGCACAGTATCCGCCACCACGTAAGGAGCCTCCGCCGCATCCTGTGTCACGGAATGAAGCTTGGGCGGGGGAGGAGGAGGTGCGGTGGGACAGATCGGAGGGCGAGGGGAGACGCCGATCTCA
This sequence comes from Harpegnathos saltator, assembly GCF_003227715.2. NCBI lineage: Eukaryota > Metazoa > Arthropoda > Insecta > Hymenoptera > Formicidae > Harpegnathos > Harpegnathos saltator. Next base: position 642,192 of record NW_020230188.1, on the reverse strand, counting down.
TTTCGAAACGTGAATGAGCCGGCGGCTACCTCAAACGAGCGCTCGGCCGTGCCTTTTTTCTCCCTCTGCCTCTCTTTCTCTCGCTCCTCTTCTTCGTCCTTTTCTTCCTTCTTCTTCTTCTTCTTCTCCTTCTTCTTCTTCTTCTTCTTCTTCTTCTCCCTCCTCCCTCCTCCCTGCCTCCCGTCACCCTCCCGCGGCCTCTTTCATTCCCGCCGGCAACACTCGAGTTTTTCCCGAACAATGGCGGTCATCCGAGGATCCCGCTGTCGCCTGTAACACAGGAGCCGCCGGGAGGCGATCAGAATGATGCACCACCTACCCGGATAATGACTAATCAAACCATCGGGAGATGCTCGGTCTCCCCCCCGCTAACACTCCGCGAGTATATGCAGCATCGTGCGTGCCTTTTCCTCTTTCCTTTTTTCCTCACGGACACCGCGCGTCCTGCGCGTACTTAGCGCGGCCGATTTGCCGGCTTCGAATCCTCCCGCGCCGCCCCGTCTGGGATATTCAGAATACGTCGTTGCGTTCACCCAAGTTGAGCAGAAACAATCTAATCATGAGTTACGAGAGTCGCGCAGAGATGCTAAGTATACGTCGCAAGTACGCGCCGCGGAGAATCGCCGGTTTGATATGCCTGTCGCGCTATCGTATACAGCGTATCAGACTTGATATCATTTAGGTGGTGTGTATTAATTAAGCCGCCGCGATTAGAAAGCTATAATGAGCGTTGACTTTCCACGTATCTATTTATTTATTTAATATTTATTTTGTTATTAATCGAAGCACAGCGTAAAACCGCACGCGATTAAGCCGTCGCGATTAGAAAGCTGATTCCCTTCTTTCCTTCCTCCCCAAGTGCCTCTTTATTCAGTTAAAATCTATTTATCATCGATCGAAAGACAGCGTAAAACCACTTGCGATTCTGGTGAAATGTGAGACGACATAAGAAAAAGCTACGCCTACGAAATTGCCGTAAACATCCTGGATCCGTTCGATCGATCGGCTCGACTCGACTCGACTCGACTCGACTCGAAAAAGAATGCCGAGGTTTCCATCGCCGGGGCGAGAGTCCATCGATCGATCGGCTTTTTCGGGGCGGTCACACATCGGCCGTGTGACTGATAAAAAATGGCCATATAACTCTTGCGTAACGAAGCAGCGATTTAATAACGCATCGTACAGGGATGCTCGGTAGCGTCGGGCCCACGTCATCGGGTCCCGGGCGGTTAATTAAAACGATCGCTCGGCAAGATCGGGGATCATTTGTTTACCGATGGCGCGCGGGAAGTTATCTGGCCGTTACGATCGCGCCGTGTCGGATCGCAATTAGCTACCGGATTTAATATACGGAGAAATCTCGGCTCGAGCGAGACGAGAAGCGGTGGGAGGAGAAGAGGTGGAAGGAGAATTGGGGACCGCCGGATCTCTCGCGGCCGGTCACGGGGGCGAGCGAGAAGAGGCACGAACGAAATACTCCAAAGAGAGCGAGAGAAATGAGTCGCAGCAACAAGGAGGAGAGAGAGAGAGAGAGAGAGAGAGGGACGACCGGCCGACGCGGGGCACGAAGGGAGAGACGCAGGGAGGCAATTGAGACGGAGAAAGACCCGCGGGGCCCGACGGGGAAGATGAAGTAAGAAATGGAGCATCCGCAGAGTTAACGGCTCCCAGTCGGACAAAGTGACGCTGGTGAAGAAAACGGACGCGAGAGGCACGCGAGAGAGAGAGAGAGAGAGAGAGAGAGAGAGAGAGAGAGAGAGAGAGAGGGAAAGAGGGAGCAAAAGAAGTGAACAGTCCGGAGAGGAACGAAATCGCACGCAGGGACTCCCTCGTAAAAATTAGGTCTACTGGCCGAACTGGTGTGCAAGTGGACGGCAGCGGCAACACGCGAGTGTAAATCTGCTGGCGATCGCCGAGTTGTAAATCTAGACTAGCTAATAAATTAAATTTTACCAAGGACATTGATAGTTTAAAAGCAACATCTTGGCTTGTATAATGGCTACAATATGTAGCTCTAATTCTGCTAATCCATCATTCGCATGTTTGATTCTGATATTTCGGGGGGGGGAGGGGCGGGGGGCGGGGGGCGGGGGGGGGTAATAAAGCAGATGATTTTTCACGTGCGGCTCTCACGCAAAATCTTATCTCGGAAAATCCGGCAAAGCGTCCAAATGCGGCGTGATTTGCGGGCGCGAGAAGAGGCAGCGTGTAAAATCGAACCTCTCGTAAAGTCGCGCCTCTCGATGACTCGGCGGGGGCGAAAAATCAGCGCGACCCGCCTCGGTGCGGGCCCAAAGAGGCCCGCATGACTAGGAGCAGAACGGGCCGCGCCTATTTCCCGGTCGCTGCGAAACAGAAGCGGCGGACGTCTGTCGTAGCGGCGGCGCTTAGAGAAGAAGCTGTGCGCGGTTAATTACTTCGGGCCCATTACCGCGCACAATGAGGGGGCCCACGGTCCCCGCAACACCTCTTCTTGCCGCCGCCGCCGCCGCCACCGCGGCAACCCTCACCTCGTCCCCAACAGGACGGCGCGGCTCGAGATGAGAAAGCGCGCGGGTGCGGTGGGGGCCGCGCGACCAAGGTAGGGACGACGGGGGGCGGTGTTTTTGTTTTTACCTAATTTGCCCCGTGAGAGGGGTGCGCGCTGAGGGACGCGGGCTGTCGTCTCGTCCGCCATTTCTCGGGACCCTCCAGGATACACTCGTCCATACCCATGGAAAGTTGTGCAGTCATCGACGCTTGATCGAGCCGACGACGCGGATACCCATCCTCCTCTCCTCTCCTCTCCTTCTCTTCGTCCTTCTCGCGTCCTTCTCCTCCTTTCCTTCTCTTCGTACTTCTCCTCCTTTCCTCTTCCTCTTCGTCGTCGTCGTCGTCGTCGTCTTCTTCTTCTTCTTCTTCTTCTTCTTCTTCTTCTTCTTCTTCTTCTTCATCGTGCCCTTCTCTCCTGCCGCTCTTTTTCCACGGCGTCTTCTTGCCGCTGTCGGGCGTTATATTTCTTGAGCAACAAAGCTTCCTCGAGACGGGCCCCGCGATATCGTTTGCTCGATATCCTGATACTCGGCTGATCATAGGCAGACTTACCGAACTTTTATCCTCGCTTGTCAGGATCGAGAAGTCCCTTTTCCGCCGACGATCATTGCCACGTTCAGCGACCCGCTTCACACGTCAAGTACGAGCGTACGAGCCGTGCTCGCCGATGCGTGCACAATAGAAATTCCGAATTTGCATTGTTTCATTGTGATCTCAGCGATTGGCTATTATTTGTCGCGTTAATAAAATCAGTACAAAACTTGAATAGCCAGCTTGAAAAACCAGTAACACGTATTGTCAGCTTTTACGAAGAGAGAATCGCAACGAAATCGTACGTCTTGGGAAAACATTATTCGCCGGAAGGCGAATTTGCAGGCGAAGCTGGAACATGCACAATTCCAGACATTCTTGCAAATTTGCCCGTTTCCCAAAGGAAGAAATTGATGACTCGCGCGCTCCGGACAAATGTACTCGTTCCTTTGTAGGCCGCGCACACGGCGCAATCACGGAGTTCTTCTTTTTCGCGCAAAAAGATATAATATATGACGAAAGATGTAACGAGAGATTAATCTACTTACTTACATAACAGACAACTGGCAATTCTTAGGAGCGTTCTGTTTTGCTGAGTACGCACATGTCCTCCGTGCATCCCTCATGCAATCATACGTACGACGACGCGCGTACCTGGCGCATCTTTGTGCGCAACGAGACGTGCATCTGCCGACCGATTGCCTATAGCTATCAGCATCTGGCCGGCCGCAGGTACTCAACTTGCATTTTTCGAGAGCTATTCCTGTCCATCGTGACACGCTGTTTATGAAATTGCACGAGAAAACAAACATCAAAGTTACATCTATGTCATTTAGCGCCAATCTCGCCTCGTCCTTCTCTCTCTCTCTCTCTCTCTCTCTCTCTCTCTCTCTCACTCTCTCTCTCTCTCTCTCTCTCTCTCTCTCCCCCCCGTCTCTCTCTCTCTCTATGTCTTATGTGCGCGCGTTTAGATTGTAGATAAAATTATAATATAAAAGATAACACAGAACGAATGTGAGTATTGAAGAGAATTGCTAATTTTAAGCTTAACGGTACAAGAGAGACAGAACTCTCCGATCGAATAATAATTTGATCTCGAGAAGTAGCATCACAGGACACAGAGATCAATATACAAGAGCGCAGAAAGATTACTCTTTCGAAGAACGGATTGCGATACACCGGATCCATTTAGATCTTTGTACACCGACCAATAGCTGCTTTCTAAATGCAGTGATGTGAATCTGGAAGGCCGCGGAGCACGGCGGCGAAAGACGCGCGGGATCGGATTGAGCGGCGCTGAGGCGGACAGTAGCTCGAAAGTTTAATTAATGATGGCCGAGTCTTGATTCATTCATACCTCGAAGAATCCGGGGAGATCCCGCGTCCCGAGCAAAAAGGAACCAAGTCGGAGGAAGCGGTGCCGCCAAAAGGACTAAGGCGAGAGAGATTCCACGTCGAGGGAGCAAGAGGGGAAGAGGGGGCGGGAGGAGCGAACGAGCGAGAGAGAGAGAGAGAGAGAGAGAGAGAGAGAGAGAGAGAGAGAGAAGGCCGAATAAAAATTGAGGCGCATTGTGGCCGTCGGTTTTTTGCTCTTTCCGCGTCTACGAGCCTGCGGACGCTTACGGGGAAATTTTCATATTCGTCCATTTTTCTTCGTCGAACCAATTCCAGAAGCCTGATTACTTTTACCTTCACAAAGCTCCGATCCCGTGGCCTACTCTGCTCGTGTGTACATATAACGTCCATACGCGGATGGCCGCGTTCTCCCCTGCTTAGGTGAATGTTAACCTACGACGAAGACCAGCAGATTTAACATCTGCGAGGGAAAGGTTACCTGCGTATTACAACAGCAGTCTTTTTGTTTTGCAAATCCCTTCGATACCTAAGGAAAGACTTGAATCTGTGACGCACCAGTCACAGCTGGAACAAAGTTACAGACTACAGGAATAAAGATGAAATTTGCAAAGCCCGGAAGAAAGAGACAACTACGTAGAACACACACACGCCTTTATTCGTGCGTTTGTGAAAACGCTGTGAGTGGAATCGCATATCCCTTCTGTTGGAATATCGCGTTGCGGCCCTCTGTTCATTTTGATTTATTAATCACACAAAACAGGGCAAAGCGTGGGCAGTGGCCTTGCGACGTATGCGACGTATCGCTGCGGCCGAAGCGCGAAAGAGAAGCCATACGCCACCTCCCCGCCACGTCCTTCGTTCGCGGCTTGTGTAAACATTAAAGCCTATTACTTTTCGATCTCAATTTCGGACGCCGGACGCGAAACTTTTTTAATTTACGCGCACGGCTGAACCGCCGCTGCCGCCGTCGCCGTCGCCGTCGCCGTCGCCGTCGCCGCTGCAGCCGAGCCGAAGTCGAGGGGTAGTATCGTTGAAACGTAGGGCTAGACGCAGGATGGAGGAGAGGAGGAAGCGAGGCAGCCGCATTCGCGGCTCTCTCGTATTACAAACGAAGCCGGCACCCACCTGTGTTCGGCTTTTGCTCTCGTCTTCTTCCTTTTTCCCCTTTCTCGACTCTCTTACCTTTCTCCCCGTTCGCCTCTGCTACCCCTTTGTCCTTCTTCGTTTCTTCTTGTTGCAAATAAGACACGTATCGGATACATGTGGAATTTCTAACATTTATGGATTTCTAGCGGAGTTCTCACTGAGGCTTCATTCCACGACGAGTGAAAAACATATCTGTGTGTGTGTGTGTATGTGTGTGTGTGTGTGTGAATCCTTTCTCTAGAAATAATTTATATTCGAAATATCTTTTTTTCTTTTCTTTCTGTAAGAATTTTCCAATATAGCTCACAGAGACATAATGATGATAGGAAGTCAAGAACCGCCACAAGTAGAAGGAAAGCGGCCGTAAAAACCAGGGCGGAAGTGGACCCTGGAAGTGGACTTTGGGAACGACCCTCATAGTTGTGTGACTTTAGTTCCCAGAGGCATTATAAGTTTTCTCTCAGAGGTAACGTTCTTTCTCGCTCTAAAGTTTATGCTCAGCAAAGCACGTTTCTTCGTGCTTCGATAGCGATTCAATAGTGATGAAAATGCCCTCGGCTGTTTGATTCTGGATAATTAGAAGAATTTAAAGACCCACCTAGTAAAAGATCGTCCGACGATTCTCACTACAAAATGTCCAGTACAAGCGGGGGACAGCGCGAAATATCGCGAGCGAACATTGTGCCGACGTCATGTCGGCTGTGAGAACTCGAGGAAACTGCAAGGATACAGGCTGTATCCTTGAGAATCCTGTCAGGACAATAACGCCGCGATCGCGTGGCGTCGCGTCGCGATTAGCAACTTCACACGTCCCCGTCGTCTTTTCCCTCGAAGCGACTTTGCGAATGATTTTCGAGAGCGCGCTTTTCCCTCGCGGCTCGCGGCATTTCGAGCGAGGGATCGGGCAGCCTCCGCGATGCTTCCTGTTGCTGCAATTTGCGACGGCAATCGTGCGTGGCTTTTCGCGCGTCACTCACGGTGCTCGTGCGTGCACCTGCGATCACGGCGCGCGCGCGCGCGCGCGCGTATGTGTGCGTACATGCGTGCGCTCTTCGGGCTCAATGGGCCGTGTCGCTATGCGGCGCAGTCAGCAGGATGACATTGCTGGTGCATTCAGGAATGCGCCCGCGCATTCAATCGCAATACTGGAAGCTCCAGGTGCAATGAGGTGCAAACACACACAATTCTCTTTGGGGAGAAAAAAAATGATTAATGCATCAGACTCTGGAGAATATGAGGGATACTTTCCGTGTTCAACACGTTTTCTTCTCGTGACGTGTGCGGAAGAGCGTGTGTGGAACAACAACAACAACAACAACAACAACGCGTTGAGCGTTGAGGAATTTGAATTCGAGTCCGCGAATGCAGCGCGACAGCCGTCCGTCATTATCGCACATCTATGGGCGTGACTTCGTCCGGCGATGTGTTGAAGGATCGTGCGATCGGTGTGAACTTACGCGTGATATTTGCATAAGCGATGCGATCCGCAAGTAACGAGCGTAATGCGCCGCCTCTGTTCTGGGAAGCCGAGCTCATCCCTCGTATTTGTTCCAATGCTGCGTTAATTACAACCTCCATTACAATTTGCATAAACGTGTGTGTATACGTGTGTGTGCATGAGAGAGAGAGAGAGAGAGAGAGAGAGAGAGAGAGCGCGAGCGCAAAAATTTACATCTGAAAGGCCGGCCGGGTTGAGAGACGGCCGCGAGAGATTTATCGAGCCGGCTAACTGTCTATGCAGTTTTTCTCGCCGGAGGAGTAGAATCTAAATTGTAAAGCGCTGTTAATAACGGATGTTATGGCCTGTCACGTTTCCATCTGTAGCGGCCAGACAGCAACGGCGCGGAGGAGAGAAGGTTCGTGCTGACTGCGCGTCGTCGCGCTACCGTCGGATCACGTACGCGCTCGACGGTTTGCGTTCCGCTTGATCGCAACATCGCAGCTCGACGTGGCCAATAAAGACTCAAAGATGGTTACCGCGCTAGTTCTCGGATTTTTCTCGTGCTTCTCGCTGCTGCGAGAACACACACACACACACACACACACGCACACGCGCGCGCGCGCGCGCGTGTTACATTAAATATATTAATTCAATGATTGACTTTTTCGTTATTAATCACACCTGTCTGGTGTTTCTTTCTGATTTAATCGCCTACACGAGATGAAATTTCGACGGTCATACTGCAACCTCCTCCCCCCTCCCCCCGCCCCCACCGACAATGCTGACAACGTGAAATATCCTCGCGGTGAATTGGACCAGCGCGCGTTCTAGCGGGCCCTAAAATTTCCTAATTAAGGCTGATCGCGCCGAATATCGTACGCCCACTTGGCGACTCGTCATACTCGTGACAAAGTAAAATTTTCAATTGCAGGATACGGCCATTAACGCGAACCGCGGCTAATCCCACAAATAGAGCGTGGAGGACGCGACCGGTGGGGGGGTGCCGCCACAACGGCACAAAAATTAATCATCCTCGCGTTAATTGGCGGGCATGATTAAGCGATGGTCCCGCACGCCAGGTTGACTTTCGTCTCTCTCGTCGTCGCCTGTTGTTTTATTTCGGCCACCTCGGCCGATTAGACAATAAACAGGGTCTCTTTCTTTGCAAAAAGAGAAATAAGCAAGAAACAATACAATTGCATCTTTATTTATCATAACGAGAAACATCGAGTCTTCAGTCCTACGAGGCCACTGGAAATGTGTACTTGGAAATTTATAACTTCGAAATTCCAAAACGGAGAGACAGAGTTGACGCGCGCAAAGAAAGATTTATTTTGAGGACGCTATGAAAAAAAGAAAAAGAAAAAAGAAAGAAGAAAAAGGAAGGAAGGAAGGAAGGAAGGAAGGAAGGAAGGAGAGAAGAAATAAAAGTAAAATATCCGTCTCTCTCTCTCTCTCTCTCTCTCTCTCTCTCTCTTTCCAACATCCCGTTCGTTTATCAAAGTTCGATAGGCACGAAGACGCCGTTCGTCTCGCGACAGCGTAACGACCGCCGCTATCGGGCGGAGCCGCATACGATCGTGCCGCAAGATTTCACGATGTAAATGGCTTGTAACTGACCCACCGCAGTGTCAGGCCAATTTAAGGGATCATTTCCCGGGCCCGCTACACTTCACATCAGAGCGTTGCGACGCTCGAGCGAGTCGACGAGAGAGGAGAGCGCGGCTCTGTGATGGATCGGGGGACCACACACGTTACGCACCGCACCGTGATGCACCGCGATGCACCGCGCGCGGCGCATATGTTTCCTTGAGTCGCAATTTCGGAGCCCTCGGTACCCTCGGCCGGCGAAGAAGCGTCAGCGAGGCTCTTATCGCCGCTATGAAGACCGACCGATCAAGCTTGCTCCTCATCATCTAGGAAATTGATGCGATATTACGTCAACTCTTGATCTGACGAAAAGCGATTGATTTCTTCCCGTGTTTTTGCTCGAAACGCAATCTCCCGAGGGTTAAAGACCGGCTAAGAGCGCAGACACCGTGGAGTGACTCGGCTGCTTTCAGATAACGAACGTTAGGTATCGATACGTTCATCGGAGCGTCGTTTGTCACCTCCACGCGACAATGACGATGAACTCTACTTACATAACGACGGTCACGATCCGGTGAGGTATGCGAGTGCAGCACGAGGATGGCCGGGGAGCGAGCAAGGGCGGGTGGTCGATATATCGCGGTCTTTCTCACAGAAAAATTCAATTTTACAAAAATATCGGTCTGGTAATGAGAAATAGCCGCTGAGTCAGCGCGGTCGTCGGTAAAAACTTGAAGAGGGCAGAGGAGGCCGGCTCGTTCTCCGCTCGTACACGGCCCCGTGGCGTCCCACGCCCTCGGCTCTGCCGAGAAAAATCAACCCCTCTCACCCTCTCGCGCTCCCCTCTATCTTGCTCGTTTCGTTCCCTCGAGGATTTCACCTGCGGAACCTTCTCCTCCTCCTCCTCTTCCTCCCTCCCCCCGCCTCCTCCGCTCTCTCTCTCTCTCTCTCTCTCTCTATCTCTCTTCACGGTTACGTCTCTTCCGCTCGCCGCGTCTTTCGCCGCAACGTGGAATTCCGTGGTGGAAGAGAGCGAGCAAGCGAAATGAAGAGGCGTTTTCTTTCGATCGCGCCGATGTCGGCGATCCGATATGTATCGATCCTCGAATGCTACGGCTCCATTTAAGGCTATCACGACTCAATCAGAGCCGCGATCGGATCCGATTTGAAATGTATCGGCGAATTCGTTCGTGCGCGCGCGCGCGAGCAAGGATCGCAAGGTGTATCCTCTCTCTCTCTCTCTCTCTCTCTCCTTAGATATCGCTCCCGATTAAATATGTATGATATACATATCGCATTTGCGAGGCAGTCGCGACGTGCAGCGATAGGTAATTAATCTTAAGCGGAAGTCCGGGCTGCATGAATACGAGGCTTTCTTAATGTAGGAAGAAGGATCGTAATTATGAATTCCTGCGGCGCGTTTGCCCCGGCGTGACGCACGCGAGTAGCACAAAGTTGAGTTTATTATTGAGCTTCTTTTACCGGCGTGCAAATTTTACGAGGCAATTCATCTTGGGAATCGTAGAAACCGGCGGAAGAGCGAAGACGTCTCGCGCTATAAATTAAGCGTGGCCCGCGGTTCCGAGAGATGCGAGATAACGTATGTGTCTGTAAAACCAACGCCGCTCTCACAATCCAGCGTGACTGCGCGACTATTGTTAATAATTTTACGCGCATGTGAAATCGATCTCACAATCTGCCTTCAGAAGATTAACAGTCGGGAACAATCCAGCGAAAGCTCAGGCGATGCAAGATATACCTCGTCAAGAGCCGGAGAATAAGAGCGTAAAGAGGGACGAGCAAGCAGCGCCTATCTGACGATTCTACTTGATCTCAGATCATTCCCTTTCGGGTTACGGTCAAAGCGCTGCAAACGATGATTTTAATTAATATCAATTACGTATCAACGTTGAATTTTACTTTGGATTTATATGTCGATTATATTTTGTATCAACTCTGACCTTTGATTTCTTGCGAAGATTTCACGCGCGAGATTCGCGCTCGCTATTTCTCTCACCTCTCGACACACTTTTCTTTTCCCGCTCAAACTTTTCACGCGATTATCGAAGCACCCCTGAATTTTTACCGAACGACCGATCCAACCTGCGCCACGAAGTAACAACGCGTCAGGATACGATGACTTTGTATCTCTCGGAGAAGAGGAAAAGAGCACGCAGAGAGAGAGAGAGAGAGAGAGAGAGAGAGAGAGAGAGAGAGAGCCAGCAAGCTGAGAAATCAAGCGCCGAAATCGCGCGCTTGGACAAACGTCGCGGCGGGTCGCCGCTCGGGAACGATCTGATGGTCGTGCCGCGTGGAAGGCCGCGAAAGGGGGAAGATGCCGCCGAAGAGGTGTCGCGCAGATTGCACGCGCGACTGATCGTGTAGCATCAGGCGCAGAGGTGTAAGACAGTGGCAGAGAGGCGCGCGCGTTTCACCGTGACGGCTACCATTGTCCACGCGTGAAACCGGGCCCGCGCATCTCCGCCCGGGCCCCCCCCCCCTCCTCGCCGCGGTGCGTGGCGTACCTGCACGCAGGATAAGGCCGCGAGGCGACGCACACGCGCGTGCAACGAACGGACGCGCGCGGCTTTTCTCACACGCGACGGAAGCCGGCCGCGGCGAACGCGCGCGCGCGCGGCGCGGCGGCACCGAGCCGGGGCCCGGGGCTCGGCCGGCCGCGCATGATAAATGCATCCGAGACACTCGACGTGCATCAAATGAGGGGACCGTGGGGTCCCCGCTGCAGCGCACACGCGTGTGCGGCGGTCGACGGCGACGGCGACGGCGACGGCGACGGCAACGGCGGCGAGGAGTTGTGTGTGAGCAAAGCCGACGGCCACGAAATTAGAATGCCACCGGGCCAGAATTCGACGTCGGTCGTCTCCCCCCCCCCTCCCTTCGTCTCTTCCTCCTGCCCCCCTCCCCCCTCCCTCTCGATCGAGCCGTTAATTGAGATTTGATTACCGGCTCGACGAAAAGAAAGAGCGCAGCGTCCGCGGTAATTAAGTGATTAACGGAGCCGTGAGGGGATTTTCAGCGATCGATGATGAAGGCGCAGGAAGCGCGGCGCGGACAGGATCGATCGATAGCGCGAGAGAGTCGGTCGTAATCTGATCGAAATTGCGAGAGAGGTGGGACACGGAGCAGGAGGATGATCGCGATGTACGTTCTCCGTACGAACGCGCGTCTCGGGGATCGATAATTTTACAAGTTTCAAGACATCCTGATCTCTTCCGAATGGAAGAGAGCGCGTTGGGAAATCCTGTCGGTTTCCTGCCGTCGCGACGTTGGTCCTGTCGCTTTGTCAGATCAGCAGTTTCAGCATGGTTCGAAAGTCCCCCGGAGGGGAGGAACCGATTGGTAGCACCGGCTCGTTGGAATCGGTCCTATGGCCGACGGGTAAGAAGGTGGACTCGAGTCATTCTAGAAAACGGTAGCGGGCTTCGTTTAGTCGCCGTGGCCGGCATAAAAAGGCGAGAAGTGCTGCTCCCGGAATCGTCGTCCGACAATGCAGCTACAAAATTACATCCAGGCTTCTCCACCTCTCTCTCTCTCTCTCTCTCTCTCTCTCTCTCCTCTCTCTCTCTCTCTCTCTCGGTTCTTTTTGATCTTATTAAGAGCCCCGTCGTATCCGGACGGCAAGGCGGTGGCTGCCGGGCCGAAAAGAATTCCTCGATCTCGGCCGTGAATGAGATCGCGGCTACCGGCGGCAACCCGCGGCGGCGACTAGGATGATGAAGAGCATTCCGCGATGGGAGGCGTCATTGTGATCCGAATGTCATATGTTGGCCGGCAGCGAGTGTTTTACATTCTCACAGGTAATGACTCGAATTCTCGCGCCGGCGCGCCGCGCCGCGCCGCGCCGCGCCGCGCAGCGGCCGCGCGTGTTTTCTTTCCGTCTGCAGCCGCCGTCGCCGCTTTTGCTCTTCTCGAACCTGTTTATGAGATTCGAGGGGTACTTACATGCGCGCGCGCGCGCGCGCGCGCGCGAGTTCGGTCGCGTTCCGGTCGCTTCTTACATCTTCGACGTGGACTGGCAGGAATTCTCGAATTATGCGCTTTCCAGCCGGCGAAGCCGAGCGCGCGTTAAATTTCTCCTCCGTCGTAGTCGTCGTCCTGATCGTCCTCGCGTGCGCGAAGAACGATAGATTGAATTCATTCTCAGTGGCGGCCGCAGGAATCTCTCAACGCGGAAATCACCCGCGTCCTCGTGACTCTTAATGATCGCGCCGCACAATCGCGCCTTTCAGGAGAAAAACATCGACGAAAGAGAGATTGTACCGCTATTATTACGCACGCAGTAATGACAACGATGCAAGAATAGTTTCCAGGATTACCCACCCGCCGTCACCTCGTCACTTCGACTCATTTGACATTTCTTCGCCGAGACGCTTCGGCTCTGGTCTCTCTCTCTCTCTCTCTCTCTGTGTGTGTGTGTGTGTGTGTGTGTGCCTCCCGTCTCCTCTCGCGTTCACTATTTTCCGCATGGCGATCGATGAAATTGCATCACGTAACGACAAAGGCGTCTGATGAAGGCGTTTAAGTGAAAAAATATGCAAATCACTTTTTTCGTCTCACCGTCACCCGCGTAAATAATTCGAAAATAGCCGTCGGTTGTCATCAAACGGCATGTCGCGGTTGGTTTCTAAATGTAACTTTATTGTGCAAAGCCACAAAAGCGGAGAAGTGGCAAAGTGAAGATATTATTAACAGCTCGCGGAAATTGAGACTAGACGGCCAAGTTGTATGAAGATATTTTTCCACAGAGTGATGAATATTTTCAGAATATTTTCTACGCAACACTTTGACAACGCGAATCTTCGCTTCGCCTGATTGACCAATATTTCGCCGAAGAGAACGTGTACGCGGAATCTTCGCGTTAATTTTTTCCCAAACTTCGATCTCAATGTCGAACACGGAGCTCACGCGCGTGCACGCGCGATCATTCTACTTTCACACAGCGGGAGTAGTCTCTCGCCCCACGTGATCTCCTGAAAAGAAAGAAAGAAAGAAAAAAAATGAAAAGTCATCAACGCCCGGTAGCACCTCGAGCACTTCTCGATCGCGATGGTCGCGATCGATTTGTTCTCGCTCGCACGCGAACTTACCAGCCACCTATAGCTCGTATCAAGTACCGTGCAATGATACGTTGTACATGGTAAATTTGGTAGCAACAGCTTCGATCCATCATTTCGCGATTCACTCCTTCTCGTATCTCTTGTCGCGTGCGTTATCGTAAAGTGAAGTATGACGCGCGATGCATTGACCTTTTCCAATGTGACAATTAATTTTTTAAAGACAATTAACTTTTTAAAGGGAACGCTTGGACGCTATCGAGAGAAATTTAAAATCTCGAACTGTGAGCTCGGGGAAATATAGTCTCTTCGGAGGAACACGCGCGCGGAATTTTTTTGCAAAGCACTCTCGTCTACAAATGGATTCTGTATGTCCAACGTCTCTCTCTCTCTCTCTCTCTCTCTCTCTCATCTCTGGAGAAATCGGAAACGATCGAATTTCTTGCAATACCTGCAAAATCGGCGCTCGCGCGAAATCGTTGGACACTTTCGCGTCGCGCTCGAGTCGGTCGCTGGCTGCGAGTAAGAGGTACTCTGTTGGCCGCAGAAACGATATTACCACTTGGTTATTATGTGTACAAGGCTGCTGATGTTCGAGCGGAGCAACACCGGTGCTCTCGCGCCGCGCTCGTGCGAGGGCACGAGAGGAGAGAGAGAGAGAGAGGGAGAGAGAGAGAGAGAGAGAGAGAGAGAGAGAGAGAGAGAGAGAGAGAGAGAGAGAGAGAGAGAGAGGACTCACATCGGGGGACCTACCGCCGTGAGGCTCAAGGATCTCGCGACGCGCTTTCGCGCGCCGGCTGCGACTACTCCCGCCTGTCCGCCGATCACGTTTCGATTCCCCATGATATGGACGGGCTCGTTTGTTACATAATTGATCCTCAAGCTGAAACGCCTTGAAAAAAATTCGGTCGCAAATTCGCACGTTCACATCTCGGAGATACTCGATTATATACGACGAATGTTTTTTATTCCGCGAGAGCGGAATACACACATCGAAATGTGGCAATTATCATTGAAATATGTCGAAGATGTCGGGTGATCCGATAGTTTGCACGTGTCTCTCTCTCTCTCTCTCTCTCTCTCTCTCTCTCTCTCTCTCTCTCTCTGTATCCTGTGTAATATCCTGTGTGCGCACATGATTCGGATTCATTTAAAATTATAATTCTCAGAATTCAGCTTAGAGTGAGGAAATAACAAGAAAGGAACATCTTGGTGTCGTTGACTGTCTGATCAAAAAAAAAAAAAGAGGGGGGAGGGAACGGCGCTGATAGAGAGAAACACGAGGCTATCGCAGTGGGAAAAAGGAGGCGCGTGACTAAACGGGGTCAAGATTAAAATAGAAGGAGCCACATCGAGACAGCGGGACATGGTTGGATCGAGAATTCGGGCGGATCGATCAACGTGTTCTTAATCGTGTCTACGTCGCGTCTGAAACGTACCCGACTTTCCTCAATTTCCCGTCGTTGTCTCTCTTTCTCGAGAGGAAAAGAGAGATAGAGATAGAGAGAGAGAGAGAGAGAGAGAGAGAGAGAGAGAGAGAGAGAGGGAGGGATTTCAACCCGCCTCAGACGTCCACGAGCAGGGAAATCCTTGTATTTGCCGTGTATCGCGTGATAATTTGTCAAAATGTCGGCGTGTTATTGAACAATCGCGCGGATGACTTCGCTGACGTTTATCGTCGTAAGCGCACGAAACACGAGGAAGTACAGCGGCGTATTCTAATGATGGTTGCGTCAATCACGCGCGCGCGCGGCTTCGCGCGCAACCGCGCGATCCCGCGAACATCGCATTACGCGACGTACGCGAAAATGCTTCAATGTGACGCAAAAACGCTTAATTACGATGTTATTCGCCGTAATAACGTCTAATCGATGGAAAGGCGCGTCCAAAGTCAGCCGCGATGCAACGCATGACTTATTGCATGCGAGCGACGAACCTAACGCGCGCGCGGAGCGCTGCGCGAATCGTGGCTCGGCTTTTAATCGTCGCTCAAACTGCCGCTTTTTCGCCTCTCCTGCAGTTAATTATGAATTTTTCATCGAGACAGGCGAGAGGAAAAAGGAGATAGAGATAGAGAGAGAGAGAGAGAGAGAGAGAGAGAGAGCCGCTAGCGGCGCGACGCACTTCTGGGCGCTCGAACGAGCGCGCGGTCGCCTAAGTGCGCCTTCAAACAGTTCGATATGATTAATTTGTTCCGCACCAGAAACCACGCCGCTAATTCCGACTGATTATCATTAGCGAATATTGAAAGATATCGGAGATAATATTCCGATCGCGGCGTCGGCACGGCGTAACGCGACACACACGCCGCGCTACGCTGCTGTATAATTAAGTGTAATTACCGCGACTCTCGGATGCCTTTATGGGCGCATTTTTACGCGCTCCCGTAAGTAGCGCTCGTTATTCAGCGTAAGATTACGCTGGCACTATTAAAGGAAGACGCGTTTCTTTGACGGGGCTTATCCTCTTTCGCGAACGCTCGGAAAAGAGCGCCGGGATCGAATGATGCTGACAGATTGGATGCCGGCGACGCCCCTCATCTATAATTGCTCATCTCGCCGTGCGCGCCGGTCTCGATGCGATCTACTTAACGATCAAGACGAGGCGATATTAACGAAGACAAAAAGCCCAGATCGGCGAAGAAGAGGCCTCGTAAACGGATTTTCTGCCGACTGCAACTTCTCGGAAATCACCTGAACGCGCGGCGTCCATTGCAGATCGCATCTACCGTCGGCGCTTCTTTAGCCTCCTCCCCCTCCTCCTCCTACTCCTCCCCTCCCCCTCCCCCTCCACCACCTCCTCCTCCTCCTCTTCCTCCTCCCCCTCGTCCCCTCCTCCTCCTCGGATATCCTCCGAATTTTTATTTCCCATCTTCATCGGCCATTTTACCCCTGTTAATGCTTTTCCCAGCGCGCCGCCGCCGCCGCCGCCGCCGCCGCCGCCGCCGCCGCTCGCCGCCCGCCGCCCGCCGTTCCCGTCGCTCTGTGAAACGGAAGATCGCGGATCGAAGATCGCTCGTGAACGGCAGCGTTTCTGGCAGATAAAAGCCGGCTTCTCTGCATTGTCGGGGAACCCGTGGGAATCGGTGCGACGTAGGAAAAACGCGTTCCTCGCGCATTCCTCGACGTTTCAGCTGAATTTCTCGCCTCGTGCGCGTGCAAATGCTAAGACGCGAGATCCCCGCGAGAAACGCTCGCGCCTGAACATATCCCGTGCCGCCTCCCGCGCGCCCGAAAAGGGCAGGAACGAACAGGAGGAAGGAACATGTGTGTCGTGTGTACGCGAGAGCGTTTCTCGCTGAATTCTCGCATAGTTCCTCGGTAATGTTGGGCGGTCATCGACGAGCACAGGCGGCGCTCGAGAAATTAATTTATTTAGAATTATCGTGAGTGACAAATTAATCCAGTTCGCGTTCGTGGAAGGGGACAAAGGGAGCGGCGAAGAAGCGGGTGGATAGACGAAGAAAACGCGAGCGCGGTGTCGGAAACCCGTGAAATCCCGATGATCCACGCCGCGAACGGCTTCGCGGCATTCCCACAAATCTCGATGATCCCGCCCTGCGGTCGATACCTTGTATATCATGATCCATCGAACACATTGTGCGCCGTGGCGCAAAAATGTATATTGCCTGTCGCGCAAGAAACTGAAGCGTTTCTTGTCAGGAATCTAACGAAGCATAAGCGCGCCTTTTTGGTCTCTCTCCGGCCGGTATCGGCCAAGCTGTTCTTGCCGCGAAACTTTTCGCCACCCAGCGGTCCCACGCTAACATTGTTTCTTCAACCGCGCTGACACGATCGATACTCCTCGCACATTTCCTCTCCCTCAGCCCTCTCTCTCTCTCTCTCTCTCTCTCCTCACCTCAGGAAAGCCTTATCTTTCAAAAGCTGAGAAACGGAATTTTTTTCCCCTCTCGCTGCCAACGGGTAGGGTTGCCAACGGCAAGGGAACAATCGACTTCTCAGAAGGGTTAGGGGCAGCTTCGATGTTCGTTCTGTGAAAGGTGTCGTAAAACACGGCAGAAAAAACGGAAGAACCAAAAGAAAAAGTTTGCTTCTCGGGCGCGATGGGAGCCGCTCCTTCGCTCTTCCGTTCGGCCACGACGTGCTCCCGTTCGATTCGTTCCGCGGTACTCGCTCGATTCTGAATTGAGACTGCTCTACATTTTTTCCGGTCGGTGGAAACGAGCAGCCGGTCGTTGCCAGTGTGGATTATGGACGATAATCGCAAATATTTATGATTTTACGATCCGACAACGTGCGTAGCAACGTGGCTGCTTCCACCGTCCGTCCGACTTGCACTGTCGGCCTGCGTCTATAGGACACTGATCCCCCGCTGACACGACTTTAGCCTCTCTCGCAGGATAAAGACACTAACTAAGACACACACTCTCTTGCTCGGGCTCTCGTAGCGATTGTCGAACATTTCTCGTTCGTTTCACCCGAAGGATGCTTTTATTTTTTTCTCACGCGACAATCGCCGCTCTCGGACATGCCGTCCGCGAGCGGCGATTCTCACACTTTCAATTTTTCTCTTTCGTCACGCTTTTCGCATGTGGTACTAATAGATCGTCGTTACAATGACTACTCGGCTAACGCCTGTTGGTTACTTCTTATCGGTCCAATAATTTTTTCTGATGCGCCCCTACTTCGATTTCTTTATTGCGTTGCTCCGTAAATTTGCAGGGACCTTTGCAAGAAACTCAAAGCCTATAAAGCCATAAAGAGAAAATCTGTTTTTTTCTTTTTCCTCATTTTTCTCTTTTTGTCTCGATGATTTTTGCCACCAAAGAAAAACGGTCGATACACGATAACCCCTGAATAAAGTTACACCAAAACTATAAAGGAATCGACGTTGCACAAAGATCCCCTGCAAACTTACCGAGCAATCCGATATAACAAATGTAGTTCCAGTCCACTGTACAGATGTTACAGTTTTGAATGTACGAGAGAGAGAGAGAGAGAGAGAGAGAGAGAGAGAGAGAGAGAGAGAGATAGTTGAAAAGTTTATTGCAATTGTCATTTTAAAAACGAATAATTGAAAGTGAAGAAAAGAGATTGAGGTTAAGAGATAACAGTATACTGATTCTAGAAGAAAAAGTAAACAAATTTGCATGTTTTGAGGAAAGATTCTCATGTTCGTAGGTATGGTAACAATGGAAGGTTCAACAACTGTGGAATCTGAATTTTTCGCTTAGGTCAACTTGACGAGTGGCGAACTCGTGCCAAACTAGCGTCGCAAGACACCTCAATTCAGACGTCATAAAAAAAGGGTTCGCTTCCTTTGGACACGCCAATTATTCTGGAAAATCGTCCTTATCGAAAATAGGTCAACCACCGAGCGTCACCACCTTAACGTCACTTATTGGCTTTGGTCATCTCAATTTGGCATTGCAGAGAGACACTTTCGCCATGCTCACCGCGAGTGTCTTCACTCCATCCGCCATGCCGATGGCCGATCGTTGAGATCCTCCAAGATGCACCGAAGGTAACGGACGACCAAACAGAAAAAAAGGAGAAAAAGAAGAAATGCTCGGAGAAGAAATTCATCGTGAGATCCGCTGTGAATTAGCGAGAATTCCGGGTCTTCGCGAACTGGAAGAGCGATCATTTGCAGCGACCGATGCGATCGAACAGTTAACATCTGTGAGAAACTTCGCGGAGATTCGACGATGCGGATCGCCGTTGTCGGACGAGCAGTTTGCTGCGCGTCGCAAGTAGTTTCTGCATAAAATCACCGCCGACCGCAATTAGTTTCTTCTTTAAACTAAACTACGACGACGATGCGCGCGAATAACTGGCCGAGACTTAATCCAACGGTCTTTAATCAATTTGCATCGTATGGCCGACGGTGGTTACAGTTCTCTCGAAATGCCGCGAGATACTCTGCCGACATTTACACTCACGTGCGCGAATTTCTCGGGGCGCGATCGTAATATTTCTTGTCCTTCTCGTCTTTATCGAACATCGGACAGAGATGGATCCACTCAATGGATCCTGCGAATCCGCAACAGCGACACTCATCTTACAGTTAATCCACAGTCAAATTGCGATGAAACTCGTCCAAGTCTGACGCGCACTCGTAATCTGCGTTTGTGATCGATTTCACGCAGCCTGTCGTCTTTCAAGGAATCACAGAGGCGACACAGTTTGCTTCGTTTCACAGTCGCGTCTGTGAAACGCATCTCTTCGCATCGCAAAAATTCATCCTGCAAAGCATCAGTTTCAGATCGGACAGTTTGACAGGAAAACAGAAGAATGTGACTCTACAACAAATTTCACAAATTCAGACCATTGGTATCAGGTATCCAGGTATTGGTCTTCAGACTCAGAGTCAGATGTCCGCTCGGGGATGCAAAAGGTGCATAAGGATCTTTAAATACACACTCCGAAAGCACGATCGTGACAAAAGTCAAGGAAGAGGGCCCTTCTAATAACGCAGTAATAGTCTGTAGAACTTATTCAGAAACCTTACTCAAAACCTTACCAAGAGTGATCAACCAAATGCGACTCAGCCGCGTATCAGGGGGTCAAAGTTTGACTTTGACTCGGTCTGACCGTCATTTTTCCCTCGGACCTTTCGTTCGCAAATTTACGCACGACACAATGGTAGACGGGATCACTGAAGATTTACTGCAAGCAGACCTCTGCAGTCTTTCCCATTCAATCCATTATAGGTGATTCTATACTGGCAACTTTGAAGCTACTTCTTCTGCTTTCTCTCCTACTGCGAATAGTCAAGCAAAGGTGTTGGTTGACGTACAGAAATATATCTAAATGTTATGTGATGAACAATTCTCCGAATATGGTACGTGAGATATTTAGAGAATCTGCTGAGAAACCTTATCGGAGACGATCGGACACTGCTTAAGCGGACACGGATCAGCATCAGAGACGAGAACGATCCCGTGATCTCATCCATTTGATAGATTTCGTGGGCAGGGAGCTCCCCTCTTCAGGGAGAGGAACAACCTCAAACTCTGAGGCAAATTTCTCATCGGTGTCAAACGATTGAATTCCGAGTTTGGTCCACCAGGATCCGAACACAACGACAGATTTTCCTCCCGATCTTCCTCTGTTAACATCGGGGTTTCTCCCGTTGCGCCGTTTGTTTTAAATTGTTAACCACTGACATTTATTGACGTTCCTAGACTCACCCTTGTTAGATCTTAACAAAGAGATCTTGTACCAGCCATCTGTGGATATCCTTGAGAACTGCTTTCTACCTCTCTTTCAGCCAATTTTTCAGTCTGTTCTACTTCGCCTGCCGTTTGAATAAAGCTTCATAAGGTGGAAGCGAAGTTTTCTCGAAAAACAAGATTTCCATATGGCGACAGTCTTGTACCTAGCAAGAGAAAACTAGCGATAAATTCGAATGTGTTATGTATCTCTCATATCCGTCCGTCGCATGTGCAATTTTCTCGCGAATTATAGAAAAAAAGAGTGCAAAGATGCGACTCGAAAGCATCGGTTATCGGTGAATTTCGAGGCCGTCGTTATTGCGGCGCGAGAAATTTGCAATCCTCCAGCGACTGTTCGCTGTCGCGAGCGAAATGATTAATCTTGCTCCAAGCCGCGACTCGTTATTTATGAACTGCGTTCTGTCGTTGAAAATACATTCCGCGGTTAATCGACGCTTACACGAAGACCGATTACCCGCGGCCTGGCGACACACGCCGCTCTGACAGACTAATTAATTGGCTATTAATGATCCGGCGCATGCGAGATGATCCGCACGGCCTTCCTGTTTGCGCCGGTGAACGTCGGCGACTTTGTATCGGCCTTCGAATATTATATTACGCAACTCTTAATGCGCGAATGTGTAACTTTCTTATCCGATCGTTTTACTCTGTATCCTCGCGCAATTAGCACGAATTCCGACTCATTATCCGTGTCTCATCCTCGATGATACTGGAAAATTGACGTTGTGGAAATATTGATATAATACGAGGAGCTGACAATGAATCGACACGCTGCCTCGGCTGCTCTCTGATAAAAGACGGAGCTGTCCTTTGACTTTCGGTCAGAGAAAAATCGGTCGAAGAGAAAATGCAAAGAAGCAGGTCTCACGCGTTCACTGCTGCCGCTGCTGCTACCTTGGTTCCTTGGTCCAAGGAACAATAGTCATCTACCAAAAATCACAAATGAATGAATATCTTGTAGAGTCGAAAAGAAATGGCCACCGCAGACTGAGTCGTTGATGCGGCCCGGTGGGCCGCTTTAATGTCCGGCTGCGAAACGTTGACGAGATGATCTCGGCGGTCGGATTGCATTTTCTACAAAAGAGACGCCGCACAGACTGACGCACGAGGCAAGTTGCAAGAATGCGCTGTGTGGTCGAATGCAGTGAATTATGCACGGCGTAACGGTCTACTTGATTGTCGTCTCCGTTGTCAGGTAGGCGGATCGAGACTCGGCGCAATTTGCATCTGTTTGCGAGTCCTCGCCCACCGCCCCTCTTTCGCTGGCTCATCAGAGAGCGATGTATATCGTTCCTTTTTCACGCCCGCGTACCACCCGATCGTCTTTTTACACAGCCGGATCGTCATTACGTTCTCGAGCACACCTGAGACCGTCCGATACCGACCGCCTTTTTGTCGCGCGGGATTATTAAACCGACAGCTCCGAAAAGGCGGAGCGCGATAACGGAATTTTCAGCCGCTGAATTCCCCCCCCCTACCCCTCGAAACAACCCCTTTCTCCGTCTCCTTTACGCACGTAAAGGACATTCTATCGCTCTCTCTCTCTCTCTCTCTCTCTCTCTCTCTCTCTCTCTCTCTCTCTCTCTCCTCTCTCTCTCTCTCTCTCTCTCTCTCTCTCTCTCTCCTTCTCTCCGTAAAATCTCAACATGAAACCGTAGCTCTTCGACGAGATTATTACCTTGCTGCGAAAGAAAAGCGAAATGCGGGTGTTTGAAGGGAGTGTATGAATGGTTTACGAGACATTCAGCGGTGCTTTTCGGCAATCATTCGCGCCTCGCCAAGAGGAAATAGGCCAAATAATAGGTGGTGTAGTCTATGGTTTTCCGAGATTCGCAGCGCGACGAAATCCCGAGTCGCAATAACGTTCGATTCGTTCCGTGAGATCGCAATTTGGTCGAATCCGGTCTCTGTTTTCTTCTGCTCTCCTTTCCTCCTCCCCTCTCTTTCTCTCTTAAATACGAACTAGTCCTCCTTCCGCTCTTAACCCATGGCCCACTCGTCATTCATGTCCATCGATGTTTATTACCATTCTGTTTACGTACCCTCTCGCACAAACAGAAGGCTCGCAGGGGACGACACGCATTAACCTGGAATATACCAGGGCGAACTAGTGGATCTTCCGTTGTAACCGACGTGACGTTGCGTTGGGGGTCCTTGTCAGCGGGGTACCAGCGCACAAATCCTTCAAAAACAAGCTCCCAAATGTCTTTGTGTCCATCTCTATACTTGGTTCGAATTCTTCGCGAATCAGATTCCTTTTGACCGACTCCGTTTTCTCATGGTAAGCGCCGCCAAAACTACCGCATGGCGGTTGTCGCCTGCGCGGTCATCTACGAGCGCGGTCAATGTCGAATTTTCACGCGTTTTTCACGTTGACAGAGGTCAAAAAAAGACAGAGGTGAAAAACGCTCCGCTTCTGGATAGAGATGTAGCTTATTCACGTCGGCTTGCGGTCGAGTTGGTTGTTTGAAGTAGTATAAGGGTGGAGAAGGGAAGCCGGAACTAGAGAGAGAGAGAGAGAGAGAGAGAGAGAGAGAGAGAGAGGGAGAGTTTGAGGATTCATATAAATTTTGGGAAAAATATCAGGTAGAGGTGCGAATGTGAAAAAAGAGAGAAATAACTTGTGGAAACTTTATCTTTAATATTGAAAATTCGAAATCTCACACTGATTCTCGCACAAGTTTCTCTTCGCTCGCAGAGGGTGTGAGGAATATTTCGGAGGAGGACTCTTGATGGGCGGAAAAACAATAAGTTGCTGAATATATTAACCAAGCTGTTTGGGGTTGTGCACCATTATTTAAGGTGCTTAATTACCAAAGGAAACTAGCGATCGATCACTGCCCTACGTCATCGCGCAGCTATTGTGTCGCATCCTGTTTCAGTCGTGCATCGTCATTTCCCCGATAGCTTGAAATGGAGGCCCATGGAGAGAGAGCGAGAGAGAGAGAGAGAGAGAGAGAGAGAGAGAGAGAGAGAGGGAGGAAGAGAGAAGGAGAGAGAGAGAGAGAGAGAGAGAGAGGGAGGGAGGGAGAGAGAGAAAGAGAGAGAAGGAGAGAGAGAGAGAGAGAGAGAGAGAGAGAGAGAGAGAGAGAGAGAGAGAGAGAGAGCGAGAGAGCTCGCGCGACAAGGAGGAGATAAGAAGAAAAAAGAAGAACGCGAATTCAGGAGTAATTCGCAATCATGCGTGAACAGCTGACACTTGAGATTAGGTAAAACGCGCTTTGCGCCAGCGATTTGCGCTAAATCGCCTTTACTTAGCCTGCAAATGTGCAAGAAACGTACAATCTGCTCGAGCGATGACGCCGCACGGAACTGACCGACAAGATCATGCCGGTTTTCTCTCCATTACCTTAATTATGTGTTCCGCGGGGAAAAATTTACTCCATTCTACAAGCGTTCTACAAGCGTCGTCTACTCTGCCGAAAACATCTCGCGCCTATAATTTGTAACTCGCGACAGAATTCGAGGAGAAAGTCTACCTACAAGATTCGACGTTCGAAAAATTCATCCCCTTCGGCACGACGATGCTTTTATATATTCTCAACCAATAGTCGATTTTTAATCACGCGTCAAAAGATGCGTAAAGACGGGAGGAAGGGAGGGAGGAAGAAAATCTAGACGGCTTCACCGTTGCCTTGTCCTGTCCAGAATTTCCAGCTTGTGTCCGTGACTCCAAATATTCACATAGAATTTAGACGTACTCGTGAGCGGCGTTGAAGTTGACTCGTGAGCCATCTCGTTTCTCGCTTTCAGCGGGAGAACTCTGATTTGATATCCCTACCGATTGTCGAAATAACTGTCAGTCCTCGGATATAGTCCTTCGGATCGAGTTCATAATCGAGTGGATGCGAAAAAAACGAGATCTGCGAGATGATCGCGTATCGCGAGACAAGGGGAGGAAGGGGGACAAAAGAATTGATCCTCCGGCCTCTAGCTCGCGCCCATTGAGGGACAGAGGGTACGTGAAGATGTACCAGCGGTCTAAGTATGCTGCATGTTCGTAAAAGTACAGCAGTAAAGTTGCCCAAGGTGCCCATCGTCTGGCACCAGCTCTGGGCGTGAACCGGAGGCGTGGACTAGCTTGGGCTCTCTCCGCGCCGGGATTGGCCGTTGTTAATGACGGTGTCGGGAACGTGGGTCTCTTTTGCTGTTCTGTTAAGCGGCATACGATCCCACGACGACCAAGTGAGCGACGAGTTCCCCACTGAAGTTTCCTGCAGCATGGGGAGAGCTACCTGCCGAGCGGTTGGTGGGAGCACCCGATCGCCAGTTACCCCCGATACCTCATCCCTGAGAAGCTTAGTCAGGATCAACGAGCCGATCTCTCAAGATCTATTTGGTTAGCTTGCTTTGGTGACGAGTCGACAGTATAGACTCGCTAGATAAACGTCGCGAAGCATCCGTCGGGTTAGTTTGGCGGAAACGTGAAGAGCAGCGTACACTGCGATTTCCTTCGTCAGCCAGAGAAAGGAGCATCCTCAGTTGCGACGCGAGTTGGATACTCGGGCCGGCCGGAGACACGGGGGGGGGAGCGAGGGGGCCGTAATTTCGACCTTTCATACGTGCTAGACGCTGCGATGGGATTGTAAATTGTAAACGGTTCGTCGAGCGTCAGATTGTGGACGAGAGAGAGAGAGAAAGAGAGAGAGAGAGAGAGAGAGAGAGAGAGAGAGAGAGAGAGAGAAAGAGAGAGCGGGTGATCAGAGGACCATCGACGTCGTTCTTACTCCCAAATACTGTACCGTTCAGTGAGGTGCGATAGTGGCGTTCGTCGTATTCGGTGTCGAGGGAACTCGTCCGAATTACCTTTCCTCGACGGCTCGGACTGGCTGAGATGACGATTATTAATACCCCGATGATGCGACCATGCTTCACCACATATTCTTTCCAAGGTAATATCGTCGCGCTTTAGCATCACGTTTTCGCATCTGGGAATTGGCTTGGGCTAAAGTTTTTTTTTTAACGATACACTTGCTGTAATTCACTGTCGCTATTTTCTGCCACCGCTGCTTTTGTCTCCTCTTCACGTATCTGCTCATCATATTAACAGTATTACTTATAATTCATATTATTTTATTACTATTTATATTATTACTCTCAGACAATATATATTTTCAGTTTAATTCAGATTAAGATTAAAGTTTTAAATCGTATACACGCATACACGATATATAACGTCAAGTCGTAAAGAGTTAAGTAAATCTTAACGTAAATGACTAGGCAGGCATAACTAATGTAAAACGTCAGTTTGCGTCAGCGATATCCGCTAATTACGTTAAGACGCAAAAGGCCCTGAGCTTGCGTCTTCTTACGTCTTTCACAACATTTTATTGTGGACACCTTGGCGAAGCTACACTTGCTTTAAGGTGACTGGAAGACACAGACACTAATGATAATCCTCATAAATTACTGAGGAACGTCTCTGTCGGAGAAACGTGTCTACTTTCCTCTACTTTTCTCGTTTGTATCTTTCTCAGCACGCAAAGTGTTTCTCACGTTCAAGGTGAGGTATTTTCCGTTTTTTCC
This sequence comes from Harpegnathos saltator, assembly GCF_003227715.2. Lineage (NCBI taxonomy): Eukaryota > Metazoa > Arthropoda > Insecta > Hymenoptera > Formicidae > Harpegnathos > Harpegnathos saltator. The sequence goes on along the minus strand of NW_020230188.1, from coordinate 615,797 downwards.
CACGCATAAGAAGTGATGACAAAAGTACGAAAAAGATATGAAACAGCAGTATTTATTTACGAAGAATATAATACGGAGGAATTTTGTTGTCAACAAAGCAAATACACAGTACAAGCGGAACGCGACCGACGGACGGTATCGATATACATAAGCGACGTGATGTATACTATAAGAGAGAGAGAGAGAGAGAGAGAGAGAGAGAGAGAAACTTGAAATTTTGAATTATTAAATTATATTACACACGATGAAGGAAGGTTAATGTAGCTAGTACACTTTAAAAGCAAGTTCATACTTAAACTAGATTCTGTCGTGTTTGTATATATAATCTCAGAGTTTGTTTATAGTTTTTCATCGTCCAGCACACGTGATATCGCGTGTTTGTATTTTCAGAGGATCGTGAAACTCTTTGGAATGTTTTCTGATCGGAATTATCCCGGATCCTTTCGGATTAGATTTTTGTCGTGTCTTATCAACAGGTTAGACTGTTTTTGTTACAATATGAGAAATTGTGGCAATCCTTTTTGTAGCATTTTTTTATGCGCCTCTATTGTGCGGAGAAAATTTCCCGTGCGTGTGACCTTTCTCCAAATGTTTCTCACTTGTCGTGACAAAAACCGGTGTAAAAACACTGCAGCTCGTATATCTCTGAGAAATGTGGATAGCTCGTGCAGAAAACTGACCGTATAATTGTTCAGTCAGAGATCCATTGTTATCCCGGAGATGAAAAGGTCCTCAAAGGTGTGTGTGTGTGTGTGTGTGTGTGTGTATGTGTGCTTGCGAGGCACTTTTAGATTGGACCCACAAGATCTGCCGTTTATTATGTCATAAATTCAACAGCCCATTGTCGAGACCGATTTTTGTATATGCTGCATCTGAGCAGCAACTATCCAATGTCTCGTGTTACTAGGTAAAAGCAGAAGCGACCATAAAGGTAGAGAGAGAAAACCTCTTTCCTCAGGGTTCCACCTCGACTGACGTAGGGTCAGTCGACGATACTCGCGACTCGCGGCGCGTACATAATGAGAGGTCTCGCTAATTAAATAACGCGATTTGTCAGTGTCTAAGCGCGTAATTTGCGCAGGTAATTAACCGGCGGTGATGATTTACCAGTTGGAAACGAGGAGCGCGAAGGAGCGCGCGCGCGCGCGCTTGCGCTTGCGGAAATCGCGGCGGCAAATGACGGCGGACAATTAGCAGCTCGACGAACGTACTTCCGCAAAACCTTCAACGAGCGGGAGAAAAAAAAAAAAGGAAAAAGAAAGGAAAAACAGAAAATCCTCTCAAACAACGGTCATTAATTATTTTGCAGCAGAACGAAGAATATTCTTCTCTTTTTGTTCTTTTTTTCTCCTCGACTCTGTAATTCCACGATCATATTGATTTATGAGCCGCGCGCGAGGGGGGGCTTTTTCTCGCTCTTGAGGACGCGATTTACGGAAGGCGAAGGCCGGAGTCGCACGAAAATCGCGGGCTAACACGGTCTCATTTGTTAGCCGAACGATCAGTTAAACCGAAAAGCCTACTTACGTGGGAGCGCGATCGCTATCGCCGGACATGCATAGTTTTTCGACCGTCGATTGCACCCGCGGCGATGCATGGCCACTACGGTTATGCAAGCCGCTCTCGGCGTTATTCTGCGCAATCGGATAGCGGTTTCCTTTTTCTGCGAGTGCTTTTTGCCGGCCGCTTGGTCCGTAGTCGAGTGAAGCCCGCTTGTCCTTTGTCTCAGGCGACAAAGTGTTTTACGCGGAAATGCGTTTAATTACGAACGAAAGCGTGCGAAACGTACTCTGTCGCGTTTCTCGTCTCGCATCTGGCGACGCGACATATCGCGCCCGGGTGTGTGTGTGTGTGTGTGTGTGTGGGTGGGAAATCGGGATAATATCTATATTTTCATCAAGCTGGAAAGCACGCATGGAGAGATTGTGCGAGTTAGGCGAAATTATATAGGCATAGTAGCAACGCACCACTCCTCGGACTCGTCTCGCGCGAATAGATTCGATAAGGGAGCGAGACGACGCTTCGCGCGCGAATCCGAATCGGCCGAGTGAAAGCTGCGGCCGAGGAATGGCGGATCCTCCTCGCTTCCTCCTCGGGGCCTTTGCAGGGGCTTGGAAAAGTGACAAGTAAGCCGCAGCGAGTAATTTCGTGGGCGGTAGAAACTGCGGAATTAATTCAATCGGCGTCGGTGCTCCGTGACGCAAGCACGGCTGTTACGCGGTGGCGTATCGGTCGCTATTAAAGTAATTGCACATGTACGGCCGCACTACCGGCGCGGGCGATCGCGCACGGACAGAGCCCTCGAGACAGAAGAGAGAAGACTGAAGAACGCGGGAAAGGATTTTCCGATCTTACCGCCGCACCGCGGCGTAATCATTCCGCAACTCTGTCTCTCTCTCTCTCTCTCTCTCTCTCTCTCTCTCTCTCTCTCTGTAATTTTCCCACACATCTCGAGAAACGCGGTTTGAACAAACGACTCGCGACGCGATTGCCGTTCAGACGTGTGTCGCCGGTGATCACCGTGAAACTTTTCCATCGCGATATACTTTCCGTCGAAGCTCATCTTATTTGTCCGCGCGTGTCAAGTTTTTGCGGAATTTCCTCGCGCGATACGAGTCAAGGCTGTTCCGCGTTGTGTCTGACGCATCACGGTCGGCGGAGCCCGTTCCTCTGGAGCATCGATGTAAATCGATTATCATGAATAACGCCGATAGCTAATGAGCTGATTATGTTAACCGACACACGTAACGTGCGCCGTCGTAACTAATAAGAATATCGTTGCTAACGAAAGAGATCGCCGATCGCCGTCTCGCCTGGACGATCCCCGACTTTTCGTCGCGCTCTGTCATTGAGAGATTCCCTTTTTTCGTACGATTTATCTCGCGTCGATCGTAAGAGCGAGCGTACGAGCGCGCGTTTTTCCGTAATATCGAACGTGCGATTGCACGTCCCCTTTTTGCCGATTCGGATCTCGTTTCGTTGTTGCCGGCCATTACTTACTCTCGACGATTGTAATATCGTCGCTCCAACCTGCAAAGACGATTTCGCCTTGCTCTTTCAAATACCGGGGCCAGATATTCCTTTCTTTTTTCCTCTTATTTCTCTCTTCCTTTCTCTCTCTCTCTCTCTCTCTCTCTCTCTCTCTCTCTCTCACCACGAACGAGGAAGGGATCGCCGGAGCAGCGCGTCGCCTTGAAGCTTAAATCGCGATCACGCTGCCGCGCCTTTAAAGTCCGCGTCGGCGACTGAGTGCCGCGTGAGTCGCCGCGCACCGGCAGTAAAAATCGCAACGACTCTATTTTCTCGAGCTCGCGCGTTCTTGCCGCGGTGCCGCGGTGCTCGACCGGCGGCGAGATCGGGGCCGAGATCGTCGTCGTGTAACGCGAAATTAAATAAGCCAAGCAAATTATACGCTATCATTGTTGTGCGTCGTAAACCGCGCGGGATTTATTGGACTTATCGGTAGTTACGGCGTTGTCGCTCAATACGCGCGCCAACGGCTCGCGCTTATAACTCTCCTTCGCTCCTTCTCTCTTGCTCACGTTCCTCTCTTCTTCTTTCTCTGCGTCTCACCCTCTCTCTCTCTCTCTCTCTCTCTCTCCCTCTCTCTCTCTCTCCCCCCCTTTCTTCACTCGCTGCTTCGCGTGTCAATATTCGCAGACGCGATTTCCCGTCGCTCCATTTTTTCAGACTATTTATCAAGAGGGTTTGCCGCGACTGCCCGCTTGAGTTGCGTGCGTCGAATGTTGTTAGAAATATTGCTCACTGGCATTATCACGACTGTCGAACGGACCAGTGTTTCCAAATTACTCGATCATGTACACGACATAATATGTATATATATACGTATATATTTTGTATATAAATATGCGACTTATACATACATATATATGATACGTCTTTAAATAGAATAAGAAGTAAGAAAAGTTGAAAATGAAAGGAGGGAGGTAAACAAAGGTGCCAAAGACAAGTGTTTGTTTTTGTCACGTTTCTCTGAGTGAGACAAGTTGTCATCGAAATCCAGCGAATTTTCGTTTGTGTTAAACCGATACCTCTATATCTATCCTACGACGCTCTAGTTTCTGTGAAAGTCATACATATACATGCGATCGATAGCGATGTATTATAGCGCATGCGATATTGGAGAAATTTGCAATGATCAAAGATTTTATGGAAATATTTCTTTCTGCAGATCAGTGAAGATAATTGAAGATTGTTTATAAAAATATTCAACGTCGTCTATTCTCTCATCGTGTTTTGGGATAAATTATGCCGCCCGTCGCAAGCCACTCAAGATATCTGAGTATTCACTCGGGATATGGTATAACAATACAGTTTTATTTTTATTTTTCCGATAGACAGAAGATATCTGCGAATGAGTAAATACAAAAGTGTCTACGTTGTTCGCCGATCAATTCTTATCAAGGAGTAACGAAGAGCATCGACGTATTAAAAGTCCAAACTACACTACACTTTTTTTTCTGCAAAACTTTATTTACAAAGTTCTTGACATTCTTTCAACTGAATTTTCACGTAAGATTGTTAATTTTTTTAATCTTGTCAGATTAACACGCACGTCTATTATGAACTCTACTCTTGGTACATTTTCTTGTAATTATGGACATTTTTTAAAAACGTTCTTTTAGAAATGTTGCGCCTAACATTAACAACATGTCTCTTCTATTACCATTCTTCATTCTGAAAGTAGACGGCTCAACTTCAAATAAATATTAAGCGTTCTTCCTTTTCTCTTAGTTAGTTACCTCGCGTTATTTTGTAACATTGCATCCCTTTACATCTTCATATCTCTTTTCTCTTATAGATATTTACATTCTTAGAAAGCTTACTCCAGAGTGTTCAACAAACAATAAAATATACATCCGTCTGTCTCTTTTTCTTCACGCATGACACTTATAAATGTTTGTAATACGTTATAAATGTTTAATTGTAAAGCACAGAAGAATATTTACGCACGCAATATTTATGCTTATATTTGTCATCATCTTTCTGTTCGCTTGGCTCAACGAATATGTACACAATGCGATACAACAATGCTTGCAACGTTTCTGATTGAAAACGTTTGCTTGTACGATCGTAGGATCGAAGGGACGATAAAAATATGATATAACGTGGTGAAATATTGATTCAGATCTCGGTACTATACCAGGACAAGGCCGTGTGAATCAGCTTGGCGGTGTCTTCATCAATGGACGACCGCTACCCAATCATATCAGACTCAAGATAGTCGAGATGGCTGCTTCAGGTGTCAGACCTTGTGTTATATCGAGGTACATTCCTACCAAAGATTCCCCTAAATAATTTCACAACGGTTCTTTACATAAGGTAGAACAATTCTCAGCTTTTATTTCTGATCGCGCCCTTCTGAGGACAGGCAGTTGCGCGTATCCCACGGTTGCGTCTCGAAGATCTTGAACCGTTATCAAGAGACTGGGAGTATTCGTCCAGGTGTAATCGGCGGCAGCAAACCGCGAGTCGCCACACCGGAAGTGGAAGCGAAGATCGAAGAGTACAAGCGCGAAAATCCCAGCGTCTTCTCTTGGGAAATTAGAGATCGATTAGTCAAGGAGGGAATCTGCGAGAAGGCGAATGCACCCAGTGTATCCGCGATTTCTCGACTGATCAGAGGTCGCGACAATGAAGATGACGCAAGAATCGGAGAGGGTAAGATTGCATGACAATTTTACTTACCCGTCGGTAGTGATGTGAGTCGAATTCACACGATTCGAGTACTTAATACGTTTAATACCAAAGTATGTATTATTTTTAATATTTGGTGTCGTAAATTACCTATTGGAATACTGATTGCTATGTGGAGTGGAACGAATATTCGAAGATGCATCCATCTTGGGGTTTTCGATTTCTCCAAGGAGTTATTCAAGTATCCATTGGATTCACTTTTCGAATGTTTGCGTGCACGCTGTTGTCATTTAATATAGCGTAACATTTTTATGTATGAATAAGTAGTCAGACTTCTCATTCTCGTCGTAACGAGTTGCTAAACGTCGGTCTGAAGACACAATCCTCGGGGGCTGCGTATAATTCTGTTCCATCCACCACCACGCGGGATCAACTCCTATTTCGAATCGAACGTAAAACAGCGGATCCTTTGTGTCTCTATCACACCTCGACTGAAACACCTTCCTCTGCCTCTGGGGTTATTCACTGGGCCGCTCGAAATTCCCTCGCTAATGGCGACGGCAAGTCTTTCTCGGGCGGCTGCCCGAGTTTCTTCCCGCGTCCTAACGGAGATTGATGATCGCCGGGAATCGGCGAATCAGCTCGACCGAGAGCCGCGCGCGAGAATACTCTCTCGCGCGCGGCACACGGAATTGGATTATAACGACATCGACTCGCATAAGCGGGCCGCGGCTGCTCGTTACGCGACGCCTCTTAAAATTGAATCAGCCGTTCCTTTATGTTTCTTACGAGCGTCACGACGCGGCGAGAGACGCGCGCGCGCGAGTTTGCAAAAATCGGCCGAAACGCGCCGTGGCGAGAATAGCGAGACAGTGTGAGCGGGGGGGGGGGGCCCTCTTCCAATTCGTCACGCTATCCGCAGTCTGAATGCAAAAATCAGAGCCAGAAATGGATATACGAATCATGCGTCATGTATCGCGACTGAATTAACGGCGTAGTGAAATAAACCAGCCGTGTCGAACCTGCAGCGTTGTATCGCTGCATCGTACTCTGCTGTAAACGTCTCAAAGTGAAGTCTCGCTCGTGAAGCGACGCGGAAAATATCTGCTCGAAATTCTCTCGGAGTCACAAGAAGGAATTTATCTAAACTCGCTCTGGGAAATTTTGAAGGTAAAGGAAAAGCATCCATCACGCGTCGATCGTTGTTCGTCTGCGAGATCATCATCCGCCTATCGGATAGATGTTGCAGCGCGAAATCGTCCGATTGCGCCCAACACCCACTACTGACCCAATATTTGGGCCGGCGACGAGCCCAGGATGCAAACGCGCGGCTTCGCGCGTCACGGTGAAAGGACCTCGACACGCCTCATCACCTGGCCCACACGGTGGACCACCGCGTGGAAGCCACCACGCACGGCGAACGGTGAATGAGTAAATTAAATGCTCGCGTATTAATCGGCCGCGCGTTTCTCGGTGTCGGAAATTGCCGGTTCGCCTCCGCCGGTGCGCAGCCTGCATCGCCTCCCTCCGGTAGCCGGCCGGCCCAGCCGCGCATCGGCCCCGGCTCTGTAATTTTCTCGCCGCCCGGCACATGCCCACGTGTGTTGTACACGCGGACCCGTACACGCCGGCCGGGCCTGATACTCGCGCATGAGTAAGGTGTAGCGGGCCTTAGCCCGCGCGCGACCGCCGTCGCGACGTCGTCCTCGACGGACGGACGACGAAGGTTGCGCATCCGATCGTACTGACGTACGAATGAGAATCGGAATTCCCTTTTCTCCGACTTGCTCGAGTCGGATATATCGTCTTTTGAAAGGATGATTTCGAACGGAACGGGAGAGAGAGAGAGAGAGAGGGAGACATTACGTCGATGAAAAATCACGAATCGCGAATCGCGAGAATAAAATGATCAACTGCATTGACACGTTACTTCCAAATTACCTTGGTTAGTTGGGCAGAAATTCTGTCTTGGAGCGTTCCAAGTTCCACCCGAAAAGCGGAGAATTCAAGTAATTTTATAGAGAGTGAACTCTCCCCACTTTCTGCATCATCGAATGCGAACATTTCACTCAAATATATTCCTTTCATTCGAGTAGAAGTCTGCAGATATCCAGAGACTGAGACCGCGGCGCCTAAACGTATCTTGGGGAATTCTCACGAGATGCGGATACGTATCGCGGCTCTATCGAGAGGTTGCTTCCTACCACGCTGACAAGACAAATGAAATGTATACCGACGCGGATTCACCCCGAGATTGCCCGAGAGTCTGTCAGCCGGCGAAGATGAAAGGGACCACGATTGGTGAGGAGAGAGCAGGGGAGGAAACCTGCGCCTGTAAGTCGATCGTTCTGAGTCGGTCTCTCCTGAGTCGGGCGAGCCTTCCTACTCTTCTAAGAAAAAAAAAAAGAAAAGAAAGAGGAAAAATAAAGAAACTGGGGCAGAAATAACACGACCTCGCGGAGAGGTCGGAGGAGAGAACGAAAAGGCACACCGTCTATTAAACGCCCGCGAACGCGTTGTGTTGTCGAGGAGAAATGACGCTTTTGTCTGGCGATTGTAAATGATGGTGCAAACACGAGAGATGGTGTAAGCTGAGGAGGCAATTGGGCCGGCGGCTGATACTCGACACTTCAACGAGATTATTGCTTCGATGACATCGCAGAGATAAAGGATCAGACGTTATCTCGTATATCTTGATTGATTTTGCAACGTTGCGATATGCTGTTTGTTAAAGCGTCACCGATAGATGAATGTTTCGCCCGCGCGATAATCAATCGATAAGAGAATCGCACAGAATAAGTGCACCGTTGACGTTGCAATCGACGTGTTTTCGCACGAATACAAGGTTGTTTGTTCCTCGGAACAACAGATTCGTAACATCGAAGCGTTGATCTCGCCGATGAGCATCCGGGACTCGAGGAACTAACAATTTATATATCTTGATACTCGGTTTGAGAAGAAAGAAAGGTTAGCGTATGATACAGTGATAATGATACCACGCACTGTTGCGTGATCGGATGCAATATCGACCGCAGTCTCCGTGCAGTTTCTCTATTCGATTGAGCTCTCGAGGCGGGCGTGGATTTCTTCCGGTTTGTAATCTCGCACGGCAATCCGCCGTGTGCAATCCGCCGATGCGGATGCAGGTGAGAGAGCGAGCCACGCCGGTAAATCTTGAATTACGCGAATGAATCCCCCCCCCCCCCGATTCCGATAGAGACATCACGCGAGATTTCCGCGGCCGCGGCAGTCGCGTTGCTCCTGCGTCTCGGCGCGGCACGCTCGATCCTGGCCGATCTGGAAAAAATCACGGGAAGAAATTATATCCCTCTCGCGGGGGCTAAGCGCCCCGCGGCCGCTTTCGGTAATTCCTCGAGAAGTTTTCGGAACCCGGTATTTAGCCGCGGGCTGAATGATTGCCAGGTTTGCGCCGGGCGCGACCGGCGCTAGAACTCCATGTCTCCGTGTCAATTCGCCGTCGTACGTATCAATCTCTCGGTGGGACATGGGACGGCATTATCACCGGTGCGATCGAATGTTTCTCCACGAAGGAGAAGGATTCTCCGTCGCGAAAAACGACGGCTCCAGTGAAACGCGAGGTTTCTTGTTTGTGCCAAGCCTCTGTTGGCCCCACTTAGGAATGTGAATGATGTTGCAGCAATGACACGCATCACCGTGATTAATAACGATTACGTAAAGGAAAACGTTTATAACGTCTACCACCACCACGGTAGTCGGTAATGAGTCACGTTAATGGGCTTTTGGAATTGGGGCTTTTTTCTCTTTTTCTTCTTCTCCTCCTTCTCCTCCTTCTCCTTCTTCTCCTCCTCCTTTTTCTTCTTCTTCTTTTTCTTCTTCTTCTTCTTCTTCGTCTTCGCATATGCGTACGTTAAGTATGCCCTTTTGATTCCGCGTTTCTTATACTCCATGTACAAGAAACTTGGAATTAAAAGGGCACACTCAATTTTCAATGGGACCCCAGTGAGTGCCTCCAAGGATCACACCGACACGTCGATCGCTCTGCGGCCGTCTTATTTTTATCGCTCAATGGCCGAGAGCGGCACACTCTCTCGTTACTCTCTCGCCCTCGCGCACATTTCGTCGGAAGGAAGTGATTGCCCACGCGAGGTCCTGCCGCGCGGCACGTCGCTGCTATTTCTGATCGTTCATCACACGTGGACACGGCCGCTCGATCGTGCGGCTGGGTTTAGGGTTGTTGGACCACGTCGCGTCGCCTGCACTATTTCTATCCTCGCGGATAGGTGTCGGCAGATTTGTGAAACTCGGGACGGTGGCGGCGCGGCGCGGCGCGGCGCGCAAGGGAAAAAAAGCACGACGACGGGCCGGGAATAGAGCCCGTGTCGAATTTGCATTAACGCGGGCCGTCCTGGCCCGCGTCAGGCGTCGTCGCCCGATTAGTTGCGCGCCGTGTAAACTCCCCGAAGCCGAAACCGACGACAATCCGCCGAAATGCGCCGGCGGATTGCATCGTGCGCGTGCACGCGGAAGCAAAAAGTCTGCCGGTGTCTTCTCGCTCGACGTCTCTCCGCTCGTCGTCATATGCCCGTTAAAAACGGGCGCGCGCGCGCGCCAAAGAATGCTCTGCTTTGAGTGCTTGAGAGCGTGAAGATGCCGCGAAACACGCGTGGACTCGCGAAACGCCTGTCGCGTCTATTGTCTCTGTTTACTTGTTTGCTTCGCCCGCGACTCTCGGAGCCAGATACCAAATATCAGCTCTGACCGAAAACTTGACTTGAGATTCTCCCTTCGAGAGAGCTGACGAGAGAGCTTCATGTCTCACTGCTTCTTGTCTCTCTATCTTCTTTTTACGATAGTCAGCTACTGTACCGTCGGAGTTCTCCTTCAGCTGGAGGAGAAGGGTTATATATATACGCTCATTTCACACGCGGCCTGCCCGCGATCTGCTTGTTTACACTCGCGCACCCGCGACCTCCCTCGACTCACCTCGACTCACCTCGAGTCACCTGCCTGTCCCTCCCGCAGCCCCCGCCGCCGCCGCCTGTGTACGTATGTTCTATGTATGCCGTACGTGCAGTACGTACGATTTCGTTTTCTTTGCGCGATTTCTTTGTCTCTCGAAAGCTAACGGGTGACAACGAGCGTTTCGTAATTGCTTCACGGCTTAATCGCGCGTAATCCTTCCGCCGACCTTGAGCTCGGGAAAATCGGAGTCGAGCGGTTTTCAATAGTGGTAGTACGTACGTGGTATACAAGTCTCAGCGGGGATTGAAGTCGGAAAGGCAGGCGGACCGAGGGATGTTTAACATCACGAAAGAGACGCCACGTAGTCTAAGATCATAGAAAGTCCCGACTCGGCCTGAATAATATTATACCTGTTCGGCAGTGAAAACAAGTTCTGGGTCCGATTGCGACAGCGAGCCGGGCATCACGCTGAAGAGGAAGCAACGTAGAAGCAGGACGACCTTCACGGCCCACCAGCTGGACGAGCTGGAGAAAGCGTTCGAGAGGACTCAGTATCCCGACATTTACACCAGGGAGGAGCTCGCCCAAAGGACCAAGTTAACGGAGGCCAGGATACAAGTCTGGTTTAGCAACAGGCGAGCCAGACTTCGGAAGCAAGTCTCCTCAACGACTGGCGGATACAGCTCCATGGCCTATTCAACGCCGTACGTGCTGCACTCGTCGGCACCGCCACATCCTCACGCTGCGGCAGCCGTGCCACCTGTTCATCCGCATCCTCATGCTCATGCTCAGAACTTACCGGATGGGGCATTTTCCGCGAATCAAGGTGCGAAGGATTTGGAATGTGGAATGTTCGCGTTCAGACGATTCTCTTTCTTCCCGAATTCACGAGCCTTGAAACTCTGAAGAGGACTTTCCAAATCTTGAGTCTCAGCCGTTTACTCATTGCTGTACAGTGACGTGGAAACATTCCTTTTTCTTTCACGTTTGCATGGATGTCAAGTTGCAAGTTGTGATAAACAATGCGTTTATCTTTTTGTGGCACGATGTATCTCGCGCTTTCGCAGCGTTATGGCAACGAGGAACGACAACGACGACGACGTTCGAGCGTCGAGGGATAAAACTAATCAGCTATTTCCCGTTTCAGTTGCTGATCTGTATCCCCATCATTCGGCAATGTCTCAACAATTGGTGGCAAATCCTCCGCGTCTATCATCGTCCATTGCATCCGCCCCGCCTTACAGCTTCGCAGCCGCATCGGCTTATCATTCTGCCTCGCTGCTGCCGGCATCGTCCGCGGTCACTCCCATGAGTCACCAAGTGTCCCCCGTACCCTCTACCTCATCTACCTTTCAAGCCGCCGGTCATCACCAGTTGCCACCGACGCCGAATTCTCTCGTTACCATGATGGGACCGAATTCCGGCAACTCAAATTCCGTTCCCGAACAGCTAAATGCGCCGGAGTTACCAATCAATCCAGTCTCGCCGGCCCAACAGCAGCAGCAGCAGCAGCAGCAGCAGCAGCAGCAGCAGCAACAGCAGCAGCAGCAGCAGCAGCAGCAGCAGCAGCAGCATCAACAGCAACAGCAACAAACCAGCCAGGAGAACGTGGCTCCATCGTGGAACGTTGCGATCACCAGCGGCGCCAGGATGAATCTCCCGAGTCCGCCGATGAGCCTTCAGCAACCGCACGCCTACAACGCCCATCAAGCTCATCAGGCCTTCGCCAGTTCTTACAGCGCGCAAGGTTTTCAGCAACAATCGAGGCCAGCCAGTGCCTATTGGTTTTGAAGTTTTTTTAATCACCGCGATACAAACTGAGGGTTAATTAGTACGGACGAGCTGGAACCTTTCATTCTTCTTGCTAGAAGCGATGATTGCAAAGGAAATATGAGCGGTCGAGTTGATGAAGCCGGTAATTTTATTCAATCAGTGCAGAGGTACATAATCCAAATTACTCGGAGATTAAAATCTAAATGTTTGGCTATATCGTAAGGTATAATGTATCGCGGAGAACGATCTGAAATAAAAAAGCTGAATTAAGACGTAAATAAAAAAGGGAGAAGATAAGAAGGGCGATAAAAGACTGGACTAATTACACAAAGAGATGCATTTTGTGTCTCGTTTTCGATAGCAGACATCAAGTTGAAGATATTTCCCCGAAGCTCAAAACCACGTTGTAATCGTTTGTTCATTATAATAACGCAAACGGACATGTCTGCGGATGTCTCTCACGACCACGTCATATTGATGAAGAGGAGACAATGAAAGAGACATTCTGTACCTTATTTTCAAGATATTAAAGAAATTATTTCGTTTCTTCTTCAATCCCGAGCTTGCTAAAAATTCAACAAATGCCTCAGTAAGGGAAATTATGATCACAGATCGCAAATTTCGTTTAAAGATTTTATTTTGCAATTATGCGTGTTTGCAACATGTATCATGATATTATGCAATGAATCAATTAATTCTTTGACTGCGAGTAAAATTGACATTTGCGCAAATCGAGAAACGAAATCAAATTTTCAAGCGCCATACGTTATATTTCGCAAACAGATTATATAATTGTATAATTATATAATTTTAAATTGATAAAAAATTGAAATTCTTCTTCCCTTAGAAATCTGCTGTCAATGAGTTTTGCATCAATGGCAGATGAGTAAAATGTTGAAATTTAGATCAATTAAAATTAATAATTTGCAAATTACAATTTTGTTTGTTATACAATATGCTTCCTTCTTCACATTGTCAATTTTATATGGACAAATCCTCGATTGACGACGAAATGTAATATGGCGTTAGAAATGTCAACTCTAAATTAGTATTCAGTCGATGCAGAAGTATATAATTAACTCTGTACGATCAATTAAAGGATTAATTAAACAGCTTGGTTTATTTCTGTAGGCTTACGACGTACGAAAAGAATATGTTAGAATAAATCACCGAGAATTTTCTCATGTAGAATAACGACGATGAGAAACAGGGGGAAAAAGAAAACCGGCGAGAGGGGAGCGAATAATTAATTAACACCTAAACCGTGTTTACATGTACATAATTGTTAATATAGGATTAAGCTTGCAAGAATTTTATTTGAAACACAAACATAAACTAACATCGTGACTAGATATAACTTTCAAACGCGTGTAATTTCTTTTTATGTCTTTAACATACAGCACAAAAAATTATATTTTACAAAATGATTAAATTTAAACAAACATTTGCTGGCAGCGTTGTTACGCTGCTAGCATACAACGCTAGCAAATGTTTATTTAATTATTTTGTATAGTATTTTTTGTGCTATGTTAACATATAAGAAAAGTGCAAATGTGTGTGTGTGTGTACACTTGAAAGTTATATAAAGCATCTACATGCTCGCCGCAATATTAATTTATATTTCAAATAAAATTTTTGCTCAGTAGTTTATAGCTGGACTTGATCTGGACTCGATGCTCGAAAACAAGACACAAAATGCATCTCCCTGTGTAATTAGTCCTGTCGATAGCACGTGTTTATGTAAAATCATTTCTCTCGTCGCAACTCGGCTGTAATATACCTTGCGAGCAGCCTGCAAGCTTCTCTTCCGTCGCTCTAGAAGGACGCATGGAATCAGCGATGCTTCGAACTCACCGATCTCGATCGGATACGCGTGTTTGCGCCTGGCACCACCTGTTTCTCGAAAGTTGCTTGTTGCGCGAAGCAATACTCGCGTTAATTGACAGATTTACGCGATTGCGCGCAGTGTTTGCATCAGATCGGAGCAAATCGATTTTTACTCCGCAATTTACCGTCTGTTGCTTAATTCCCCGCTCTTGCCGACACTCCCAACTGTCGACGAACGATTTGCCGTTGAACTTTTCTTCCACGTTTGGGCTATTGATTTTTCCCCTCTGCCATGTCTCTACCATGTAAAATCGCTCCCACCGAAAATCGTAACCAAGATGGACATTACGCAGAAAAAGTCCAGGGTGGTCGCTTATTCTGTCTTATCATCGCCGGGTACAGTTGCACACTTATAAAATGGAATATTCACAAGCCACATGCGATCGATCCCATGATGTACACACAAGTATCTTGGGAAATGCATTTCCAAAGTCATTCAGGTGGGAAGTAAATCGGTCGATCCAAACATCGCGAATATCTCCAATGCAATTTGTCGTACGAGCGCATCCTAATCGACGAGAAAATTAAATCTTTCAATCATTGACGAGCATTCGAAGAGATTCTTCTAAAAGGTCCGTAAAATTAGGCCCACTCTTATCGAGCTCGCCATGTTACGAGACATCGCGCATTTTGCAAAACTCCAACAGTCAAGAGGAAATTTTCGAGAGAAAGTAGTGAGAAAAATTTTTATATGAGAAAAAGGGAGAAGTATCATGCATACCATGCATACACATATAACGGTCGTGTAGAGTCGATGTTGCTGAAGAATCGTATGTATATATACGATAAGTCGTCGATCCTGAAGGAGTTTCAAGCTCCATTTTACAGAGAGTACAGAGTCGCGGGGTGTGGATGAATCGAAGGGAAAGAGGGAGAGAGAAACGAAAGATTATGTCGCAGCACACGCTGACAAGGCCGACCATCACCTTGAACGATCCCTACGAGAACGGTGATCAGGGATGAGTGACCACTTTCGAATGTTCGTGGTGATGGCTATGTCGACGGCGTAGATGCTTTAAACACCCGCTGCAAAGTAATTTGTTGAAATAAATAGTTGTATTTCAAAAAACAATAGTTTTAGGACCCATATTCATTAGAACTTTATTAAACTAATTGTTATCAAGCGACGCACCATGATCGCACTTATTACCGCAAAATTGTTGGAAAAATACGCGAAAATGCACAATATCACCAATGGCTACCACATTTCCGGCAAACAGACTGCCTTCGCGATGTTACTCAGCTTGTCGGCCACACTCCCAAGACGAACGACGCAATCTCTTCCATCGAGGATTCTTCGTTGTTTTATTTCTCGCACCATAGCGCACCATATCTCGGCGCACTTTTCCTCTCCTCCTCAAACTCCGTCGTTGCCGAACGGCCCGACGGGCCGCAGTCCGTGAATTCGAAGCAGAGCGAGCCTGGCTGTCTCTTTTTCACCTTTTACGGCAAAGAATCTTTCTCTCCGTGCTATACTGTGCTATATCGCTATCCTACTATTTATACATATTATCAGCTGTAATTATGTTTAACATTGGAAACATTTTATAAACTTATTGAAATAAAAAATGTCCTATTGCGATCGAGTCTAAAATTTTGAAATTTATGAATTTTTGTGCAGAACAGATTGATGCACTGTACGGAGTAATTAATGGAGATTTTAAGCAATACGCACGCGATAAATCGTTGTTATTGAGACGCCAGGATATATTTGGATGCAGAACAGATGGAGGATCTCAGTGGTAATTATCGCGCAAAGTACAAAATCTTACCGTCAATGTTGGCTTTCGTTATCGGGCTGATGTCGAAAGTCACACGCTATGATCCGTTTAATTTGTTAATTAGCTCTCGCGGCGGATAAACAATTCTTCTTTTCTATCGACGGAAAATATTTGTTATTGGTACGACGGACTCCTCTTGTCATTCTTATCGATGGAATAGGGTGTGTTCCTAATGGGATCTCGCAAAGAGAGCAAAGAAAGAGGAACGATGTACCGCTCTAATGGCTCTTCTAGAGATAACGCGGATTTTTTTGCACGGAGGAGCGCCGATTTCCGGGTAGCCGTCAGTGGCGAACGGTGATTTCGTTTTCGCCGCGCAGAGATGTGTGTTTCGACGCGAGTGTCAACGCGACGGGCATTCCCGCTAAATGCTCTCCTTGGCAAACATCGATGGTCATTGCAGCTTCGCTAGAGACAGGTCAGTGCTTCGTCTCGTCGTTCCTGCTTCTTTGCTCGCTCGTAACACGATGCATCCTTCCTATCGAGTGCGTTCGCGCAAGATACAGATTTTTACGACACAGATTCTTCGCGTCGCTTCGCATGCTGCTCGCACGAGGAGATTTGTCGGTTGTATTGTCAGCTTAATTTCAGCAATGTCGCAGTTCAAACTTTACGCGATAAAGTCGCGGATACGCGCGAGTCGAAGGATACTTCTCGCGCCGATATTAGCATTCACTCGCGATGACGGATTTCCTCTGGTTTTACTCTGGTTCTTATCGCCGGGGTTGAAGCAACGACGCTGAAGTCAAAGTCAAAGTCAGACTGCAATAACCGAGGAATGTTCTCGATGTGTGACCTGTGTTGCTGGCGACGATCCAGCGACGATAAAAACGCTGTATCGTACAAATCTTGACATCTTGAATATTTATCAGGATACACGAAGCAGGTATTTCAATTTCCGATCGATCTGACAATCATGATTGATATCTTTATCTTTTATTTACTACAAACGGTCGTTAATTGCGTTTGTTGCTTGATAATGAAGTCTGGCGGTCGGTTTGTGCAAGTTATCGGCGATAACGACGACGACGACGACAGCTTGGAACGAGTATCGTTGTTTTTCCTTTCCTGCCTAATCGGTATTGGCTCTCATTGCAGCGCTCGATCGTTGCAGCGAACGATCGCGAGCAATCAGACGTTCCTCGCGATCTCTACACCGGGAGGTGATGCGTGCAGCCGCATGAGATGAATTCATCTTGTCCACCGGCTGGCTGGCTTCTCACATGGCGAGCGCGTCGTCGCGCTCGCGATATAGTTATGACGATTTAATCTCCTTACGCAAGAGACCGTTCGCAAGGCGATAACACGCGCGCGGTATCATACGCACTCGTGTGAGTCGCGGTCTCCCGGCTAAGTCGTCTCTAACCGTTTCCAATTCGCACGCGTGTGACATTACGTGCGACCTCCGATACCGATGCCCGTCAGCGCCGGATTAAGAAGCGCCTATTTATCGCGGCCTCATTACGCGCATAGCCTCATTACGCGATCGTTGTCACAGCTGGCGCTATCGAAATATCTCTTCTTTTCTTCCTCTACAACCTCTATCGCAAGGAATCGTAAGGAATCGTAAGGAATCGCAAGGAATCGAAGAGAGGGAGAAGAGAGACGATTTTGGTTATTACGAGATACCTTTCTTGGGAATCTTTCTTGGGAATCTTTCTTGGAAATTTGACACGCTTTAGGAGAGAAATTTACGCAGAAGAAAGAGAACAATCGAATATCTGATAATTAAGAAGGACCGAACACGTACGTAGAGATGGAGGAAATAAATTTGCTAAAACGATTGTCTTGCAATTACGATACATAACTACTATATGATATATAATATAATAATTTTATAATACGACGTGGTCATTTTAATCTTTCGAAAATTACCTTCTCTCTCTCTCTCTCTCTCTCTCTCTCTCTCTCTCTCCTCTTCTTGAGCCACATTGTGTTTGTCTCAGGCGCCCTCAGTCATTCCTTCCTTTTAGCATGACACTTTTTCAGTCATTCCTTTTAGCATGGTACGCATCCAAGTGCCTGCTACATTGAGTAGTTCATAAAAATTAATTAAACGACGGCATGCATGATGATAATTTGCAGCCAAGGCTGTGCACGATATATCAAATGAGCACGGAAATGCAACGAAAGACATGGTTTTCAGCAACTCTTTCATTAAATATGCCAATAAAAATGCCGCGTAATTTACAGCACCGTCTTTGTAATGTCTTGTGATGTAACATCTGTAACAAGAAATATCGAGAGATACGTATCAGTTCTCCCTTTGATAAAATTCTCTGATAACCATCGTCGTTATTGCGCTGTGTAAGAATGCATAACATCGTGTAAATAACATGTTTATCAAAGTAAAAAGAAATTTGTTCAAATGTGCAGAACTCCGGTCTTCGCTTTCTCTGGTACATAATTTCATTCGTTTTTAATTAAAATAAAATACGTGAGGAATGCATCTCGTTTAAATTGTCCGTGTTGAAAGCTGGTGTGTTAATTAAGATGTATTATTTGTAAATCTCGTTGCTCTATATGAGACGTTCCTTCTCGTCAATTTCTCTTCTGACGTCTTTATCCTCTTATTTGCCGGGCGCGTCAACACAAAGAGTCGTTATGAAACTTACGAATGCTAATTACAATTTGTATAACCTTGGCGATGTTTATGCAAATTGATGCCGAAAAGTTTGAAGATCGACAGAAACTCGATAAACTTGTCACATGTTCATAACGGAGTGTATCTTTGTTGATTGAATCAATATAGTCTCGACGTAGTATTTCAACAATCTCTCTCATTAACTGTTCATTCTATCCAGGCTAATTGAACGAGGCAGTTGTTTCGAATTAACTAACCCATGTGTGTGACGCGATGTGATCCCATGACGATTTTTATTTGATATAAGCATGAATAATGTACGAGAAGTGTCGTTATAACTAGCGCGAGCAATCAATCTGAAATGACAAGATGGAGCTTCGTTGAACGCAGAATACATTTTTTATTTATGTTCCGAGCTGTAAATCTGACACACCGTTGTTTATCTTGCACTAAATTTTTACAGTGATTACCTTTACCTTTATCATAATTCTCTCATTGCTGTAATTGAATCGTACTATAATTGTAAGTATATACATATGATATATATATATATATAAAAGTGATTGAATCATGAATGTTTTTGAGATAGGCCTCTTATCTTCCTCAACTAGGGAGTAATTCCTCAATAATAATTATATTTTCCTGTATGTATCTTGCTGACGTCATAATTACTCTATCCGATTAAATATTATTATGCCCAATCGCGATTCGCCAGACGGCCGGCTCTCGACTGCCTTTTTGCGTAATCACTCGCTTTATCAGTCTCGATATAGGATGGAGACGGTGAATGTGTACTTGATATTCGTGAACATCGCCTTGCGCCGATACGACGGATCATCGCGCGATGCGAATGGTCCCGCAGTGGAGAACACAAGCGGGTATAATAGATAAAATCCTTGCGTTGACCACAGTCAGTCAGTAACGAGTCCTCGGATCGAACGAGCACTGGTCGCAAACCGTGGTTATATCGTGCTGCGCATCTCGCGCTGCAAACCGACCAGCTTGCGAGTGTCCCGCGCGAAGAAAGAAAAATATCACCGCGCGCTTCACTCGCCGGTGATACATTCGATACTCGACACCGTGTGTCGAGGAGGTTCGTTCGTATTTATGAGACACCGTGTACTTATCGCGATCCCTCGAATTGCACATATCGCCGCTATTTAAACTGGCTCTTTCCGAGATCCGAAGGTGTTTGAGCAGAAGGAAAAAGAAATAACCCGAGGCACGACAGTTGTGTCACTCGCTCGGAATTTTCCCGAGTGATTCGCCGTATATCTGGAAGCTCGCGTTTCTCTCGAATCGCAAACAGAGAAGAGACAACTTGGCAGACAATTCAAACAAAGAGAGAGAGAGAGAGAGAGAGAGAGACAAAGGGAAAGAGAAAGGGAGAAATCGCTCAGTCGCGAAGATTAGAGCATTCGCAACTGATGTTCGAAAAAAACAAGACCTCGCACATCCGCGGAACATTATCGAGAGAATAATTCGAACGACCGGCCGGTTCAACGAAGAGAACAGCTGACGACGTTTATACTGCGATACGCGTGAACGATATTGCATATTAAAAAGCAAGACTGAAGATAGGAAAAAAAAAAAGAGAGGAAGAGGAGGGTAGAGTATTCGCATATTTAAAACCAGTATATCTTACGAGAAAGGCCGCATTGCAACACGGGCAGTTGATTATTTTCCGTGCCGCTCCAAGTCTCGTATCGTTCAAACAGCCGAAGTAACGCGCGGTTGCTGAGTGTAAATAAAATTTTAAGTGCCTCGTGGTGCAATAGCGGATTCATTGTCAATTATGTAAACGCAGTATCGTTCTCGCAGCTCAAACGTACTACGAAACGTTTACGTGTGAAAGAAGAAATTGACAATTGACGCGCGAAAGGGGCGCGAAGATTCGAATTTAATGAAACCGGAAACAGTGACACTTGTGACAGACATTAGAGATTAGAGATCCCTTCGAAACTGCCTATTTTGAGCTCGAACAAAAGAGTTATTTGTCGAGGCTTAACGTCACAGTATTACCCGATCGCGAAACGCGCGGTTAACAAAGGAATTGATAAGCGCGAATAGCGAACGAACTCGTCATGGAGAATAACACAGTGGACGTGATCAATAACCCAAACATCAGTATTAACGCATCGACATGCTTGGAAGTCAAGGTATGTACCGGTATCTTCGATCTCAAATATTCCTTCGAAATTTTTGTCATATTTCCTTAGAGCGTGATGAAACGCGAGCTCTTGAAACTTGCTCTTTGATTCCCTCTCTTTGAACTGCTTGTTCGCATTCGCAAATTAATTACGAGCCTTTTTTTTACAACTTCGTTATCGTGCTCGAGTGCTCGAGTGTCGCAATCATCTGTCTCTTAATACTTTCCATAAGACGATTTTTTGAAATCAACCTTAGAAGATTGTTGATCATCTTACGAGATGAATGTGATGACAATATTTCGGAAGTTTGCTGGAATTTCTCGCTATCGTGAAATATCGAGAATGACTTGACATTAAAAGGAGCTACATGCCAAAAGGGGGGAGGGGGAGGGCATTATCGGAAGATACAGAGGGCATGATCGCTAGAAGCGAACTGATACGCTTCGTGTTTAAGTATACTCTCTTTCTCTATGAGACCAAGAAAATATTTGGGCGGCATGCTCGATGCTATCAAAAATTCGGCAATTTATTCGTTTTCCTCCTTTCGTTGATACGATTCATCTTTCTCAATATTGCGAGACGGTAAAATAGTAGAAAAAAAGAAACGAAACACAATGAAATCCTGACGCATCTTCATTCAAGCTCTATTTTAAGGTTGACATTTTAGGTTAAACACGTAAAAATAATAATACCGGCACGATCTAAAATCTGTCTTGATCTCTTTTCCTTGCAGGCAGAACCCGACGTACACGAGAAAAAGAGACGAGAGCGGAAAGGAGTAATTTATCAAGTATGCTAAACTTCTTTTATCTTCTTATAACAGCATAAGCCGTCGCGCGCGTTACGCTAAGTATATCCCTTAAAAAAAAGTTTGGGCGAATCTTAAAGGATGGTCTCGTTCTCGTCAATGACGACGACGTCACGAGGCACTTATTCAAAGCGGATTCTACACATCTCACCTGTGTAGAAATAACGCGCATATTTCAGCGCCGAGTGTCATTACGGGATCTTTTGTCCCGTCGAGAGCAAACAGCTCATTAATACCGATAATTATATGATTTATTGTTTAACATCAATTGTAGCGGGTTTTCTCGCTTGAAAAATACACGAATGGAGAGCAATTCACGCATTCAATGTACGTCTATATGTTGCTTATTCATTTTTTATCACGTCGTGATGTCGTTTCTCATACGTATTAGTGGAATATTGTATAATTGTATAGAAATTATACAGTAATTATCATACGACTGTCGTCGTATACGCGAGCCCGCAACTGATACCGCAATCTATTTTTGCGCTTTCGAGATGCCGATATTATCACGGCGCGCTGACACATCCCGTTTCTCACTCATCGTTTCCTCTTTGCACTCATCTCGGATGCGTCTCATCCTACGTACGTGAAGTTGAGGGATACGCGACAACAAGAGGAAACGCAAATTTAATGACGAAATAAAAACAAGATGTGTAGTAATCGCAATCTTCTAGTAAATAGAACTTTTAACGATAAATTATGTAGATTAGTGCAGAGACACGTGTATATGCTAGATAAGACGCTTCTATGACTGATCATTAACCGGATGGAAGAAATTCGCAAAAAAGTCGTCGTGTTGACCTTGCAGCGATCAGCAACTGAAAAATGAGGATACACGATAGCGCCGTGACACGCGTTAAAATATAAAATTTTTCCTTCGATTATGAGAGAAAAAAAAAGGGGGGAAAAAAGCAGGCGAGAAAGATTCAAGCAATTACCACACCCGCTCCGATTCTTACTTCTACTCAGCGCGTTGATTTGTATCTAGTTGATTTCAACAGAACTAGTAGAAAAAAAAAAGAACAGATTAGTCGGCTAATCCGCCGGCATTCCTCGCTTTGCGCAAAATAATGCTATTCTTGAAATACGCCGGTTTACATCTGCATTATCTCTGGCTCGCGTCGTATCTCTTCGACATACAAATGTTGAGACAATGCCGCAATTAAAGTTAATGCGCGCCGCGAACAGAGAGGAACGTATCTGTCTCCGCGGTTCGCGAGCCGCTCGCACAAGCCGTACGACGGTATACTCGCCGGGAGAGTTATCGCTCTCGTGTCAACGAATAGAAGACTACGAAATCTGAAGATCCAAAGTGACGATAAGATACACTCTATCTACGCGTTACGACTCGCGCGATTAATTCGCAACGCGCATATCATCACCTCCGAAAAGACAGCACCGTGAAATTATAGTCGTTGCATCTGAGCGGTCTGAGTTCTCACGAGACGTTGTTTAATTACCGGCCACCACCACCACCCCCCCTCCCCTCCCCCGCCCGACTTTCCGTCCGTGCAGTCGTTCGTTCGTTAAACCGGTTCTAATATTGCTCGCGTGCGTGACAGCCGTTGCAGGGAGACGACGCTACAACAGAGACTACGTATTAGACGTAAAATCCAGCGCACTTTTCGTTAACCTTAGGTGACGCGCTATCTACGCTTCGCTCCTTAACTTGCGCTTGTACGTAAAACGTTGCGCAAAATCGACAATTTTTAATCCTTGACCCCCCCCCCCCCACTTATGTCATATCGCGCGACTACCACATCATGCGAGTGACACACGAGGTCTCTTCCATTTCATCAGCCAAAACATCCGCTGAATTTTTCATTCACGGATCTTTCCTCCATCATCATCATCATCATCATCATCATCCGAGCGAGCGCGAGATTTTCCTCGATATTATCGAATGATTTTCTCTCTCGTCTGTTTGTGACTCCGCGATCTTCTTCTTCCCGCAGGTGTTGATGGGCCTGTGCGCCAATGTTTCGGTAGTGGGACCAGCTATGGGTTTCGGCTACAGCGCCGTGGCGTTGGGCCCACTGACCTCGCCAAGCAGCGACGTGCAACTCGACGCTGCTCAGGCGAACTGGGTTGGTTAGTGTGACGCAAAAGTGCTGTTCCCTCGATTCCAAACCTACCTCTTCGCGACTCGCGACTGCCCGATTATCGTTTGTTGCAATCTGCATCTGGACTATCGCTGACCGGTCGAGAATTCGTTCAATTCGGTCTTCGGGTTAATAACGCGTCTTCGCGCGGATTAATCACATGGACAGTGACGCTGGCGAAACATTTGTTGTAAGAAAGTTGTCGACAAATTTTATACATCAGTTTGAAAGATGAATTATTTTATACAGACAGTTCTCTCTTTCTCTCTCCCTCTCTCTCTCTCTCTCTCTCTCTCTCTCTCTCTTTCTCTCTCTCTCTCTCTCTCTCTCAATCGGGCTCAATTACCTAAAAATGGCAGAAAACGGCCGGAGTCGAGACCAGGAGTCGAAGTCCAGTGAGACTATTCGATCGAGCTGAGTTTATTTATCGTTATTGTAAAAATTCTTCTTCTTCTCCTCCCTATGCGATTATACGTAGCAACCGCCTCAGCGCTGGGTACGCCCGTTGGCTGCTTGCTGTCGAGCGTGACGATGAGGCGAGGGAGAAGAATCAGCTTGCTGGTAACGTCGCTGCTCTCAATGGCCGGTTGGGTGACGATCTACATGTCGAATAACTACGAGCAGATCGTTGCGGGCAGAGTGATCTCCGGGGTGGCCACCGGCATGGCCTCGGTGCCGACAACGGTGTATGTGGCGGAAATAGCGGGCCCCAAGTGGCGGGGCACGATGGTCACATGGACCAGTATCTCCATCGCCCTCGGAGTCCTCATCGTTTATGTGTTCGGCTATGTTTTCAAGGTGAGTATATATTCGCGCGCGCGCGCGCGACGCAGCCCGCAGGTCGCATCACGTTCCGTCAACGTAGTGGTATACGTAGTGGTATATACGCGATGGCGCGTTGAGACTGGCTGGCTTGAGACTAAATTGATTCGAGTTGCGACACCTTCATTCGACAACGCGCGACTCCGAGTCTCCCGGCCGACTGGAAGTTATTATGTCGGGGCTATTTTATCGTCGCCGTCGCGCTCCGCTCGCGAGACATCGAGACTCTCGCGCTGCGGCTCGCCTCGCCCTCGCTCGCAGAGCGATCGTCGTAAATTACGCTCGACGCTAAGTTCTTAGCAGTTTCACCAGTCGACACACTCCCGAAGCAAAGTTTCCCGAAACGCCACACACGGCAGTGCATATACATAATTCATCCGGTCACCTTTTTATCTCTCTCTCTGTCAAAGGACAACTGGCGAATGGTGTCCTTAATGTGCGCACTATTCCCGCTGCTGTCGATCGCCCTCACCTTGCTGGTGATACCCGAGAGTCCTCTGTGGCTGCGGGATCAGAATCGCCCGGACGATGCGTTGAAGATCCTGAAAAAGTTCCGCGGCGTGCCGAAGGACGATGCGGCGCCGGCCGAGCTCATGTTCGAGCTGAAGCCGCGGCCACAGAAGAAGAAGCAGAACCTGCTCAAGCATCTGATGAAGAGGAACGCCATTGTACCGTTCGCCATCATGCTCAGCTACTTCTTCTTCCAGCAGTTCTCCGGGCTCTTCGTCGTCATATACTACGCCGTCGACATCATCGTGAGTTCCGGGGTCAAGTTGGATCCTTACCTCGGCGCCGTCCTCATTGGCTTCACCCGACTCGTCGGCAGTCTCCTGGTGGCCGGTGTGTCCCGGAAATACGGCCGTAGGATCCCGTCGATCGTTTCCGGCATCGGCATGGCGATCTTCATGGGCGGATTGTCGGTCTATCTCTTCCTGAAGGACAATGGCTACGACATCGCGGACGGCGGAGTGATACCGGCGGTGTGCGTGCTGCTGTACATATTCGCGAGCACACTCGGATACCTGGTGATACCCTTTGCCATGGTGGGCGAGGTGTTCCCGTCCAAGGTCAAGGACATACTGTCCGGCCTGACGACCTGCATAGGTTACATCTTCAGCTCGATCACCGTCAAGACGTATCCGGACATGCTGGAGACGATGGGCAAGCACGGTGTGTTCCTCTTCTTCGCGGTGGTGTCCTTGGTCGGCGCTGTGTTTATCGTACTATGCCTGCCCGAGACCAAGGGCAAGACTCTGCATGAAATCGAAGATATGTTCTCGAAGAAGAAGAAGAATACTTTCGAGTTGCAGCCGCCAGAGGCGGTGGTCAGCCCGAAGGACACCTCCGTCGGCCTGCTAGTGAATTGAAAATATATTTACGGCATACGGTCGCACACAGTAGTCCACACACATAGTCATAAGTGTTGAGCATTCGGAAGAAGAGGAAAAGCTCGAAGCTACGTCGGTGCTACGTTGCGCACCGACCGATCGTCGCACAATCGAATCTAAAGAAATCAGACGGACATCGTCGTTTTGTGGACACTTGTATGTGTACATACGCCGGCGGTTCCTCGAGTTACTCGAATCAAACTCATCGAAGTGAACGATGTTTCGATATTCCTCCTCTAAAGTCCTCAAGAATCTGATCCTTTTACGTTTCGCGCGCACGTTATCTCCTTAAGGCGCGAAGAAAGAAACTGAAACGCAAAGACGATTGCGTGGCGTCCGCGCGAGGAGGCGTACTTTGTGATGTAATTTTAAGAACAAGGTTGTAATCTGAGTGAAAATTTTGCCAGCTGTAATGTAAAGGCATGCGTCTTTATCTGCCCAATTTGATTTGTGAGAAACGATGACGCGGACGGTGCCATTTATTGATATTTTACTAGATATGTAAAGTACGAATGTGAATTAAGATAGATAAGATTAAGATTAAGATTTCCTCTAGTCCGAGAGAGTTACTTGCGAGAAAAAGAGTGATCCGTAATCTCAGACATTTCGCGAGCGGCACATATCGTACTATCGTTATCGTTATTATTACTATTGTCGTTATTGTTGTTATCATTTACTGAGATTTATTACTCACGCGTTTGCCAGTCACGCAGACACCTCTGTCTCTCTGTGTCTAACGTGAGAGTAGCGCGATGCCTGATTTTCGAGACGAAAACATTCTTTTGACGTTTCTTTATCGCGAGCGAGCACTTTCCCGCCTCTTGTAGCAGGAAGGTCT
This sequence comes from Harpegnathos saltator, assembly GCF_003227715.2. Lineage (NCBI taxonomy): Eukaryota > Metazoa > Arthropoda > Insecta > Hymenoptera > Formicidae > Harpegnathos > Harpegnathos saltator. The sequence goes on along the minus strand of NW_020230188.1, from coordinate 589,059 downwards.
CGCAGATTGAAGTTTCGCGCGATCAGTGTCACTGAAATCGTTGAGAGTTCGATCGTTGAAAATTTAGATGAACCACGAGCTTTGCGTAAGCCGAGCTACTTTAAATGATATACGCTCGACCGCGCACCGATAACGGGCGTAATTAATAAAAAAATAAAAATGTAGAATCGTTATCGTTGATAAAGTTATAATATTGTCGCGGAGCGAGTTAACGTTGCGTCGAACGGTTGAAGAATCGCACTCAAACGCAAGTGCGCGATCGCCCTTATCTGAGTGCTAGTGAAGGCTATTAGACTTCATGATTAAACAAACCAATGTTCCGTGTATGTATTTGCAGCGCATCTCTAGCGCAGATCTACGCGGATTAAATGTGACTTACTTTTCGATAAATCCGAACGAGATACAGCGATCACGATCGAGAGAGTCGGCCGATAACGGCAAAGATAGGATTAGCTCGTTCGCGTGTCACTGATACGTAATATATTATCTGTATTAAGGCTGAAGAGCACTCTAACGCTCGCGATAGCAAATATCCGGGACCTGAGAAGTCGTCCTATATGAGTCTATTTCACGGCCAATCATTTCTTTCTCTCTCTCTCTCTCTCTCTCTCTCTCTCTGTACGAAACATTTTTCCGCGGAGAGACGACGCGACGGCGGCGCGGCGTCAAGGAAGGCGGAGCGAATATTTTCAAACTGTAAAACACGAGCGCAAACCAAGTCCTGAGTATAATTAATTTAGAATTTATGCACGAGGTGTCTACCGAAGATGTAATATGACGAAAATATAAATATACACACACACACACACACACACGGATATATACGTATATAATATGCGCATCTCATACTTTATTTTCTTATTTTAACATTAAAATCTTAAATAATAAATTAACAAATGATGTAACAATCATGATAATTAAATAACAAACACAATGTACAGTTTACGAGGTGTGAAAGCGTGAATGAGAGGAGGGGGGGGAAGAGTATGAGCAGGGTTTGGTGGAGAAACGAGGCGAGAGAGGATGGGATAAACGATTGCTTTTTTTCAACTGCTATGACGATAATGACGGTAATAATAAGATAAGCAATAATTAATAATCATGATAATAATAAACGCAATTAAAATTAATAATAATATGAAATAACCGTAATGTAATAATAATAGTAATTGTAATTATAACACGATACGAACAAAGAGAGACGCTGAATAATCGAAATAAATATTGTTATCTCTCTGCAAGGTGGTACGTTGAGAAAAATTTCTGTTCTTTGAAAGTCATCCGATTTCTCGTTCGAAATTGTCAAGGAACGCTTCGGAAGCGAGACGTTTCCTCAGTTTCTCTCGAGTCTCCTTGAGCGATCATTCTTTATATCTTTAACAGCTCTTTTCCCCCTTCCCTCAAAACCCCTAGCCCTTTCTCCTCCCTTGCTTTCAGTGTTGCATCGTACCACCTCGCGTCCCATGACGCTTAAGTGTCAGAAAGAACGATATATGACGGAAATGACGAGGTACGTGCGCGATAATTTAATAACACTAAGACGCCCGTGGAACGTAGAACAAGAAGAAGAAGAAGAAGAAGAAGAAGAAGAAGAAGAAGAAGAAGAAGAAACAAGAGCGCGATATTATCTATCTGAGAACGTGTATTAACACTATACATATATATATATATATATATATATATATATACGAATTACTCGCGTCTCTATCATACAGAGAATTAACGATAAAATCTTCAATCTCTCCGAGTCAAAAATGTGTGTTCCTGCGTGCTCTCGTTTCAAAGTTTCACAATCTACTTTTCCGCGAGAGAGGATCTTGGAGTGTACAATAGGCGCGCGCCCTTCAGTGCGGTTGATTAATAAAATATGCGTTATAACGACGAAATTAACTTTAGCTACTATGTGACACACGTTTTAATTGGAAGAAATGGCCGGGTAGTCCCATTAATCGCGTTCTACCCGTCAGTTTACTTTTACCTCGATTATCCTCAAATATCAATTTTATCGATCAAAGATCGCGCTTGGACCTGATCTTAGTGCTCTTCAGTGCGCGATATCTCTTTTGTCGGAACATCAACGCGCGAGAGCGTTCTCGTCTTACGGACGAGAGAGCAGTCGCCAGATAGCGATCGCCAGACAGGGCGTGACAATTTTTCTAAAACAGTCCGCGCTCGAGGCTCAATGGTCACCAATCTTTGCCGATTCAGCGAGGACATCGTCGTGAATGGCTTACGCGACGCGACCGATCCCGATCGTCTGTCGCTGTGATTCTCCAATCGATCAATATGTACAAGAATGCTGAGGCGATCTCTCGAGAGGGAGTTTCAGCTTGAAATTGCACCAACCACCAAGGACCACATTCGTCAAGTAACTGGAGCAATTGTTACTTGTCGCTTTACGTAGTAATCGCTTTACGAGGATCCCGCGCAGAGCGATTACGGAAGAAAGAAACGTGTGTCACGTAGAGCGTCTTCGACTTTCGTTTGTGCAAGCAACTCGAGCAGCACCCCTTGAGACTCGTCTCTGCACGCATACGTTTCCGCACCTAGGACTTACCCATCGAGGGTACGATCGAATACTTGCGAATTAGCTAGCTTAACGATCTAGTAATGTCAGTAAAGCTCTGTTGGCGCCGGAGATCGAATACTTGCCACCTGTTCAGCCTGTATACAGTCCTCCCTAATGTCAGTAAAGCGTTTCGTTGGATTCGAAGAGCCTCTTCTTAGCTGCTAGTCCTCCGCTGCGCGTCGCAACGGCGAGACGGAGAGCTCCGTACGACGCGCAGGACGATGGTCCGTCGCTCGATTGACATCGGATTGACCGATGATCGACCCGCGAATCGTTGCTGGTTCTTCGTCGTCGAGCTCAGCTCTCACGGTCGAGTCGGACGTCGGGTGTGATCGAGCGTTCGTTGAAGAGAGAGAGAGAGAGAGAGAGAGAGAGAGAGAGAGAGAGAGAGAGGGAGAGAGAGAGAGAGAGAGAGAGAGTGAGAGACAAAGTCGCGTTTACGACGTCGTTGATCCGACCGGATCCGCCTTCATCATGGTCGTCTCGCGCGTTTCCTCCACCCTACCGTCTCTCGAAGCGAAAGCCAAAGGTGCTCTCGGGTAGCGCGAGATTGCCAATAGGGACCTTGTACTTCTCCTTCTCCGCCGGCAGTATGTTAAAGTTCTTCAACAGGGTGGCTATCGTCGAGAAGCTGATGTACTGGACCATCTTGTAGCCCATGCAGGACCTCCGGCCGCCACCAAACGGCAGGAAGTGCTCCGGCTTCTGGAGTCTGCCGTTCTGCACGAATCTCTCCGGCATGAACTCTTCCGGGGAGCTCCACAGCTCGTCCGACATGTTTAGGTCGTAATTGTTCAAGAAGATGAACGTGTCCTTCTCGATCTTGTAGCCTGGAACGAAAGAGACACCTGGTGTGAGATCCGAATTGTCCGAAGCGCCGCAAATCGCGCGAAGATCGACGTGCGACGAGCCGACCGACACGCGACGGAAGCTACATGCCACTCGAGAAAGCAAAGCATCGCGTCCCGGTGCTGCACCGAAAGCTGAGCGAAAGGGAAGAGGAGAGAAATCTACTCACCAGCTACGGAACTGTCCTGGTTGGCGACGTGCGGCACGATCGGGCTCGCGATCAGCCTGATCGCCTCGAGAATGATGGCTTCCGTGTACGGCATGTTTCCCCTGTTCTCCAAACCGACGAACCTGCCCGAAGCCTCGACCCGATCGATCTCCGCCTGTGCCGTTTTCTGTACGTGCGGTCGGGTGACCAGGTAGCCCAAGATCTTGACGAGGAGATTGCCGACTGCCGAGTGACCGCCGATAATGTCCTCGAGTGCGAACATTGCCACGTCCCAGTTCATTTTCGGCTCGGCGTCGGTCTTCACGTGGTTGATCAGGCAGTCCACGTAGTCCTCCTCGGGTATCGTTGACTTCCAGTCGCTCAAGCGGCTGCTGATGATGTCCGTCTCCACAAACTTTCTGATCTCATGACTCCAGTTGGCCATCCTCGACATGTTCCTCGAGTGTAACGGCATGAGGAACGGCATGAAGTCGGCAGCGTAACCCTGGTTCACCTCGTAGAACACCTTGTCGAAGTTCTCGATCATCCCGCGGAAGGGGGAGTACTCCAGGCCGAAGCGCCGCGAGCAGAAGTACTTGACGAAGACGTTCGCGCACGTGTGCAGGATCAGCGGCTTGGCGTGTAACGCGTTGCCCGAGGTGGCGGCCAGGTGATTAACCAAGGAATCCAACTCGGCGGTGATGATGCCGTTCAGCTGGTTGTACCGCGTGGTAAAGGCGCGCGGGAAAGTGTGCGCTCGCAGCATTTCCCTTCGTGTTTTCTGGACATCTGACCAGTTGCAGAATGCCAATGCTGCGAAAACAAAAAAGGAGAAGGAGAGGGCAATCGATTAAATTGCTCTTGCAGTCTTACCATTAAATTCTAATATATATTATACATATACAGTAAACTAATTTCGAAGAATGTATATATATATATATATGTATAATCTTCGAAATTAGTTTACTACTGAAAAAGATTTGTCTAAACAACACACAACCGCGCTTTGGTGCGCGGAATTGTAGCTGCGGCAGCTGTGTATCCGCAAGATAATCATCGACGACGAGGACCGTGTTATTTTCGACATTAATTAATTCGACTAATTATATTCATCAGTGCAGATATGGTATTTTGAGAATTATTTTGATATCGTCGACTCTGATCTCTCGTTGTTCGTCGCGACGCAATTTGTAATGATTCAAGATGAGATCAGCTGACGTCGGGATGTCGCGATGCTGACCGCATCGCGGCTCAAATGACCGAATTGAGAAAACGAACGGCGTTAAACTTGACCTTGTTAACATCCGTGTGCGGTGCGTTCCGCGAGAGAAAAAAATTTGCCGTCGTACGCACCCCCTCCGCTCTTGCGCGCACTCGGCCTTCTTTTCGCACCTTGGTATGTAACACGCACGCGGAAATACGACGCGACGACGATGAGACATCGCGCATTGTCCAGCGGATTCGGCAGAGGAGCGATCGCCGAGCGGCAAGCGCGCTCGATATGAAATCGAAGCGGCGACTTTGCACACGCGAGAGGAGACGGCAACAGGAAGTGACCCGGTTTCTCGCGGCCTGCGCAGAGCGCTGCCGAGAGAACCTGAAGAGCGGCCTTCCCGCGGCAGAGCGCGACGATCCAGCGAACGTGAGCAGCTCGAGCGGCGCGAGAGGGTTAATTATCTCTCTCGAGAGAGAGAGATGGGACTGCTTTTCTAATCGTTTAAATTGCAAGACTCAGCAATTAATCTCAGCAATGTGATATCCTCAAACGAGGATGATGACACAATAAAAAATGCTAGAGATTAAAAAGATGGAGAGCTCGCGGGAAATGTCACGGTTGAAAACGAACGATCGGCCGACACCGATTACCCGCGGGGAATATTTTCATCATCGGGAGAGAGAGAGAGGGAGGGAGGGAGGGAGAGAGAGAGAGAGAGAGGGGGAGAGAGAGAGAGAGAGAGAGAGAGAGAGAGAGAGAGAGAGATCGTACGTAAATATGATACGCGACCGCGATTTATCACCTTCAATTAATTATGCCGCATGACGTAAAAGATCATGGGATTGTGTAATTAGTGTTGTTCACTCTGTGTAACAAGCGGAGAAACGTTCTAGAAGCGACTGTAGGAGCCGCGCCGCGCCGTGACGTGCACGTGAAAAGAAAATATTCCGTCGTAATGGACACGAGCGCGCGATGGAAAGGGTTAGAGCGATCGTCTTGGTTCGTGAAACACAACAACAACGGCAGCGACGGCGGCGGCGGCGGCGGCGGCGGCGGCGGCGGCGGCGGCGGCAATTCTGGTGGATCAGCCTTGATCCTGTTTGCCGACTGCCGGGTGAGCCAGGAACGCGTGAAAGTGGTACCGTGACCTTTCCGCCTGCACTTGGTACCGCTTCTGCGTTGACCTTAGCACGAGTTTCGGACGCTCGCGCCGGACGGAGGAGGCGAAAGCGCACGAGGAAGGAGCGACGAGTAAATCGCGTGCGTTACGCAGCAAGGTGTATACGCGTTTGTATGTGCATGCGTGCGTCCATCCAGCGCCTACGTCGCTCACGTGTCGCGCGCGCGCGCGCGCGCGCGTATGCAGCAAGGTCGTTAGCATGGGAGTAGCGAATTTGAAGCAGCCCTAAAGACGAGACGCTAATGAGCAGCTCGGGCCGCGTTTCGGTCGGATCTGTGTGTGTGTGTGTGTGTGTGTGTGTGTGTGTGATTCACGGTCTGGACGATAAATCATAATCACCCGGAATTTCTTTCGCTGCCGCGGCCGCGGCCGCGCGCGATCGACGAGGCGCACACACTCGAACGGCTAACCGTGACCCAAAGCGACGAGAGAGTACGCGTTTGTGATCTGTCGGCGAATGTAGACCTAATTCGTGCTCGCGGTTGCGCGAGCGTAATCGGTGTCGATTTCGACGGGCGCGATCTGAAAGTGTTTACTACCACCAACGAGCTGTTCTCAATTATTATTCGTTAATTATTCCGTTAATGCGCGATACCCGACGCCACGACGACAAGCTACGACGACGATCTTTGAAAGCTTTGTTTTGATAAATAGCCGCTGAGGCGGCGGCTGACCGCTCTAGGTCGACTACTTTGGATGTAGATTGTAACATTGTGTGTATCCGTTGGCTTTCCCTCGCGAGCGATTTCAGCTCTCTGTTGTGTCTCGCAGCGTTTAAAGGGCTGCGCATGCAGCTGCGCTCGCGCGCGCGTGCGCGAGCACGGTTGTAATATAATTTATTGGGACATTCGCGTTGTTCGACTCCGAGACTCCGAGACTTTAACGCGACACAGTTAACGCGACACACGTCTGTGGGTAAAAATAAGAAAAAAATCCTGGAAGGCTTTGTACTCCACAGTCATGACAAAGTTGTAGAAAGTTTGTGACGAAAATGCGTGACGGCACTTTTGCCAGAAATATTTCATCCTGGGACGTTGGCCGTGTCTCTCGTCGCTGAGAAATCTCATATGCAGAAATTGTGTGTTATAAAATCTCGAGGTGAAGTTATACAATGTACCGATAGTTATAAATATTGATCACTTTCCACGACCTTAGCTAACAAGCGACATTATGTATACGATCGGATTGGATAAATATCTTTGATTTATTCTTACTCCGCAATACTGTATCAATAATGAGAGCAAATCCGTTGCCGTTTCCATTTCAAATGTGTCACGCTTTTGTCGTAAAATTTTTATCTCTGTATAAAGTTTCTACATGAATTTGTGCCATTACATTTTTATTTCTACCCATAGAGCGTACTGGCACTGTTACGTCGCTGAACGCTGAAACGCCTGGGAGGGAGGACATTCTGCGTACGAATGCATATATTTCTGCGTCATAGATAAATTCTGCGACTCGAAGTTAGAAACAATTTGATAGAGAGAGAGAGAGAGAGACTCTAGATCGAGATCGCGAGGGAAATTGAAGAGAGAAATTGAAAAGAAGAAAACAAGAAAGCTTCTTACAGTTCTCCTTGTTGCCACAGAAGAGAAGATGGTATCTGACAAAGTTCGGTCTCGAGTCAAAGTATTGACCTTTGGCGATCAAAACCTCCTTGATGTTCTCCAAACCGTTGACGACGACGCAAGGCACGGAGCCCAACTGGAGCTTGACCACCTGACTGTTGTAGGTTTTGGCGAGGTCGGCGAACGCCTTGTAAGGCACATCGTAGCGCCCCAAAATGTGAAGGGAGCCCAAAATTGGCCAGGGCTTGGGTCCGGGTGGATCCGTCAGGACGGACTCCTCGCCGTCGTACAACTTGCTCTTTAGCGCCTTCTTCGATCTTCTCTGGTCTATCAGCACCAAGATCAAGGCTACTAGAGTAAAGGCCAACAGGAAGCACGTGGTGAGGCTGATAGAGATCATCCTTCGGCACAATCACAGCTTTCTTCACTGAAGAGGCCCTCTTGCTTCTTCTTCTGCTCTTCTTTCTTCTTTCCGCTCTTCTTCTTCTTCTTCTTCTTCTTCTTCTTCTTCTTCCTCTTCTTCTTTTTCCACTTCGCTCTGCTCTTTCTCTCTTTCACTTTCCTCTTCTTTCCGATTGCGTCTCCGGAGATGTGCCGCGGCGGTCTTAAAAATTTCGCCAGACAGGTCGCTCGCTGCGAGAGTATTCTCGACTCTCTCTCTCTCTCTCTCTCTCTCTCTCGATTTCGGGGCGACTGGAGATTTAAATCCCCTCTGCGAGTGATATCTCTCTCAGACCGAGACACGTGGCTGTATCGGCTGTATTTGGCTTGATGAGACGCGACAGGAGCCCGTTTTCACCTCGCCGTTGCTCGCGTCACCTAACCCCGAGCAATCGCTCGTTCACTTTCCTATGAACGTTAACGACAGCAGTGCGCCAGATCTCGCCAGACCTCCGAAAAAAGAGCGACGGGGATGTCGGCTGTGTGATATCTCCGGCGCGGACGGGTTGTATCGGTGTAAATGACGTCTCGTGGCCGATCGGGACGCAAGCTCCTCGTGGTGGACCGTCTGTGAACGGTTCGCCGATCTGGCTCGGTCTGTGGGGATAGGATGGTTGCCCGGCTATCTTATATAGTCGGCGTAATGTAGTCAGCACATTTGCGTCGGCTGTGCGCCTCAACCCCATACATATGGATTCGTGTTGAGACGAAGTGGGCAGCAGGAGGAGGAAGAGAAGAAGGAGGAGGAGGCGGTGGAGGAAGAGGAGGAGGAGGAACAGGAGGAGGAGGAGGAGGAGGAGGAAGAGGAGGTGCAGGAAGAGGAGAAAGAGAAGGAGGTGGACACTCTCGTACGGGTCGCGAGAGAGTACCCCTCTGCCTCTGCTGTTGCTGCTGCTGCTGCTGCTGCTGCTGCTGCTGCTGCTGCTGCTGCTGCTCCTGCTGCTGCTGTTGCTGCTACTGCTGCTACTGCTGCTGCTGCTGCTGCTGCTGCTGCTGCTGCTGCTTCAACGGAGACAAATTTCAAGAAAACCTGAGGAGAGATGTACTCTCACACTCGCGCACGAGTCGACAGGACTCTTCGCGGCCCACAGCGCAGAGGACGAAGGGCCGGAGGAAGCGGACGCGGCGGAGGGATGATCGCGAGCCCGTCGTCGTCGTCGTCGTCGTCGTCGTCGTCGTCGGTGTGGGGAGAAAGGGGGGAGGGAGGGAGGGAGGGAGGGAGGGAGGGAGGGAGGGAGAAAGGGCGAGAGGAAGGGAGGAAGGGAAAAAGGGAGCCGCAGGCGGTGGAGCAGGGAGCAACCCGCAGGTGGTAGGGGCGGGTGGAAGAGGAGAGGGTGGGGAGAGGAGTCGCCGGTAGGACCCAGACCGGGCAAACGAAGGGACGCTTCTTGCCCTTGACTTCTCTCCTTAAAGTGCCATCGGGTTTTCTGGCAGCGAGGAGGTGGTGTGTGCGAGCACGCTGGCGGCGGTGCGACTCTCCGCAGCTGCGTCGGGACTCTCGACATACCCGCCGCGCTATTATTCCGACGCACTCGAATGTACTCGCTCTCGCGAGGCGAGACAGCTGGTCGATTCGCTTAATTTCGCTTTTGGTACAACCGCGCCGCAGGGACACATCGGGACACCGGGCCGGTCCCGAACCGGACGTGGACGTGGACGGAGAACGAAGCTTCGTTTTTCGCGAGGAGCGGCCGACAGCGGCTTGACATGACACCGGCTTTGGTGACGCTTTCGGACGAGAGGAGTCGCGCGCGCGCGCGCGCGGAACGCAAGAAGATGGATTATGCACGCGCATCGGGATGCATCGAGAGGAAAAATGAAAGGAGCAGATCCGTGATTCTCCTCCTCTTCTTCTTCCAGCGTTCTTCAAGTAGGAAGAAGAGGTGCAGCAGCAGAGAGGAGAGGAGAGGCGGAGAATCGAGAGAATCGCTTGGTGCGGCAAAATTGTCCCGGTCATACGAATGAAATTATTGCTTATCGCGTTGTGCAAGTATGTACAATTATTCGCCGCTGTCGTTCGCAAAGGACAAAATTTCGTGTCGCGCGCGCGCGCAATTTAGCCGGGATTTATGTATTTGCAGTCGTCTCTCGGTTCCTCGCGCGCGACGCGAGGAAATTTATGCATTATTATGCGTATATAACGGTGCCGCCGTTCTAGGAAAAAGTTACTGTTTTGTAACAGTTGTTTGGAGCGGCCAGACTTTGTTTACGTCTGGAGAAGCGATCAGACTTTTCTGACTGTACGCACTCTCATCGCGCATCGCAAAAATCGATCGGCCGATCTTGAATCCGAAATTCGTCTCAGCAGGATGTTGAATGGCGTTATGTAACGGTGCGACAACTATGCGAATGCGTACCGTTCGTCGAGAAGGAAGTGAAATGTACAATTCTAATGTCTTCCTCTCGTTTCATGTTAATTTAGTTTACCGTCGTAAATATAGTTTAGACGGGAAACGAACAGAGAGATCTTATCGATCCTTGAGTCTCTCCTTTCGGAATTATCGATGAGCTCGAGTGCGTGTGTGTTGTACACGTCCAACCAGAACCATCAGAAAATGTGCGGCAAAAATATATAATCGAGGTCGGTCCTATTCGAGGCAGACGAGCCGAAGAAAGCTGCCGCGATACGTTCCCGTCCCAAACGGAACAACTTGCGGAATAAGATCAGGGTGGGATCTGTCCCCATCGACGGTGCGTTGCTCGGCGATGTCGTGTCCAGAGGAAATATCAATCAAATTCGCGGGGGGAGAAGCAGAAAGAGAGAGAGAGAGAGAGAGAGAGAGAGAGAGAGAGAGGGGGGAGGGTGAGGAGACAGATTCGTTCTTCGGACGAGGAAGAGAGCAGAAAAGTACACCTCTCGAATTCGTTCGAGAATTAATGAATAAGGCATGAGTTGTGGTGGTGCGTAAATGTCCCCTTCCCCCGAGCTCAAGTTCTCCCGCGGGCCCCGGGGGCCGCGGTCGACACACGCACACGCTCACGCACACCCCCTCCCCCTCCGGTCAGTGCAGCGCTTTTTTTCCCTCTCACTCGCCGCGACAGTAGGAGATTACTTCATCCGTATCGAGTGGTATTATCGAGAGTCGATTTCTGGGAAGCTAGCGGTACCGGCTTCTCTCGCCGCTACCGCCGTCGCCGCCGCCGCCGCCGCCGCCGCCGCCGTCGCCGCCACCGCCATCCAGCTCGCCAAATCAACTCTAGAGAGAGAGAGACGAGGCGCGTATAACGGGAAAGCTCTCTTCTCCGTTCGCGAGCCACGGCCGGAAGCTCGTTCTCGCCTTCGTCGTTGTCGTCGTCGTCGTCGTCGTCGTCGTCGTCGTCGTCGTCGTCGTCGTCGTCGTGGCTCGTCTCCGGGCGCGCCTTCGTCGGATTTTTCATTTCGCTTTCGTACGCGCGATCCCTCTCGCGGCCTCTCGTTTCATTAGCGCTCAGGAACCTGTTCGGAGCACGCGTCGCTTCGCGCGATTTTCACGCGACGCGGGCGACCGGGAGAACGAGAACAGGCCACGCGCAGGCCGGCGCAGGCGGCGCGATCCGCAGAGCCGCCGGAGTAGAGCCGCGTCGTGGGTGTTGCTGAAATCGGAGCGCGACTCGAAGATCGCCCAAGATCTCAGTATTAAAGGCTCCTCCAAAAATGGCTTCAATGCCAAATTCTTGAATTGAAAATGAATCTTCCCGTCTCCCCGGCTTCGCGGAGGGCTGTATTATCCCGCGGCGCGGCGCGGCGTCGAACTCGGCGTCGAACGAGTACGATCAATTTGCATGTTTCGCACCTACACCTAGCCACCCGATACTTTTTCTCAAACTTTGTGGAAATCTGCGCACAAGCCGTTTTAACGGCAGATTAAATGGAGGTCACCGAATGGGCGTCGCGCGATTTATTCAGGGATCGCTATTTTCGTCGCCGGCCGGCCCTTCGCCGGCGGACTGACTCAGCGCGCGCGCGCGCGCGCGCGCGCTCGGGATCACCCGTTAAATTCGTAGAATACGAACGCGTTTTCTGCGCAATCTCGGCTCGATCTTGATCTCGCGCGGGAACGCCTTGAAATCACGTCGTTTCAAGATCGCGGCGCGAACGGAACGCGTGCTTGCGTGCGTGCGTGCGTGCGTGCGTGCGTGAGTGAGCGCGTGCGTGCGCGCGGTCACACGAATCGGCTGCATCGGCTGCGTCCGCGCCGGCCGGCAGGATTGCTGCGGCACTACGTGTGTACGTGAGACCGATTCGATTCATCATTCGAGGGATACATGTAGAGCCAGCACGAAGCGTACGAAGGACCCGCGTCGACCAAAAGCAAGGCTACCTCGATTATCAATGAGAGGGGAGGCAGGCCGGATGTTCTCGCTCCTCTCCTTCTGCCGTTTGACGGCGGCGCGAATGCGCTTTGCAATTCGCGATGGCAAATCTTGCGCGGAATCCGAACAGAGTGCGGAGGGAGGAGGGAGGAGGGAGAGAGAGAGAGAGAGAGAGAGAAGCAAAGTAATAATTTCGAATGTTGAGATACGTATTGTATTATAGTGAGAAGCACACGAAGCGCACGAATTACGGTACCAACCGACTGGAAGAAACGCGATCGATCCATGCCAATGCGCTTCGATTAATGAATTGTGATTAAGTGAAAAATTGACCGCGTGCGGTAATCGTTCTCGTCAGATTACCGAATACGCCGCATTACCACACACGGAGGAGGAGAAGCGGATCCGAAGAAAGTGAGATAAGCAAGGCGGCGCGATGACACACTTTTGTCAAGTACTCGACAGCAATGAAGGACGAATTGAAATAACGCGGATTACACGTCCCTCGTCCGACGTGTGTGTGCATTTTCATTCTCATATTTATTTATACGGCCGTAGTAGCGGACGTAGTAGTAGTAGTAGTAGTAGTAGTAGTAGCAGTAGTCTGACGATGTCGCACGATTGTATCCCCCGAGGAAAGGAAAAAAATCCTCAGACACCGATTTCCGACGATTAACGGAAACGTCCTCGGCCGATAATCGAAAATCGGCGTCGCTTCCAATTCACGATCGTGCAGATTTCCGTCGCGTCGTCAGTCTTCGCTCGAGCGAAGGTACCTTGGTACCTTGGCCAGCAGGATCCGCGCTTGAAATTTATTTTTGGCAGATTTTGACGGCGACATCGTCGATCCCCGGCCGCGGATAGATGGCGACGATAAAAAGTGTGGCAGAATATATTCGGTTCGGAGCCGGCCGGTATATCGAAGGCGACCGGCACCGAAAATCAAGGTTACCCGGATTAGCAATGAATAAGATCGCGGTGGTCGTCTGCCTTGCAGCCCGGCCTCTCGTCCTTTTGTCGGACAGATTTGTAGGACAGTGAGGACACGCGCAGGAGGGACCGGATAGCTCCGAGGGCCGCCACCGGGCCCGTAGACTGGTTGGCACGCTTAAAAATCCCGTCCCTTCCACCCCCGGCGACCGCGTCCTCCGACCCGGTGTTTTTGCACGTCACGGAATGCAGATGAAATTCTCCTACGGTTCTGACACCGGCAACAAAACAGAATGTCGACTTCCGATTACGACACGCGAATTTATCCGAATCTCGCACGAGGATCTCGCTCTGTTCTCGCGCCAGTCCCGTGCCGTACCGAGAGACAGATAAATCGCGCGCTCGCGTACATAGTCTATCCGATTTGCAGATTTATCACGCTCCAAGTTTGCTCGCAACCGAGCAAATTTGGATCGTCGCGACGTGTGCGACGAGATACGCGGCACCTTGCTCCGTTTATGCATCGCACATGCTCGGCCTTTTTTGCACCTCCCCCCCCCCACGCCGTAGTCGCAGTCGCGAGGCTACCGTGTCGGTCCGGTTATCACGGCCGCGAGAGATGGGCCGCGATAGATTCGCCCCAGCGAGAGATGCCTCGAGAGAGATGTGCGCTCTCTCTCGTGCGCGCTGATAAGTGAGAGGCGAACTGCCGGAAGATAGGTACATGCTGATTAGCGACCACTCTGACTCGCGGCCGAATCGCATTTAGAGAGACGCGCCGCACAACTCTCTCTCTCTCTCTCTCTCTCCCTCTCTCTCTCTTTCTCCTCCCTCTCTCCTCTCTCTCTGCTCTCTCGCGGTTGCGCAAGAAATTATTGAAAATGTAACGGGCGTCTCCCCCCCCTCTCTCTCTCTCTCTCTCTCTCTCTCTCGGCGAAGAGATCCGCGAAGAGATCGAGCATGCACATGCGAGATATCTTGGTGCACGAGGCGCGTCCCGCTGACGTTGATCTGCATGTAGCGGTCGTGCGCGCTTGCTTCTAACGGTCAGAGAGGCGGCTTTTACATAAGCGCGCAAGTGCATAACGCAACGGACCGAACGGGAACGGACAGATGCCCGGTGTTCTCGCGCAAAGTTATGCCACTTGCAAAATTCGCGACGGATACATTTATGGAGACGCAAAGGAAGCCCCGTTCCGCGCGGTCGTTGCGCGTTCGCGCGGCTAACCTGCCTGCCTGCCTGCCTGCCTGCCTGCCAGTCGCGTCGCTCGTCGTTACGCGCTCGCTCGCCTTAGACATGCTGATGCCGATCGAAGGTAAAAGCTTTTTACGTCTCGCGTCCCGATCTAGACACGGAAAGTCGCTTCTCTCCTCATACTCCCCCCTCCCCGAGCGAGCGAACGTCGCGAGCGAAATTTTTCGCTTGCGTGCGCGCGCGACGGCATTTCCGGGCGCGGATGAAGTTTCGCCGAGTCGCGCAATTCGATCGAATCGCGATGTCCAAATATCTGCGCGACTCGGCTGTCACAGCGGGTGTTGGATTTCGACATCCAAAAAAAAGAAAAAAAAAAAAGAAAAAAGGATCGGAGAGTCGGTGTCTTTTTGCTCGCTCAAAGTGAACTTGACACAAACTTGATTTTGGAGGAGGGAGGCTAAGCGGAGAGGGATCGGTGTCTCTTTACGCAAGTGAAGCGCGAACACGCTGCCGCGAGGCGCGGGTGCGCGCGCGCGCGCGCGCGCGCGCGAAAGCGCAGAAACGCGTCCTGATATCGCACATCTGAGCGATTAAAGCGATTAAAGCGAAGTAAATCGAGGGCAAGCGGCAAACGAGGTAATGTAACTGTTGTGCTCGCTCGGGACAAAAGTATCGCGACGTGTCTTCGGCTACCTAGGTCATTACCGAAGCGCCTCGCTCGGCGATCGCGAACGCGGAATCGTTACGTCAAAGCGCTCGCGCTCGTAACCGCAGCGGATGAATAGGTATTTGGTTCTAGATCGAGTCGGCGCGAAAATTAGCATCGCTATAACGGAGCTTCGTCGCGAATCGAAGTGAGAAAAAGTGACAACGACAAAGAAGTAGTCCACGCGCCTCTCGCTCCATCGCGATTCGCGCTCCTCGCCGCTTCTCTCGATTCGTCTTTCTTATCGGGGACCGGACAAGACACCCTTTCCCGTCCGTACGTTCTGCCCGCCTGCGCGCGACTTTAATCGCACGCGTCCGTTTCTCCGTATACAAAATGATGCCTCCCATTGGTCGGTGCGATAAAGACGCACGGTTTTTCATAAGAAACGCGCGACTTGTTTGCGACATAATTCCTCGTTTTTGATTGATTTCTTTTCAACGGAGCCCCAGCACTTCGTACGGCTGAGACGTACGAATTCGCGACGAGTTTCCGAACAAATAATCACAAAGCGCCAATTAGGCAGAGGCTTGTCTTCGACGGCCAATTGGACAATTGGACAATTGACGGACATTCTCAGACATTGACGGTTCGCCCGATCGATCCGACAAGGAGGCGGATCTTCCGCAATATCCTCACGGACGGGAAGACGAACAGCAGCGCTTTATGTGCCCTGCGCACCTGCGTCACCCACCACACGTGACGAGGTGTCCGCGATTCCTCTCCGGTCCCCCGATTACGACACTCTTCCGCGTCGATTTATCTCGAGGCGGCCGGCCGGCCGGCCGGCCGGTCGGTCGGTCGGTCGCGCCTTGCGACGAGCGTTGCGGCGGAACCGGTTTTCGGGTGCTCTCTCGCGTTTGAATGTCGCGCCTTTTAATTTCACCCGCGGACGAACTTTCGCGACGAGCATCCAATTATCGCGGCCAAGCGGCCGCTCGATAAAAGGGAAATTAGTCTGCGCCCAGGCGAAGCGCGATTAAATGCCCACCTTTGTTGTCCACCGATCCACCACGCAGCTGCCTCCGCGCGCTGGATCCGGAGGAGGATCTCGGCGAGAAAAAGGCTTGCGCTCATGGACGCGTCATAACGTAAACGACCGCCGCGAAAACAAACTGCTAATTGGATCCCTCGATATCCTCGAATCCGCTCGCTTTTTTACCGCTTTTTTAGCTGCTGGTAATTTCGCACGAGTTATCCTCGAACAAACAGGCAGAAAGCTCGTCGCCAAGAGGGATACTCGACGTCGATTTTGACGTCGAGCATCGCGACGGCGACGCTCGAGATTGTCGCCCGCGTTCGCTATTTCTCGCCGATGATCGTCAACTTGCGCAAGCTCGAGTTTTCGAATTCGCGCCAGCACGGGAAGCGAGACGCTTCTCGCTCCAAAACGCGGCGAGACGCGAGTACCTCGGCTGGTACTCGCTCGCTCCATCCAGCGAGATCCGAGGTCACGACCATGTACTCTCAGAGTCTAAACTAGGCGGACTGGTCTTGTCGGCGGACTTCTCTTCTAGGCGGCGGATCTTCCACAAGAACAGCTCGTGTTCAGGTTAGACGAGTCGCGCGCGCGGTATCGAATAGAACGCGTTTCGACGGCGACGCTCGCGCCGCTACTAGGAATCCATCCTGAGCGAAGCGCGAAGCGACCGCGAGCAGACGCGAGCTCGAACGAAAATAAAACCGTGCCTCGCGGAGGCTGAACGACGCATCTTATGCATCTTACCTAGAGAAGAGTAGTAGCAAAATATCCAGTGATTCCGCGTCCCTTGCGTAGGTTTGCGTCGCGACATGGCTCGTACCAAACTAAACGTTCCGAGTTTCTCTAGCCGAGAAATACTCGGCTTTCCCCGACTTGTCCCGCCTAACCCAGGACTGAATTTTCACCGCGGCGAGTGGAACTGATTAGTCGCGGAGTCGCGCCTCGCGGAGTTTGTCGAACAAATGCGACACGTGCGGACGAAAAGCTGGGCGGTTGGGAAGGCAACCAACGCTGCAAAAGCAACCTACCGCAATGTAAGCGCGACGGGAAGATAGATTAATGCTCCAGTCCTGCGAAACTGTTCTCCTATGTATGTAGCCCGATGTCCAATGCAAACGCCTAACGCGATATCGTCCTGAAGGACACATGCATAGAGGGGCCCGGTAAACGCTCGAGGATCTCTCTCCTTCAAGGTGACGACGAAATCGGCCAAAACCTAGGACAAGTGAGATCATCCGGCGAACGCGAAACCGAGATCGATCGGCCGAGATCACGCGATTAGCACGAAGCATCGCGCAGGCATCCTATACCGTAATCACGCGCCGCAATTTTCATGCACCGTTTCCACCTCGCCGTCGCCAAATGCTCGTCGGACAGGGGCCGCGGGGGGGGGGGGGACTATCGAGCGAGAAAAGAAGATAAGGGAGCGAAGGGTGGCGAAGGGAGGAAGGGGAGGAACGATACAAATGTATTCGCCGCTCGGCGCTGACCGGCCGGCGGCGATTCTGATGCAGCGACGTCAGGATTTGGATTTCAAATCGCGGCCCGGGTGCATCTGCCTAACTTTCGGCGGGTCTAGCCCGGCGATTTTGCGTATCAGCGCGCTGCCCGCGCGGGCAGCGAACTGCATCGAGAAATGAAGGAGACACGGTTGGAATAATTCCTCCATCTGGTCTGCGCCGAAAATCGAAACGGGACCTCCCATCGGTCCACCTCCTCGCTCTCGAAGCTTCGAGCCAAGTTTCATTAATCTCACTGCACAGTCAGATGACAATTATGAAATATATATCGCGGAAGCAACTGCGCGCAAGACTCCCCCTCCCCCTCCCCCCCCCGCGTAAATCCATATATCCTTCGTTGACTTGAATTTCCCCAGAGGGAAAGAGGGAGGGAGAGAGGGAGGGAGGGAGGGAGGGAGGGAGGAAGAATCGTCTCCGAGATTCGAATGCATTTTATATCCCACCACGGTGAAGGTGAATCGCGTGCAGATTTAACCGAAGCGATAATTGTTGACCGGATTTTCGTTCGAGGCACGATGGCGACGGCTGCGGCGCGGCGGCGGCGGCGGCGGCGGCGGCGGCGGCCGAGTAGCAATCGCGGACCACGGCAGGATGGCGCGCTCCTTCTTGGCAGGATATTAATGTCGGAGAGCGCTTAAGCGCTTAAGCGCGGTATCCCGATCGCATCTGACGCGCAGCTTTAAAACGGGCGCAGTCGAATTGCATCTCTCTCTCTCTCTCTCTCCCCCCCCCTCTTTCTCTGTGCTCGGCGCGCTGATAGAAATTGCGATACTCCGGCATCTCTGCTCTGCTCTGCTCAACCGACCGATTGACCGGCCGATAATTAATTGAAACGCCTATCTGCGATTTGACGCTGCGGCGCAGAGGCAGAGGCAGAGGAGAGCTGACGGATGACGGACGGTGTGTGCAATCGGTCAGTGCTATCTAAACAGCGCTTTGACGGAATCTATGATCTGCGCACGCCGTGCGCAGACTCCTCGCACGCTGGAGACTCGCGGATAGAAGCTTGGCGCACGCAAAACGCGCGACGCGCGAATGGACATGGAGCGTATATGTATGTAAACACGCGTAATACGCGGAAACCGAGCTAAATTTAGCCCGCGAACCGCGCCGCGCGGCGACGTGACGGCCGCGAGGGCAAGACGACCTTCGCGTCCTGGAACCACCGTCGAACCACCGAAACCCCCTTCTCTCTCTCGCCGTCTCGCGATTCCGAGTGCGGGCTGTATCATTAGAGTAAAATATCTGACATTTTATGTCGTAATTACGTTGTCCCGTGGCTGAACGTGATTTCAATTATCCCGCTCGACCTTGCGTGCAAGCGCGAGCAAGATCGAAATCTCCGGACCGGAAGGAGTTAATATCCCCGCGCACGCATCCTAACAAACTAGAGAAACCTCTAGCTTCATTTGCATAATGACCCCGCATCGCGCGGCGGTGCTGCGAATTCTCTCCTCCTCGCGAGACGTGAAACCGCCGCGGATACGGCGCGCTCCGCGATTTCGGAGACCGCCGCGACTCGGTTTCCCGCGGAATCGGATCACTCGTGGAAAACGCCCTCGTGTCGCCGCGACGACGACGAGATCGAGAAAAGAGTTTGGAGCCGGCCGGGCATCGACTGCCGTCAGCCGGCCTCGCGATAAGAGGCCCGATGCCGATTGATAACTCGGCGCTCGGCGGTACACCGTCGGTGGACGTTGACCGAAGGACGACTTGACTTTGGGCCGACGTGGGTGTTCGATAGCAGTCGGCGATATGCAACCAGCGCGACCAGGCCGAAATGTACGGACCCACTTGGCGCTCTCCTCTCCAGGACATCGAAATGCACGAGGCGTTATCAAAATGCACATAAATCCCACGGGTCCTGATGCGCGGGAGGTTGAATCTGAATTGCAGGACGCCGCGCGGCGAGAGAAAGAGAGAGAGAGAGAGAGAGAGAACGCGAGACCGCGAGACGGTTCGGTCGCGAACCGACGTGCAGAGCGCAGGTCGGTGTGCGTCTTTCTCTTTCTCTTTCGAGAAGGAGCCACTGGCTTGGCCCGAATTTTAGAAGCTTGAGATCCCGAGAGATCTGACCCCGCTACGACCTGCTAAAATAAAAGATCAGACACTCGCGCGCGCGTGAATCGGCGAGGATCTCGATGGCCGCGCGGCGATACAGATAAGTGCGCGATGTTGATTCCGAAGGGAGCTAACGGTCTGCAGCTCTGCCGCGTACGGCGCGAAGGAAATTGATCGCTCGGCGAAAAGGCGAGGAACACGACGAACGCGTCGCGTCGTCGAGGTCGCGCGACAAAGTCGCGTGATTAGCGAGCGCGAATCGGATTGTTCGAGTCGCGAGGAGGGATCTGTCTCTCGGTGAAGTATCTCAGCACTTTCTCCGCAATGTTTTAATTAATCATTCGAGCGATGTCGTCGCGTTGTCGGGCGTTGTCGTTGAGAGTGTGTTAGGCTCGCCGTACCGACGCGACGAGTATGCATGCGTACGTAAAGGACGAAAGAATGATCGTCTAACATGCGAGCCCTGAAGTACAGAACCTGTACTTGGATTGCGAGAACTATTACGGCGGCGGGTCCGCCGACGTGTTTTCCGCGATGAAGTTCTCGAGGATGAGGATGTTTACGCCGAAGGTAGCAAGGATACGCGCGCGCGCGCGAAGGCCAAGTCGGCAACGTCGGCCCCTTATCCGTCGGTGTTGTGGATGGCTGATCGCGGGGTCGAAAATTGCACGTACGAAGGGGGACGGGGATCGCATTAAGGAATGGAGCTTCTATCTACTCGCTGGCGTCAGTCAGCGGAATCCTGGCGGAGACATGTATTTAGTAGGAGAGTCATGCATCTAGTCGCGGTGGCGGCATTAGCCAGGAATCCAGTCTTTGAGCACGGCTACTAGACGCGATTTATATCCCTACGATAGCGCGGCGACCCATGCGCGGATTAACTTAGCGATTAGAGCGTTAACCGATGAAGATCACGAGCGTGCACGAGTAACAGACGCGCGCGAGAGGCGATTCTCGATCAGCAGCAATTGCCACCTCCGTCTTTTCTCTCTCTCTCTCTCTCTCTCTCTCTCTCTCTCTCTCTCTCTCTCCCCCCCTCTCTCTCTCTCTCTCTCTCTCTCTCTCTCTACAACCTTGCGACAACGCAAGCTGCGTCTTTATTTTACACGAAAAAGTCATTTGTATTTCACGAGTGAAGTAGAAAAATATGCAACCAAGTGCAACAACGCTCGACTTCTCCTTGCGAATGCACGCTGATTACGTTTGTGCGAACTGAAGATTAATTTCTCGTAACCCCCGTCCCGGGGGAATTTTCAACTTTCACATCTCTGGAAGGAGAGAGAGAGAGAGAGAGAGAGAGAGATTTAGTCGCGAGAAACTACAAAGAGGAAAGATGCATGGGACCAAGATCGATACGAATCCACACAGACGGAATAACGGAAGAAGTACTCAATGTTGCTATCATTTTCGATGCGTCAATGACCCAAAGAGATACATCCTTAGTCTTCTTATTCTTAGCAGTAACCTCTCGAATAACAAAAAAGACACAAATCGCACAACAGGAACACACGACGCATGTCATACGACTTGAGAATAGTCAGTGAGAGAGAGAGAGAGAGAGAGAGAGAGATTCCTTTGCGGCGCGATGAATCACTGCCGGATTCTCTCAGCGGTTAAGTGTGGCTGGAACGTTCAGAACGTGAATATATCATGTCAGCTCGGTCGCTTCTTCTCTCTCGCAACGGCAAGCTGCAAGACGTTCGATGGTAACTGGGAGAAATTTCGATCGTCAATAATCTCACGATGTTGTAGCACAACCGGCACGTCGATAACAATAACACTGTGTCATTTGGAGTTCGCTTCCAAATTCCCATCGTCGCAGGCCTCATCATCCCTTTCTTGCTCTCCATATTTGCTTTTCGCCGCCTATATAATCAGAAGCCGGGGGCCCCGCGAGAGAGAACTCTTCCGGGGTAATGGCCGCCGCGGTCGATGGAAATGAGGATGCTGGCCTTGACATTCGCCGGCTGCCGAACGGAGGTTTTCACGATCGATTTATCGATGCCAACAAATTAATACCTGTCGCGCAACGAGATCGAGCAATTTACGATGTCACGCCAAGAGAAAGAGAGAAAGAGAGAGAGAGAGAGAGAGAGAGAGAGAGAGAGAGAGAGAGAGAGAGGAGAGAGAGAGAGAGAGAGAGAGAGGGCGAGAGAGCGAGAGAGAGCGAGAGAGAGCGAGAGAGCGAGAGAGAGCGAGAGAGCGAGAGCGAAAGAGGGAGAGAGAGAGAGAGAGAGAGAGAGAGAGAGAGAGAGAGAGAGAGAGAGAGAAAGAGAGAGAGAGAGAGAGAGAGAACACTCGTAGCTCGACAAGACATTTCCTCCGTTCGCGCGCTGTCCCCGATGATGCCGAAAATCAGCGGCAGGCTTGGCATGCACTCAATTCTCCGGCGGAATCAGGACACTGCGAATTGGCTGGTGAGCAGGACTTGCTCGATAAAAAAATTAATCCGACGAGCAGATTAAAAATTGTTCACCGATCGAAAAGTTTCTCTTCTGCAAGAGAAAAAAAAAAGTTTCCCTTCTTCGTGTCAAACCTTGCTGAAACTTCTTCGAGCAAGGCTTCTTGAAAATTTGAGTGACAAACCCATGTTATTTCGGACGAGGCAGCGTCGCTGCGTTCGCGAGTCGCAAGGATTGTTAATTAATTAATTAAATCAGAAACGCAGCCACTCGAGGCTGCGAGCCGAAGAAACGCATATTTACGACGGACGCGCATGTTTGTGTGTTTTTGTGCGATAAGTGAATGAAACTGAGTGCAAAAAGGACTAATGAGATGCGGGAGATGATGTTGGCCTTGACCGACCAGGAAGGTGGAGTAGGGATGAACGAGTCCTGATCGTCTGGGTCAGGCAGTACTTCAGAGACTTCCTTGCTCAAGTTTTAACTCGACAACAAACACCGCGATATATTTCGCGTTCCCGGCCGCTCGCGGCGCGTTTCTTTCACTGTTTTTCGCGCGAATGGTCGGACGCACCACGTCCACGTGGCTGAAGAAGGCAATCGCGCAATTGTTATTGACTTCCTGTACGCGAGTATTCGTCGCGGCAAAAATACGCAATCTCTCCTCTCCGGAGTTTCGTCGGCGAGACGTAAACAACGGTCGTACACCGTTACACAGATTCCGACGCGTGATTAAATGTTACCGCCTGCAAAATAGCGCGCGCGCGCGCTCACGCGGAATTTTCCAAAAATTTTCCAAAAAAGCGCTCGTTGTCATCGGCAATTCCGGCACATTCGAAGAGTCGAAGACGAATACGAAGACGAAGTCGAGTGACCCTCCCTCTGCGAGCGGCCCGCGGATCGCGGCGAATGAGCGAATAAAAAGGACACCTCGCGCGTTCCCCCTAATAAAAATTCCTCCTCCTGCGAGGAGGTTGAGAGAGCGCAAGCTCTCGCTTCGTTAATCGTCGCGTGCGCGCGCGCGCGCGCGCTCCGCTTCTTCCTTCGCTTCTTTCGGCTTTCTTCCCGAGCGCGGGGCTGACGTAAGTCGCTCCGCGCGGAGCGAGCGAGCGAGCGAGCGAGCGAGCGAGCAGTCGGTTTATTACTTTCCTCTCGCGACTCCCTCCCCCTCCGCGGAGACTGGTTATTTTCTTCCGCCGTGGATGTGTCGGAAAGCCGTAAACGCGAGGAATCTGGGTTCGATGGACCCCGAGCTCGATCTGACGTAATTCGCTTCCAGGTCGTCCACGGGTGGTGAGAGATTTCCTCTCCGTTCAGCGCTCGCGCCCGCGTTATGTTGGTGCGAATTTCACCGAAACCTGTTATGCCACCGCCGACGACGAAGACGGGTTTACGACTGCCGCTGCATCGCGGCGTCGTAATCTGGATGTCGTTGACTTTTGCAGCTGAGCAATTTGCATGCTGACAACGATAAAGGGGCCGCTTTTTCCACGTGTTGTTCTTGCGTGCGCGCCGAGCGAAATTCGCGGGCGCTCTCGCGAGAGCGCCCGCGACAGCAACGCGCGCGCAGCCGTGCTCTGCGCCTCTGGCTTCTGCCTCTGCTTCTGCTACCTCGTCCTTTGGGATCCTTGCGCTCGTCCGATCGCGCGCGCGACTGCTTCTTGCGGCCGCCGCGATCACGTAAAATTCCCGCCGGATCAATCGTCTCTCTCGAGACACCTTCAGCTTCAGTAATCGCAAACACGACGAGTTTGTCCGATCAGCGCGAGTGTGCGCGAGCCGAGGCTCGCGGATATCAGAGGAGCGCGCGAGCGCGAGTGTGTCGCAAAGAGCGCGCCAGTCAGTCGGGCTGATCTCGGGCTGGACCCGGGAAACTTCCATCACGGCAGAAGCGCCTGATTGTAGGAAATGTTTGCGAGAGAGAAGAGTAGAGCGGCCGAGGGAGACACGTACGATGTGTTATCGGCGACCCGATTATGCCGAGCATACCGTGTGAGCAGAGCAAAAAAAAAAGGAGTCATCCAAAAAACTCGGATTTGATGCCAATCTATGCTGATGTGGTATTGAAGCATGAGCTGGGGTCAATCCATGCATAATGAAATTCTGACTTGCATACATATCCGTCTGGTGAAGCAGCAACACGCTCGCATGCGTGCGTACGTGCGTGCGTGCGTGCATGCATCCGTGTGAGCTGTGACTCGCGCGCGCGCTCGCACGACCACCCTACGGGCCTGTACGATTCACCGTAGTGCTGCGAAGTGTGGCACCACGTGGAAGCGATGGATGAAAGTAATTTATCTTTCTCTGATTCTCTCTCTCTCTCTCTCTCTCTCTCTCTCTCTCTCTCTCTCTCTCTCTCTCACTTTTACCGAGACAAGAGAGAAATTAACGCGCCCACGGGGGCCTCATCGGGGGGCTCGTCGTCGTTTTGCGATGCAGACTTAAGACACAGACCTGCAGAATATTCTCCGGATACCGTGGAGAGAATGAGTGCGTTCGCGACACTCAACAGTTGCGCAACTGTTGAGTAATTCGTCAACGTTATCGTGGTCTGAATGTAAGGATCTAACAGTAAGGACCAATAGTCACTAATCGCTCACTCGAGCGGTTTTCTCCGCTGAACGCACACTCGGATGCACACACACACACACACACACACACATCAGAGATGCTCTTTGGACAATCGGAGAACGCTCTGCTCGAAAGTGAAAATATCTCGAGAACGTCCGTTGAGGAGATCAGACACACACACACACACACACACACACATACATGTACGTTCCGGGAATATTCTAAGAATATTCTTTCACCCGTCGTCGTATCGCAGGTATCGATACCTTCTAATAAGACCAGCCAACGCCGGTCGGACGGCGTGTCATTCATACAAGAACGAGTTTAAGCCTTATAAAATCTGAGCGGTACCCCTTTTTATTTGCGACCGCCCCTTCCTCCCCGTTTGCCTCTCTCTCGCGCACACACACACACACACACTCTCTCTCTCTCTCTCTCTCTCTCTCTCTCTCTCTCTCTCTCTCTCTCTCTCTCTCTCTCTCTCTCTCTCTCTCTCTCTCTCTTTCCGCGGAGTGCACGAGGAGAGACGCAACTCGCGAAGAACTTGGTCCTTCGTCCCGCGCTCGACGAGGGAAACGCCGCGTCTCCATCCTTCTCTTCCCTTCTTCTGCAAACGCCAGCCGGCGGCTGGATGTGGTGCCTCTTCGTCCTTGAATATTCAATGGCGGTAGCTCTGAGAAGGGCGAGTGTTTACTTAGTTGCAATCTCGTAACTCGGTCTCTCGGTCGTCCGCATTTTTATGCGTCTGCCTTAGCCTTAATCGCTGCATTATGGAGCATCAGGTGCATCGAGCACGGGGCACGCGAATTTTGAATATCGACGCGCCGCGCCGCGCTCGTCGTCGATCGCGCGCGGCCGTGCGCTTCCGTTGCGGCCCTCTTCTCTATCCGCGTCCTCTCTTCCCACACCCTTGACCTAGCCAGGCGCGCTAGTTTGCATATTCAACAGGCGAGGATCTTGCACTTTTTTATTGCAAAATATCATCGCCCGGCCACAGCCGTCTGCATACCTTGTACTCTTGATGCTCTTCTCTCAGCCGCGCTCAGTCGCGAGTCTCTCCGGGAGGGGAGGGGACGGGGGAACCGCTCGAAAAAACCAGTCCCGAAAATCGCCTCGGCCTCGCCACCCCGGGATGATAAGGAGCAGCGCGCGATTTATTTATGCACGCATGGCGAATTAATGGCCGCGCGCGCGGGCGCGGGCGCGAGAGAGAGAGAGAGAGAGAGAGAGAGAGGGGAGAGAGGAGAGAGAGAGGAGAGAGAGAGGAGAGAGAGAGAGAGAGAGAGAGAGAGAGTGTCTCTTCTCCTGCGCTGTCACTCGGCTACCGAGCCGCGCAAATAAGAGGGTTAACGAGCTATCGGCTCGCCAGAGTCGTCCGGCGACGGCGATTCTTAAAATATCGTCGCGGCGCGCCGAAATGCGAATCGTGAAAGCGACTTTGCATCCTATCGATGCAAAGTCAGGCGCATGTCGCGTCGCGAAATCGATTTCGACCCGAGAGATCCCGCTCGGAATGCCGCTCGACGCTAAACTCTGAGAAATTGTACGCTGCGAGTAATAGTCGTGCGAATGAACAGCACCAAGCTAAAACCGCGCGACGATCGGTGTACGACCTGGTAAACCAATTCTCGCGCGAATGATTCATCGCCATTGGCAAAGCGAAGCCGAAGCCCGCGTGTGTCAACTTTATTTGCGCGCGCGCGCGCACTCGCTCGGTATTTGCCAACAATTACAGACAAGTGTTCTCGCGCGCTAGACTAACAAGACTCTGCTCACCGCATTAGCTGGAGGACGCCTTATCAGCGGATCCGCGATATGCAGGATAACCATCAATTTGTCTATTAATAGTCGTCCTGGGTCGCCCCTGCCGCTGGGCGCAAACTGGGTCTCGGGGTCTCGGTTTCGCACATAACGAGGACTGACTGACCGACCGACCATGTCTGGCCGGCCACGTCATTGGAGAACGTCGGAGAACGCGTTAGCAGCGGGCGCCCCGGGTGAAAGTCTTCGGCCGGTCTTGCGGAAAACGCGTGCGAAATTACCAGCGGCCGTATCGCGCAGGCCGCTGTTGCGCGATATATCGCGCCGCTGCGGCGTCGATTGCGCGGAAGATCTCGAAATCGCCAACGATCGGGGCCACCGGCTGCGCCAGCGTCCGATTAGCGGACCACGTCGAGCGGATTAGCCCGTTTCACGGAGAGAACGTGTTTTCGATGAGCGACCCGGGGGAAGCGAGCAGGGGGTGCCGTGCGGTACCCTGTTCCCACCTTCTTCGACTGCTGCCGGTGCTGCCGAGCCGCGTAACGGGTAGCGGGTTGCGCCTTTCTCGCCCCATTTTTCGCGCCGCCGCCGCCGCCGCCGCCGGCCGCCGCGTCGCGGTCGCCTCTGCAGAACGTTTGCAATCGGCTGCCCCGCTATCACCGCTCGCCGCAGCGCCGATAATGCGCGTCGGAGGGTTCGCTCTCTCTCTCTCTCTCTCTCCTCTCTCTCTCCTCTCTCTCTCTCTCTCTCTCTCTCTCTCTCTCTCTCTCGTCGTGCGCGAGATTGATGCGAAAAATCGCAAAAATGAGCGTAGGTGTTGGACCCTCTTTGGAATTTTTCGGCTTCCCGGGAATGCTTCACGTCATCAGTAGTTTGGACAATTGAGGCTTTATCTTTATAAAGAACTCTTTTCGTCTCTCTGTCATTCAAGCAGTCGTTTTCAAGGCGATATAATTGTCAAGCGCGCGCGCGCGCGCGCGCACGTCCGGGGAGTTCAACGCAACTGGAAGTTGCGTTGAAAGCTGCTGGCGAGAAACGT
Organism: Harpegnathos saltator; assembly: GCF_003227715.2. NCBI lineage: Eukaryota > Metazoa > Arthropoda > Insecta > Hymenoptera > Formicidae > Harpegnathos > Harpegnathos saltator. Next base: position 561,628 of record NW_020230188.1, on the reverse strand, counting down.
AACGTTTTGCAACGAAACTTTTGGACTTTTTCCTGCGCGCTCTTGAGAGCACTCGGAGCACACGCTCGCGTCCGGCGCCGAGCGAATCGTGTCAAACGCACACTCGCGCGCGCGCGCGCGCGCGCGCGCCTTCTCGTGCACAGACACGCGCGCGCGCACGCGATTTGTAATCGGGCTGAAAGTTTAGTAGGTGACTCCGTTTACCGGCGGTAAATTGGTTTCTGCGAGTGGTGCGTTCCATTTAGTAGTCTCAGCGTTCGCGCGAATCAATTTCGATTAGCTGCTCACCGACTCGGCACTGCGCGGTGCACTTTTCAGCGAATTTTCAGCATCGAGGCGATACGTGGCTCGGCGTCGACGACCAAAAACGACCAATTTCCTCATCGCGCTTCCGTTGCGCATTGCGCGCTACGTATTGCGAGACTTCGTGCCCTGGCCATACTTGGCAGAATCTTGGCTTTTCTCTTCTCCGTGAACGTTCCTCTTGAAATAAAATCGCCGGCGAGTCTGTCAAACTCCTTCCACTCGTTCTCGTTCTCGTTCTCGTTCTCGTTCTCGTTCTCATTAGGAAAATGAAACATACCGGGTAATATCGTCCGCCAACATTTCGCCTCTTTTCTCCCTCGTTACGATGGAAATGAACCTCGAGCAGGAAAATGAACGGAGAGGCTCTCGACGAGTCGGAACGGACGAGCCGTCGCGCGAAATGCAGTCTCGCACATTGAAGAACATCGGGTACTTCTAGATTACATTCATTACGCGTATTACCGACACTTTCTCCGTCGTTTCTGGCGACGGCGCGCGCGTTTTCTTAGAAAGCTCGGCTTTATGGACAGGACGCATAATCGCTCGACTTTCGTTACGCGCGCTCACGCGATAGGTAAGCAAGTACACACAGCTTCGTTATGCTTCTCGAGCGTGATCTTTTTCCCGCTTAAAGGGAGCAGTCCGATGTGGCCAGTGTCACTTTCTCTTTCACTTTGCAAACGCGGGCAGCGCGATTGGCGAGACTAAGCCAGTAGACCGGCGATTTGTCCTGTTTCAATTTGTCCAAGGTATAGTTTCTCGCCCTGGAAACCTCGTCTCATTATATAGGCATTACCAGGCGGACTCGCGTAAGCGATTTCTTAACGATCTTACTTCGATCGAAAGTGATGTCTCTCTCGCTCTGGAATACTCTGTACAATAGCAGACTATTTCCGAGGGTACTTCACTGTAAACCCGAGTGTATTACTTTCAAGCGTATAAACTGAAGCTTCTTTTGCGCGTCTATCTTGTCGTCTTAAATCACGTCGTTTAGTGATAACGCGTTAAGTGATATCGAAATGCATCAAATGACGCGATTCGGACAAAAAACGCGCGAAGAAGCGTGTAGAAGCTTCAGCTTATACGTGTATAACACAAAGTAACGGGTTTGCAGTGTTTGCAGTGTTGAGACTCGCAACATCGGTGCCGCGGTGAACCGCGGTTTTCATCATTTTCGCGCGATCCCTCTTCTCCAGCGGCGGGATCCCTTGTCAATTTCAGCGAGAACTCGACTCACGTTCACTTCATGTTCGCCGCACAGCACGTGACGCGCTTCACTAACGTAAGTGAGCTCAAAGCGCGAACCACGAATCAAGAGGAAAGAAGAAGGACGAAACGTCGCGCTTCAGAGCAAATTCGCGATACATTCAGGCTGATCGTTGCGGTTACCGATTGCGCTCCCGATCATGAGCGACTGTGTGCCTTTGTGCGATTCTTCAATCTATCGATCTACGCACACATGCGTAGGCCATTGTACGGCCGTCGCTTAGCACGCTCTAACTCTAAACTAGCCGGCGACTTTTCTCCTCTAGATATCCTTGACAAAGTCTTTGCTTCCGCACTTCCGTGGCGGTTGGATGTGTAACTGCGCATATTTTTTTATCGGGGGGGGAGGGGGAGGGGACTGCGTACGCATCGTTCCTGTTTTCTTCTATCGTTGACTGGCCTAGGGGATAGAGTGTAACAGCTCTGCCCAGAGCCAGTCACTGAACCAGAACCAGAACCAGAACCAGAAATTGCTAAATCTTTTAGGAGTACACAAATCTCTTGGAGTAGTCATTGATTCCAAATTTACTTTATTCACGTAGATTACATGGGGTTTAGGGCCTGGGGTTTTCCAGCGCACAGCCATTTATCGAATGAATGGATGAATGAATGGGATCCTTCACTTGAAATGTATATACGTCGTTGCGTCGGCAGATGGAAGAAGGCAGACGCACCTCTCTGTGTTAACGCGCCGTGTAGAGAGAGAGAGAGAGAGAGAGAGAGAGAGAGAGAGAGAGAGAGAGAGAGACACAGCGCCACGTGGTGGTGCCGCACGCACGTGTCGAACCGCGACGAGAGAGAAGCTTCACACCGCCGTTGCTTCTATACGTAATATTAACGCGCCTTAGACTGGCCGAGGCCGCTTGCACTTTCGCCTTTGTTTCTCGTCTCGTCGTTTGTTTGTTCGTTTGCGAACGAGGGAAGAAAGTGCAAGTGTAGGCGAGCCGTGTTACCAGGAGGGGGGGGGGGGGGGGGAAGAGTCGGGGTGGTCTGTCGACGCGAACATCTCAGTGATTTGAAGCGCAATCGTCGACGACGATTTCGGCACGGCCACGCGTTATTCTCGTTATTCGCAATCGACGTTGAATGTCCGATCGATCGGCGATCGACGCTGCCAGGGATAAAGATACGGAACCTTTGCGGCTTCCGAAACTATGCTGCGGACTTGATGTGACACACGCGAAAGTCCACGCGTGTGCTCTCGTTTTCCAGGAGCCGTAGGTTTTCAATGCCCGTCGAATTCGACGTAAAACGGCATTATCAATGCAAAAGGAGAGCTGATTAGCATCCGATGGCCTAAGAATAGCGGTACTTTCTTTTTGTTTCCGATGATGTCTCACGGGACACACATAACGTGTTCGTGACTCACGACACGGATTTTATTCTGCCCCGGGCACTTCAAGGGGCACTTTGATCCTCGAGGATGCGAGAGCTGCTTTCTTTCAATCTTGTCATCTTTATATCATCAGACGCCTTTGTGTTTTTCTCTCAATTATCACGTAGATCGAAAGGAAATGGGAAGCACGCGAGCATCTAACTAATTATATATAGTCGTCGCGGTTCGTCAGGAATCAATGTTCGATTTCGAGTCGTGATAAACTTTTGGCAATTTGCCCGTTTGAACGGGTGACGCAGCCAGAAGAGTTTGAGGTATCTTCATCGAATCCCGCGGTTTGTTTTGGTGACCTGATTTCTCGTCGATCGCGCGCCGCTCGAAGGACCAGATTTGCGGTGTCCTGGGCCCATTAGAATACGAGTCGTGGTGCGGATTTACGATACTGCGCATTTGCCGTTTTACATTTCGAGTCCTTCCTGTAACTCGTTGTTACGCATGTACGGAGAGCTACGGGGAAGTTATTTAACGCACGGAGAGACTCTCGGCTAAAACGCGAGATGTCATCTCGATTCATAGAATCTCGATCATCATGGCGCAAATCGCACGAGGAAAGAGAAATGCCGCGAGAGGACGGAGCACAGAGAGGACAGAGCCCTATAGAGGAGGGGAAACGATCTCGATGACTCGAAGGGAGGTGGGCGGCGAAGGGAGGTGGGAAGAGAGTGTCGGACGTGTCACAAAAGGTATCCACGTGTTTTGCAGATTTTTCTCGCCGATCGACTTTCAAATCGGCCCGTTCGATGCGCCGTAGAATCTCGTCAGTAGCGGTCCATTAGAATGCGAAACGTTCGGGGCGCTAGAGTTTATGATTTCTTCCGTAAGATTTCCGCGAACGGTCGCCCCGACCGACCGACGGGACGACCGGGATCGGCAAAGTCGCCGGATCGTATAGCGAGATAATCGCGGAGATACCGCGCGAAATACCAAACGGGGGGGCTTGGTATTTTCCTTAAACCTCTTTCCCCCTCCCACAAAGCAACTGCCGTGGCGGCGCTGCGAAGGGAATCATCGTGATCGCGAGAGATGCGAATCTTGGACTCGGCTGCTGGATTTCAGTAAATTTCCTTCTGGAAAAAAATTGGAAGACATTTTGCAAGAGCAAAGAGGGCACTTCATACATAAACTTGGCGCCGAACGTGCTCTACTTTTTCTCATCGCTCTTTCTCATCGCTGATGATCAGCAGCAGGTTTCTCATTGAGGAGGACACGTATTCCGCGCGACCTGACCCTACACATCTCCGTTCCCGCCGCAATTTATCCGCCGCAATATATATATATATATATAAACCGCCGTACCGTAAACACAGTCACAGACTGAATAACGAATTACTCGCGTTATATGCGAGACGAGACAAAGACGAAAGGCGCGAGACTCCGTCGCGGCTCAACAGGTGGTGAGTGCGAAGTCCGCGTCCGTGAAGAAGCGCGAACAATGTACGCGCTTACGGCCAGCCGCGCGCGATAATACTATGCGTAATTCGATTCAATCGCATGCAGAATCCCTCCTTCTAAGGGCGAGGTCACGGGCGTTAGCGGCGCGCGCGTAGCGTCGCCACGACGCTGCCACGATGGCGCAGGAAGTGAGAATGTTATTCAAATTTATGGAAAGAAAAGCTCAGCGGCGGGCGCGATGCAACTTATGGTTACCTATATCGCCGTGGAATCGGAGAAAATGCCTCTACCTGCGTGTGTATATAAACAATAAACGAGCCCATCAGTCTCAGGGACGCGGCAGCGGCGCGCATCTGCGCGCCGCTGCCGCGTCTCGTCCATCAATTATTTATGAATTTTCCGCGGAGCGTCGGCTGCGCGCGCGCGCGCGCGAACGTTAGAGAGACAGACGGATCGGCGGCCGCGGCGGCGTTAGACTCGCTGGTATTCGGTTGTAAAAACAGCACGGCCAACGAGAGATGACCACCGACATCGGCTCGAGCTCAGGTGTACGCGTCTGTACGCGACGCGAGCTAACCCGAGGAGATATGTGTTCTCCTCGAGGAGAGAGGAAAGTCAGCCCTGCGCGAAAAGGATGACAGATTCGAAGCAACACCGTCTCTCTACTCGAGTTCTTTTCTCAATGAGATAATAACAAAGCTTTGTATACTTTGAATACTTTGAATCTCGCTCCTACTCTCTCTCTCTCTCTCTCTCTCTCTCTCTCTCTCTCTCGTCGCTCCCTTCTCTGTTTCTTGGAAATTTTCACAATTTAGCAAGGTAAAGATTAGCTGTGCTTTTCAGTCGCAATTTTCACGCGACAGAAACGATATCGTACAAACACCATCGTTTCCGAAGAAACACTCGGCAATTTTTCAACTCGGCAAGTAACTGCCGTTTACGTTTCACGGCGAAACTCGAGAGATGTCCGGGGAGAATATTCTTCCATCACGAAATAAGAGTATCCCAAACAGCTTCGTTAGGGGGGAAAACAAAAAAGAGACATATTTCACGAGGATGATGTTTCGGGTAGAAACTGTCTGCGGACGGGAATATTTTCAGGATATTCCCTCGTCGCGCATCATCGTCGTCTACGCGTCGTACTGTGCTGCAAAAAATGCGATGAGCTCAATGTCTGAGAAGTTGTCGTTTTGCTCACGCGCTCGCTCGCGTCTCATTCTCTATCACCTCGGGGAGGCAGTTGTGCATTCGCTCAGCGATTATATAAAAATATAATAACAATAATATAATATATCGCTTAAGATAGCATGTACATTCTAATGACTTTCAGCGACGTCTGCGCGCGCGCGCGCACGCGCACGCGCTCCCGCGCAGGACGAGATCCGTTTGTTCTTGCCCTTCTGCTCGATGACCCAGAAAGATCCGCGACGTCGTGTTACCCGTTATAAATTGAAGTGGATACCACGTGTTGTTTACATCTCCGTGCGGGTCCCAGGACATGGAGCCGTTGTCGTCGTTGTCCCTCGCTGCGCGGTCTCTTCTTCGTCGATCGCGAACGGCTTCGTCGATGGCTCATTCTCTCTCTCTCTCTCACTCTCTCTCTCTCCCTCTCTCTCTCTCTCTCTCTCTCTCTCTCTCTCATTCTCTCTCTCTCATTCTCTCTCTCTCATTCTCTCTCTCTCTCTCTCTCTCTCTCTCTCTCTCTCTCTCTTTCTTTCTCGCGACGCGCGATCGCGCCAGGATAATGAGCGCTTTTCTCGCAGTACAAACACGTTTTCCCGTCACGCGGATGGAATGTCGACGACATCGTCGACGTCTGCAATGTCGACCCGCTGCAAACTCCGTCTATTCGCGCGAAGCGAATAGAATTAACGCACGCACGCACGCACGCACGCGCGTCCAGTCCCTTCGATGTCGATTTAATCCCGCCGAGGTATTCCCGCTCGCTTCTTACGAAGCATTATTTTCGAGCACCTTAGCAGCTGCTCGAGTTTTCGTTGTTCCTGGCCTTTCCTTTGACGTACGACTCCCCTCGGCCTGAACTTTGTGTACCTTGTCATAGGTTGTCCTCCTATTGTACTTGGTAATGCTCTTTACACGTTTTCTTTTTGTCACGAAGACTGTCAAGTTCAGCGATTTACAAAGTATTTCGCAATGAATACATCAACGGACGAAAAAAGTTACTCGGCGAGGAAATGGAATATCTTGAATTGAATTGTCACGTGATCGAGCCGAAAACTTGGCGCCGTGTCCTCATTGCCACGGCAGAATGTGTGTCAAGTTATCTCTGATGGAATATCGAACGAATTAGATGAGGTTAAAATAAGTTATAAAGAATGTCCAAGAGCACATTTCTTCTCACGACAGCTCGTGTATTTGTTACCTCGCACGATTCCAATGTTTCGTCGTATCAATTGCGACAGGACGCGACTGCGGTCTTATTATTATCGTTAACGACTCGCTCGTAGGGCGAGTTACCGTTGACGGTTTGGTAGTAATCAGCTGGCACGAGCGATTACACTTTATAATCTCCACGGAAGGCTACGATTCTTCTTTTTCTTCTTCTCCTTCTCCTTCTTCTCCTTCTTCTCCTTCTTCTTCTTCTGCTTCTTCTTCTTCTTCTTCTGCTTCTTCTTCTGCTTCTTCTGCTTCTTCTTCTGCTTCTGCTTCTGCTTCTTCTTCTTTTTCTTCTTCTTCTTCTTCTTCTTCTTCTCCGCCTCCTTCTTTTTCTTCTTCTTCTCGCTCTAGGCGGTCTTTAAATCGACAAATTTCGTCGCTGTCGAGATGGCTCACGGCCGATCGTCGATTCAAAGCGTATTCAAATACGATTCCGCCTCCTCCACCACCGCGACGTGCGATCTTGCATTCCCAAGGGAAAGGAGATGGCCACCCACGGCTACTTTGCTTTTCAAAAGCCGGCACGAGGGTGGCGAAGGTGAGAGCTCGTCGCCGAGGATCGCGGCGTAAATTACATAATGCATTCGAATCGCGATCCCAGACGTGTAAGAGCGCCTTCAGTCAGTGCCTTTGATATAAGGGGTGTCGCGGATTTCACGTGCTGCCGTGCTGACAAACCTCCTCATTACACTCTCATCCTTTTCCCCTCGTCAAATCGCTCCTACAACATCTTCAAATTGTGACTTTCAATCGGGTGAAGTCGATTGACGGGGGAGAAAGGAGATCGTTCCGGGACATCGAGGGAAAAGGCTCACAGACGTCTCGCGGTCTTGAGAGAGAGAGAGAGAGAGAGAGAGAGAGAGAGAGAGAGAGAGAGAGAGAGAAAGAGAGAGAGAGAGAGAGAGAGAGGTCTCGAGTATCTTTTGCATCTCGGTCAATAGGGACCGATTCATTTGATTCGTCCTTTCCGTGATATTCACTTCTGCAAGCTCAACGCGAGTTTCAGACACACCCTGTACATACGCGTATGTACGTCCGCGACCGTACGTACGTTCGCCACGCTGTACGGACGATCCTCGAGGTCACGGTCACGAGACGTCTCGCGAAAAGTGGAGTCGCCTGCTACTAAAAATTGATATCTGCACCTTCGATCTTCGATTGCGTTGTGCAATCTCGGAGGGTTCTATTTTTAGCGGGCGATAAAAATCGGAGAAGCTCCTTCTCCGAAGCACGGCCGGGCGGCGATCCTCGAAGATCGGCCGCTCTCTAATTGTGTATGTGCATGTATCGCGCGTCCTTAAAAAGTCACGTAGACAGGACGATATAGCATAATTAAATTTGAATCCGTGATCTCTCGCGGCTCGATCCCAATCTCGCCGGCGCAGGGAGGGAGGGAGGGAGGGAGGGAGGGAAGGAGGGGAGCTGCGGCGAACGATAACGACAGGATAAAGTTTTAAAGCATCTCCCCTCCCTCTTCCCCCTCCCCCTCCCCAGGCCCCGAGTCCCATGTGCCATCACGCCGAGAAGATCGACCACGGGCTGATCGTCGCCGAGGTCATGGTCACGATGATGATACCCGCTGTGAAGACAAGTCCGATAGTCCACCGAAACGTATGCGCCTTTTAAAGAAATCAGTCGGGGCGCGATACGCGCGATCGCGTTACGAGGCGCCGCGCGCGGCTTAGCGTGCCGCCTGATCCTCAGAATATAAATACTGTATTACTTTACGTGTGCGTGTCGCGGTAAATTTTCGCCCCGCCAGTTCGACGCGGCTGTAACGTCGCGCTAGAATCGCCCGCGTTTCAGCCGATATGTCAAAAATGTGATATCCCTCGCACGACGATCCGCGTCATCATCAATGCGCGATGAGAACCAGGCGCGCGCGCGCACGATCGTATTACGCGACGTCGAGTACACGTGTAACTTCCGCGAAAGCTTCTCGTGTTTCCTGCTCTCTCTCTCTCTCTCTCTCTCTCTCTCTCTCTCTCTCTCTCTCTCGGTCAGCAACAGCGACAGCGCCGGGAAATATTTCGCGTATGACACATCGAGACCGCCGGCATCGCGTCGCCGCCGTTCGCGCACATTCCCGACACAAGAGAGCTTTCTTTCCCCCCCGGGTGCTGGCCAGGAACGCGACGCGTTATCGATACCGCGGCGCCGGAACACTGCGATCGGTTGTAATATCGTTGCTCGCCTCAGTCGTATCTGCAATCAGAGCAAGGACAATCGAACGCTCCATCGCGATTATCAAATGATTTCATTTACCTCATTAGCCCGCGCTTGACGCAATATTGTGCGAAAACCTTGCAAGCGCAACCGGACATCGGACCTTTCACTACCGAGTCGAACCGCGAAAAAGTGCATTCCACTGTGACGTAAGTCGCGCGTCATTGTGTACGCGTCGATTACAGGGTCGATCGAGAAAGTGCAGCCAAAGCAGGGATCGCGCGCGCGCGCGCGATTGTGCGCGACCTAGAGATCGATCGAGAGGCGCGCTTTTTTCGTCATCAAACGTCCAACGTTCGATCGAGCGCGCGCGAAACTCTGTGTGTCTCTCTCTCTCTCCCAGAATCAAGATCGGATGGGCAGCGGGCTCCTTTGCCACTGCGAAATCTGTTATTAACAACGGCGATACCTTTTGCAGCGCGCAATCGTCACCTCCAACCTGGATTTCTCCTTCCTGTAGATAACACTGCAAGAGATCTAGAGAGATCGGATCGTCGAGGTACGAGAAAGCCTAAAAATCCTAAAAAGGATAGCTAACCAGAGCTAATTCAACGGCGACAGCCGCTGCAATCTATAACCGGTTGCATTGCTTTCCCAATTAATGTTGGCCAACTATGAAGCCGCGATTATAAATTGTCTTCTTTTCTCCCTTCCGTACGCCCCGTCGCGTCGCGTCGCGTCGCGTGGATACTCGCGGAGGAAACCGGAGGAAACGATACCTCGATGTCGCGTTTGACAAGCGGTTAATTGCGATCGGCAAAACGAAAGATCCGAATGGATGATACATCCCGACGCTTGTCGCCCCTCGGCAAAGGTCAAACAACATTGCGCGAGAGCGAGAGAGACGCGGTCTCTCTCGCGCTCGGAGAAGAAAATGAAGCGGTGAACGTTGCGGCACCGAATTTCCTATCGCGACTTTCCTAGCGCGCGACAAACACGCCGCGGCACGCGGCGAATTCCGTCGCAGATGCTGCGCAGAAAGACGCGTCTGGAAAGTAGACGACCGTGCGTCGCCTTGAGGGGAAAATAAAAGAAAGATGGATGCGCCCATCGCGCGCGGCAGTGGCGGCGATTCGCGGGATTCGCGCGCTCGTCCCGCGATTTCCCGCTGCCGCGATCCCCGAACAGGCCGCGCGCGCGCGCGCGCGCGCACGCGCGCGACAAGGAGAGCGAGAAACGCGGCATTTGCGAATCGCCACAGCTCGCCTTTTCCGCTGGATTATGTTGATAGCATTCATTCCCGCGCCAACATCATCGTCGTCGTGGTCGTCCACGACGACGACGGAAACCGGGATGCGAGGTGAAACCGAGAGAGGAAAAACAAGCGACACACACACACACACTCACGACGCGCGATGTGCGCATCCAGACGCAACGAAAACAAAGCGAGCGCAGATCGCCTGACGAATAGATATCGGGGGACGAGACACCCCGCTAGCGACCGCGCTAACATTGCGCGCGACCCGATCCATCATCTGCGCACACGCCGAACTACTTGCTGTTTTCTCCGAGTCGCATGAAAAATCGTCGATGCGACGCGCCTTTTCCACCGCGCGAGAAAAGCGCGAGGGCCGCGAATGATGCCCCGATCAGAGGGGCGGCAGGGGGGTGGGGGGGTTAAAAAATCTCCCCGTGTCTTCTCTGCCGTGTGCGCAGCAAGTAATGCGACGCCGCGACTTTTCTGCCTCTCGCACCTCCTCAGATCTTTGCTGCCCACATAAATTGGAAGACGAATGTCGCGCGCCAGCTGCGACTCGCGCGCGCCTCGAAACGGGCAAAAAGATGACGATCGATCCTATCGATTAAACAACATAGGGCTGTCGGTGACCATGGCACCGCGCTCATGTTTTTAGTGGTCACTCACGTTGACTCGACTCGAACTTTGTATTCGTTTTCGTGGTTCTTGGAGGCAGTTTCAACCGCGGGGACTATTCTCGACCATGGACACGTCAGAGTCTGATAATAACAGGCTGGATAACGCACGTGATCTGTCATTCGATGCCTCGACAGAAGATAAATGTCAGGCGTCTGTCGTTGTCGTCTGTAAGAATACTTCGACTGCATCCGAATGCGAGGTAAATTGTCGACCGACAACGCTCCTTAATTAATGCACGTTAATGTCTCAAAGTAACGATTCCTATTTTTATTTTATTCAACATCTTTTTTCGCGATATTTATACAACGTCCCTCTACGATCGTCGTACGATTGTCGTTCACACTCGCTTAAAAAAGGTTAGAAACGTTTTCCGCGTAAGTTTTTGTTCCCAAGTTAAATATCCTTGCAATTTGTCGTACATGATTTTGATGATCAATCGATTCCGTATCTTGGCAAAGGTTGTCGCAGATCATCCGGCAGGACTTGACACTTCAGACTCCACCACGACAGCAGTCCTCGTCGCAGAAACGCCATTTGGAACGGAGAACTGCGAAAAATCACGAGAAATTGGCGTTGTAGAAACGACAAACGAGCACATCGATGAGAACAACATGGTTTCCTGCAGCAGCAATCAAACGTTGAAATATTCATATGAAGAACACCTGCCTTCTGCTGATTTTAATTTGTTGACGAATTGTATCGACTATGACTATTACGACTATGACAGTTACGACTTTAACAGTTTTGACCATGATTATGCGGACAAATATATGTCTATATTTTTTCCCAACAATACGATTCAAGAAGAAGAAGAGTATGACGACTACTACAGTAACACTACAGTACAGAACACTACGGTAAAACCTTGGATAAATCTCTTACGCGGAGAGCCTCTTGGTGGTTTACCATCTGAGGAAGCGTTTCTCGATCAATTTGAAAGGTCTGTGCAAGCGGCTCTCACGATGAAATTTGCCAATTCGGCAACTTCCTCGAGTAACATAAACGCGGGGGATAATAATGAGAGGGCCGCGCGACAGTTTGTCGACGACTGTGCAGACTCGACTGGTACGATTGAAAAAGATACCAAAGATGAAGAAACCAAGCTCGGGGAGAACGTTACATCGCAAGTGGATAATAATCTGACCGACAAGCTTCTTCGAGAAGAAGAAGAACTCGATGTAGAGAACGTAGCCAATCCAATCGCAAAGTCCAGCGGTTGTCTAATAAACAGCGACAGTGAGAGTAATCTCAGAGATGACGTCAATCTTTCCAAGTGTACAGAAAATACGAAGAATATACCGAGCGATAGAAACAACGAAGAAACGCTTGTCACAGGAAAAGCGGTTGCGAAAAGAATGAATTATATACTCGAGAGTAACCCGTTAGCAAGCAACGACAAACGACACGCTGAAGAGCGAATGCTGGAAGCCTTATCTGATACCAAGGAGAAGAAGAACGATCAGGATGTAATTAGGAGGAGAGTCGCTGAAAGTTGCTCCGACGTATCATCCACGACGGATCCTCCACATCGCGCGATCCACAAAGCAAGCTCGGATGTGGATCTCAAAAGATCGAGCAGCCAATACACGATTGAGAGGTTTCAAGGAGACACCTTTTCGTCACATCGTCGAGTTGTTTCCGAGACCGACATTGCCAAAGAGGACTTAATGAAAACTATCGAGGAGGCGGAGAAGATACTGACGGATGATCCATACCGGGACGATCCGTCGAAGACGAGCGTTGATGAAGCAGCTGACGTTTCCGTCAAAGATAATTCGCCGAGACTTTCGGACGAGGTGAAGAGTGACGGAGAGCGTGAAATAGTAAATGAGACGAGAAATAATAATTTCGACAAGGTTATCGAAGATACCACGGTGAAACTACCGGACGTGAAAATCGAGCGAGTCGCTGCTTCTTCGGAGCCCGACGTCATCCAGAGCAATTTGCAAAGATTGGCTGAAATTACATGTCCCGGTCGTCCCAAGTCGCTCATCGAGATTCATGAAACTATCGAGAAAATAGCCGAGGAGAAGAGAAGAATAGAGCACCGAAAGAAAGAGTCGCTGGAGGCACTGTCGAGGAAGTTCGACGAGATCGAGAGACTCGTCGAACTTGATTATGACGAGATTTCTCACGCGTCCGACAGCGATCCGTACGAAATTGAGATTCCGGATGTTGCCGACGATGATTCCGACAGTGTCGAGGAGCTTCAGGTTGATCCCAAGGATCTCGAGGTTCCTCTGACAAAGTCCGAGATAACAAAAAATTTGAAAATTGAAGAGTTGGAGAAGCAGCTCGCGAGTGAAATTGAGAAGCACAAGCGACTGATGAATGAATATCAGAGAATTGTCTCTGTGAATTTAGAGATTGCCCAGGAAGCGACCCCGCGGCAGCACGAACCAACACGAGCTTGCGACGACGAAAATGTCAATGAAGAAACCCATACTGAATCAAAACGCGACAAAGAGGTAGCCGAGAAAATTGAAGATAAACTGTCGTCTGAAGTGACGGATGAGACAACGCAGACGAAAGTCGATCCAGCGGAATCGGACGATTCTCCGTCGGAGAATTTTCACGAGGAACCGGTAAGGACCTACGTCAAGGGGAAGGTCTACGATTTTGACGAGAAGAATCACGGTGTTAGGTAAATATTATTCAAAGTAGCGCTTTGAAACACACAAATGCGAAAAAAAAAAAAAATAGACGCGCGCACACGTTGAATAAATGTGATTGCAGAATGACGGAGGAGTTGATCAAGAAGCACTGCAAGGAGCACAAACTCTATCAGACTCCGTACCTGAACGATGTCCTGTATCTGCATTACAAAGGCATGTACTCGATCTCGCGCGCGCGCGCGCATCAACGACTGTTAGTCGTTAGACGAAGAGTTTTTTTCTTTGTCAGGTTTCTCCTTCATCGAAAATCTCGAAAAGTACACGGGTTTGAAGTGCCTCTGGCTGGAGAACAACGGCATACGCGAGATCGCCAATTTGGATAATCAGAGGGAACTCAAATGCCTGTTCCTGCACCACAACCTCATCCAAAAGATTGAGAATCTCGACTGTCTGCCGAAGCTCGACACCCTGAATCTTTCGCACAACACGATACGGAGGATCGAGAATCTCGGTGACTCGTCGAGTCGAGTCGAGGCGAGTATTCTAGGTGACCTTGACCTTGACGTGCCTCTGCTTTTCAGACAACCTCAAGTTCCTGAACAACCTGAACCTGTCGCACAACTACCTGCACGAGACCGCCGACATCGAGCATCTCCGTCTGCTGCACGCTCTCACGATCTTGGACATTTCTCACAACAGGATCGACACCTGCGACGTCGTTGACGTAAGTCGCGGTGCAATTACGCTCGCTGCTCGCAAGGGCATGCCAGCCAGAGCTATATTTCCGAAACAACGCACGCGATGACGTCATAGCAATGCGGTTTTCATTGAAACCAAACTTCCGCGAGTGAAGCAAACGTTATATCTGGCATCGTATGTGTGTGTGTGTGTGTGTGTGCGTGCGTGTTATCATTGCATTTTCGATTCCCTGCAAATTTTTTTCGATTCTGACCTTAATCTGACCTTACTATATTCTTGATGGTGGAATGGAAATTCATTAGCATGACGTTATTAATAGCATCATAAATAAGAAACTCAACCTGATAATTTATCTCCGATCGTTTCAGTTCTAAATTAAGCTCGTCTCATAATAAGTCTCTATACATATTTAATTAACTCGAGAAATGAAAGGCTTTGTCACACATGTATATATATTATTACGAAATATACAATCCCGCGACGCGAGACACGCGGCGATCTCTTAGGAACGCCTAGGAGTCGCTTGCAAACGCGAAGAAAAGTCACGCTGTTTAGATTCTGGGAGATATGAAGTCGTTGCGCGTCGTAACGTTGACCGGCAACCCGGTGCTGAAGCAGATAAAGATGTACCGCAAGACCATGATCCTCAAGTGCAAGAATTTGCAGTACCTGGACGACAGACCGGTGTTTCCGCGTGATCGTGCTTGCGCCGAGGCCTGGTAAATCCGCATCTCGTCAGAAAACGAGAGAAATATCTTATACATTATATACGTATAAAGAAAGAAAGAAAAAAAAAAAACAGAAAGAAAGAGAAAGCGGTTCATTGCGCGATCGAGCGCGCAAAAGAGTACATCGTTGTTCTGAAAATATCTCTCGGTTCAGGATGCGCGGCGGTGTCGACGAGGAGGTGGCCGAGAGGAACCGGTGGGTCCAAGCGGAGCAGAAGAAGATCAACGACAGCGTGATGGGTGAGTAAAGGTTCGTCGGTTACGAGGTGGCTCGAAATGGCCGCCCTTGGTCCCTTTGACTCCTTTCACCTGTTCTGCGATCGGTCTTTGTTTACCTGTCGTCCGCCCTCGAAAGCCCTGATAAACAAAAGGAAGCTGTACAAACCGGTCGGGACGTCCGAAAAGGAGAAGGCGGATAAGAAGAAGAAGGAGGAGGCGGAGGAGGAGGAGGAGGAGGAGAAGGAGGAGGAGGAGGAGGACGTAGAAGACGCCACGAAGTCAAGCGTGCGCGCGGCACCGAGAAACAGCGGACTGGTAAGAACTAGTTTCGTCAAGGTCTGGTACAGAATTCGTGCTTCGAATAATATCACCCATCTCGCTCGACTATTTGATCATTCACCACATGAAACCTCCAACCCCCCGATCTCCCTAACGCGACCACGCCGGCCACGATGAACACGCTCAAGCTCGACCTGGAGAGGAAGAAAAAATCCAAAGAGCGATCCTCCCTCGGTTCCTACGCTTCTTCGCCGTCGTTATCGTTGTCGTCGTCGTCGTCGTCGTCGTCGTCATCGTCATCGTCATCACCATCGTCGTCGTCGTCGTCGTCGTCTGATGGAGAGCTCGCGAACGACGAAGAAAACGAAGGCACGCGGCAAAAAGGAAGCGAGGAAAGTGACAGAAGGAGGCCAATGGCGGAGGAAGAGAGAAAAGTTTCCGACGACGGAAACAACGGGGAGCTTCTGTTACCTTGGAAAGTCGAGGTACTCGATCTTATCTTCTTACAACGAATGCTAATCTAAGGTCGGGTCGCAAAAAAAAAAAATTGTTCATCTATTCTTTGCGGTTAGGTTCGACAGAAGAACCAATCACGAAGGCTGGTCGAAGAAATATCATCAGAGTCTATGCGACACGTCGCCGATGACGTCGCGGAGAAGAAGTGGCTCGGGAGGCAAATTTTGGATGGTCGCAGCAGCGCGAATGATCAACCCGGCGGTTCTATCGCTGGCGATGAGACTGCCGATAGTAAAAAAATAATATCGGGGTCATTATCGCAAAAAGAAGATGACGAGGAGACGTCGTATTTACGAAAATCGATCGGGGACGGGGACGAGGACGAGACCGAGACCGAGACCGAGACCGAGACCGAGACCGAGACCGAGACCGAGACCGAGACGAAAGGTGAGCGACTCGTGCGAATTGTCTTTTGAAATTAACGCCCGTCGAATTGCAAAGAAATAATAACGTGGGACAACAGCGTAATGATCTCGATAGAAGTGAGAAAATTTTGTCTTGCGCGCAGATCGTAAAAACGAAAAGAGATCCATGCGTTCCGTCTCGTGTGACACGTCGGACCTGAAGTCTACGTCAGAAGAAGACTGCAAATCCGCAAGCGATGTCGTCGACGTGAGAAACGATGCAACAACGAACGCAAATAACGCCGAGGGCTCTCCGAGAAAAAACAAGGAGTGCTCATTCGGCTCTAAACTGAGCAGCATCCGCCAAGAGATGAGAGAATTCTGCGACGGTATGAATAGGTTTGTTGACGAAAACAAGATAGTGTTCAAGAACGGGCAGGTGGAAGGATTCTGGAGCCAAAAGACCGAGGATGCAAACTCGGAAACCGATTCACTGACAGCCACTGAGCGCGACACCGAGCGAGAAACCGAGGCCGAGGGTTCCGCGAGCGGGCAAGATAAATTACGATGGTGGAGTGGATCCGAGGAAAGAAGACTGAAGGTCCAAGAGATTATGAAGACGAGGGAGGACGAGGCGAAGAAAGAAGGGTCACGGGCCGAGGACGTCGGAACGGACGAACGTTTCGATCGCGTCGATCCGTCGGGAGACGAGAAGCGGAAAATCGATCGTTTCCAGGACGTCTACGATTTGATGACGCTGAAGACTTGCCCGAACGTTCGGACCTGGCGATCGACGGGATCCACCCCGTATGCCGTGGAAAACGCGAATAATCTCGAGTGCGAGCGGTCCGCTAAAGTAGAGGAGAAATCGCGCGATGAAAGGGTATCCGACAGCCTTTTCGCCGAATTGCGAAATCGCGACAATGTTTGCAAGATGCGCAAGCCAAGTGTTTCCAACGAATTATTAATGACTCTGGAGGAAACAACGCGTCCCCAAACGTCCGCGATCGATGTCTCCAAACGTACGGACGCGACGGCAATAACGAGTGTTGACGGCGAAACCGCGAGTCGCAGAAGTAGCGCTGAAGGGGACGACAACTCGGAGACTCGGAGGAAAACCGACTTGGTTTTAGAAGGCAAGTTTAACTTTTCTCTCGAGTCTCCGAAAGAGAAGAAAAACACTGACGAATCCGACGACGATTCTTTCAAGACAGCAGCGTCCTTGCCAGAGGATACGCAAATTGTGGAGAGCAATCAGGGATCGCTGGAAATTTTAAAGGTGGCCCCCGCGGAAAATAATGATGACAAAGTTGTCGATGTTAAACACAATAGTATCGATAATTCGGTAGACGTAGAGTGTAGCGAGGAAATTGCTTCGAACAGAGAGCGCGACGACGTGATTCATAAAGATACGAGAAATAAGAAAAGTGATAAGGCGGAAAAATCTCCCGATAGAAGCAGCGTACGCGAGATATCATCAGGCGAAATTGCCGAGGTTTCGCCTAAGTCTCAAACGGAATTGCTCGTTCGAACGATGAATCGTTTGTCCTTGGAAAGAACGAGTCAACCTTCGCGATTGACGGGCAAAAGAACCCGCGAGGCCGAAGACATCCAAGTCGGTACCAAGAAATCTCTCCTCCTCGAGGAAGTAGATTCCGGCAGGAAGTCGGAAGAGCGCAAAACGCGTAGCCAAATTTCCGAGAGATGTAGACAACACGCGTTACAAGAGGCGAGGACATTCATGCGGAAAGCATCGCCGTTGATCGACAAATGCATCAGCACTCTCATTAAAGACGGCACGGAGAGTGGCGACGAAAGGTCGGGTTGTTACGACCGGAGGTACGGCCGGAGAAGTCTCGCGGAATGTCTGACGTCTGCTTTCGCTGCGAAAAGTAATCTTGATAAGGTCGCGGGCGATTCAGGAGAACGGCGTAGTCGCCGCGACAAATATGGAGACGAAGCGAATGATATAACGACGGCACAGAGTCCTGCGAGACAGAAATCGATGGCGAAGCGAACGATTAATTCGGTATCTACTGCACCAACTACGGATATAAAGACCGGTAAAAAAAGGAATCATATGTTATAAAATATGTAATTTATATTTGTTAAAATTTATCTCTCGGAAAATGTATCAATTTGATATTTTAGGTATTCAGTCACTCGCTAATCTCTCACGAGAGTCCGAGAATGCTTGTAAATCTGAATCTGCGACGCCGAATGCGAACGCGTCGCTTTGCCAAGAATTTTGCGATCATTTAGACGAGTTAGGGAGCAAAAGAAGATTGCTGATCAAGTCGGACTTGACAATGGTCGAGCAAGGAGAAGCACACGAGAAGCTGCTTCGCAAAGAGTCGTCACCGGAAGTGGAATATTCCAGAAAGAAACCGATCGAACCGCTGATTGAGGTGATTTCTGAAAGTCTATCAATTTCTGACGAGACCGAGCAGACTTTGGAACAAAATGAGACCGACAGGAAATTGCATCCTCAACACACTTTCAATTACAATCGGAAAGATGTTAGTACATAAAAAAATATAATTACATCGATTGTCGATTTTTATATTAATATATATCCGTAAAATTATTCCTTTCGTTTTCCCTTGTAAGACTCTCTAAGTGATGATTGACGACGATTGATCAAATGTTACAACATATGTCATCTCGTACGTTACCTTTAGATTGTCTTCGAAAAGCTGTCCGAGGAGACGGTCGTGTCAGTTGATGACTCTGGAAAATGCACTAATTATGAAAATTTACTTGACTCAAACGAGGAAGCAAAGATTGAAACGTTTCCCACGTCGGGTACATCGCGGGAAAACGCGGAATGCAAGGGAGAACCGAATAAAAAGCGTAAGAAAGAGCATAGAGATGCGAGTGGCACAGGAAAATTAAGATAAACCAAAGTTTCATCGTTCTCGCGCGCGAAAAGGATCGCGCGGTTGATAACGCATTCGATGTATGTTGATTGGGCGAACTGTAACACGAGAAGAAACGAATGTTATCCTCGAACAAGCCGCACACCCGATCGAAGGATTCGTCGCACATGTATTGTAACACGTTCGTTAGTTTAAAAAGTTTATAAAATGTTTGGCACACATTTTCTTTCCTCTTTTGTTTGAAATAAACATGTTATCCCAATGAGTTTCGATCTCGAGGCCGAAAAGGACACGCATCGACACGCAAAAACCGAGAGACGACTCAGGTGTTGGAACAGACCGACCTTCTACTACGTACACTTTATTTTTGTGTCCACACTCACATCAATTATAATATAATAATAATGATAATAATAATAATAATAATAATCATAATCATAATAATGATGATGGCGATGATTCGATGAGCCGTAATTAACAATAATAAGAATTAATCCGTAACTATGCGCAATGATAAACGGTCGCACGCGAAAGAAACGATAGTCTGTCACACGTTTAAATATATCATCTCTTTACCGTCGTGTGCATGTGTGCATGTGTGTGTGTGTGTGTGTGTGTGTGTTTATATATATATATATATATATGTGTGTCTTTTTTTTTTGTATGCCGTGTACATGTGTGTCTTATCAATCTGGTCTCCAAATGGATCCCAGCGAACCTCAGCTTATTCCCGCAGAAGCTACCATCTTGTCACTTGGCAAACAAGCTCTTGATATTATAATATATTTATATAGAGTGAGATATCGCGTAAACGAAATTGTCCCACTTTTTGCCGTCTAACTTGCTCGGCCTCTCGTCCAATCGCCTCTTGCGCCTTCGTTCATCCTTTTTTTTTGTCCCTTGTTTTATTATTTGAAACATGTCTATCTATGCGCGTAGATACATACGAATGCATACCCCTTCCTCGTCACCAACTAACGTACGAGTTACATCGCGTCCCGTTTCGTAGGGGGGATCCTTTATAGTAATAGGTTTATAAATGTGCGCGTATCACCTCGCTTTTCCGCACAGGCACGCAGAAATCAAAGCTGCTCGTGAGTAAATTTTATGTCTTGCTTTGTTTTTTCGCGTGCGCGCGCGCGCACGCACGCACGCGCGCACGCACGCACGCACGCATGCACGCACGCACGCACACACACACACACACTCTCTCTCTCTCTCTCTCTCTCGCGTGCTCACTCACTCGCACTCGTTTGCTCCCTAATTGTAAATTATTCTTTAAAACGTACCAAGTGTCGATCGAGACCGATTGATTAGCGAGAAAGAGAGAATTGGAACAAGATTTCACGATGATTGGAAATCGAAGGATCTCTTTTTTACGAAAGCGTATGGTTCTCAACGCGTCCACCGATCGATACCTCGTCGACACCCCGTACGTCTCTTTGGATTCATCTCTTTGTGCTATTGTTATCGTGAATCGTAGATGCGGTTGTCTTTTTCTGTCGCAGTTAATGATTATTCGATACATTACAGCCCTTAACATTTTACGATCTGCCTTATACTTGGTTTACATTATAGAGAATATCTTACGCGCTAAGTTTCTCTTTCGAAAAAATGTCAGAAGTACGCCGTTCTTTTGTCCCTTTATCCTGCCTGTCGTCGGAGGAGTTGTCTCACCGCCGACTTTTCACGGTCGAAATTCGAACAATTTCGTCGATATCAAAATCGAAAACGGCGCCTTCGGCGAGTGGAAAAGGATGCTTCTTATTCCTGCCTCTCCTTCTTTCGCTTTGTTTCTCATATAAAAGAAGCAATGACAATCTTGACATAGTAGTAGACATCATTCCGGTTAGCCTAATTTGCAATCACGAAGCAGAAGCAACAGAAATTTGTCGCACCTATCGCGCCCTCGCTTTGTCGTTTCTTTCGCAGCTTGGTTCTCCCGGCACTGTAAGTTCATCCTTTCGTCATCGTTTTGACACCGAAAAACACGTCAGTCTTATGCTCGGAGATGCAATAAAAATAAATCTTCTCTCGCCATTCCCTCGCGCATACTTTTGTTCCCAGTTTGGACGAAGCTCCGTCGTGAGTTTATTATTTATCTGCGTTATCGCGCGCAACAACTGAAACGACGCGCTTGAAGGAGCGCGGTTTAACAAGCGCGTTTCCGCGGATACAGATCCTCGTAGGCTTTGTACTTGGACAATTATCTCACAATTAGGATTGTCACATTGTAATGTAATGTTAGGAAAAATTACGGGAGCTAAAGGTAAACGAGAGTAAAGCGCGACTTTGCGCGACGATACTTTGGATCGCGAGATCACGCGAACGAAATATTGTTTACAGTCGAAAGATATGTTACGACACAACCGTCGAAAGATATTACTTGTATTGATACGCGTGATATATTAAAAGTTTGCCAAAATATCTTCTTTCCGTTTATCTTAGACCGGGAACGGGTTAACGTTCACGTATGTCAGTTTAGTACGGGGGGAGGGAGGGGGGGGGCTTGAGGAGCGTGAGAAAGTCGAAAGCGCATTTGAAACAAGAGATTGTGTCGGTTTTCCCGTTTTTCTCCTTCATGATTGCAGATCTAACGCACCAGAGATATACCCTCGTAACACTAGGTTCACAATAAAATTGTGTAAAAATTGTCAGACGATTCAAGGCGCGTCTAAAGGAAATCTTACCAGAATCATAACGTTGGTACGTATGGTATGTGTGTGTGTGTGTGTGTGTGTGTGTGCATGTGTTTTTTTTTTGTTTGTGCATGTGATGAAGTTTTTCATAAAAACGCCGTCTCTCTATATAGTATTATGGTTACTCGTTACTAGACTCGCATATGTCGATGAAAAATGCTGTGAAAAAATCGAGTCTACGCTACGTATTACACGTGACGTAACAAAAGCTCGAATTTTCTTTCTTCTTTTTTTTCCTTCAACTTTGCGACTCGCACTCTGAAGGATTCGCGTCGCTCGTTTGCACACACACACACACCATCTTCTCTTCTTTTCTTTCTCACCTTTTCTCTCTCTCTCTCTCTCTCTCTCTCTCTCTCTCTCTCTCTCTCTCGCCCTAGCTCTCTCTTTCTTCCTCTTAGATATAACGCGTACGCATTTGCGTTTAAAAAAAAAAACTTGTCGATAATTACAACGATTTAGGAGACGACATCGAAATCGAAAGATATTTATTATCGAACACTATGCAAAAAAACAAACGTGAACCACGTACGCTCGTATTCTCGACGTGGTGCTCTCTCTCTCTCTCTCTCTCTCTCTCTCTCTCTCTCTCTCTCTCTCTTCTCTCTCTCTCTCTCTCTCTCTCTCTCTCTCTCTCTCTCTCTCTCTCCCTCTCTCTCTCTCTCTCTCTCTCTCTGGACATATTTAATGGGTACTTCGCACTCGTACGCACAATGAAATATAAGACGCTCGATGGAATATGTGTGTGGCGAAAATATCGGCGAACTCGCAGCAGTGTAAAATATTCACAGCGTGGAAAAAAGAAAAAGAGAAAAAAAAAACACTTTGGGAAGTGTGACTAGTAGTACGTTACGGAGAATAATCGAGCGTTCGCGCGTGTTGGCTCCGCGATCGCGACCAAAAGAAGAATGTATCTCTTCTCGCAGTCTTCCCACAGACACTTATCGCGGATTCACCGCGAGACGCTTCCGTCGAAACGTCGCACTCGCGGATTTAGCGGTTTTATTACTTCGTAATCTTCAAACGCACGTAAGATTGAAGTCTGTGTGGCGCCCCTCGCGCACTCGCGCGTATGCCAGTTCGCCAGGAAGAAGCGACGCGATGGCCGATCGACTTGTCGTCTTTTTCTTTCTTTTTCTTAAAAAGACGAGTACTTCGGCCGCGCGGAAAATGTTCAAATCGATGCAACTTTTGCCGCGCGCCGAACGTTGCCGCGTCCTGCGAGAGATCAACGGCAACACTCGTCGTCTTATCTCATATAAAATTTACTTCGTGTGGTGTGTGTGTGTGTGTGTGTGTATATATATATATATATATATATACACATATACATACATACATACATATATATATATATATATATATGTTGCGTATATCTTTGTGATATATTTTGCAAGTTACACGATATTACAAAGGGAATGACGCTATATAGTTTGCACACGCAGGGTGTGTTCTTAAACTGACAGAATCAATTTTTCTCACCGCGTCGCTCGTCGCTCGGAGGCGAACAGTGCTGCATTACGCTTCTGCATTACGCACTCATTGCGCGCTTTCTCGCGAGATGAAGTAATTAATAGGTCTATCTTGTCCGACACATATTTTGCACACATCACTTTGAGAACTGCAACAGGAGATTCTTGCTGCGACGTGTCGGTGATGATCAAGAGGCGAAAATTCCTGTAGTTTCGCGCATCCTTGTGAGTCTTTATACTCAAACGATCCGAAGAATGATGTTAAAAAGCGTGCCGCTTCGCGTCTCGATGCGATAAGTAGCGGAAGAGAAGGGAGGTTTTTTCTCGATTTTAAGGAATGTTGACGAAAACGTCTTCAAACACGTGCCCGAATACACGTGCAAACCTTGATGTGTTCCACTCGGGACGACTCATCGTGAAACTTTGCAAACTTTAGTCGCACATCAACGAAATCTCCCTTCTGTTCTAACTTTGATAAGTGCGAATCATTCGCACCGCCGTGACGAATGTGGCGTCACTCTGCTTTTTGAAGTATCCGAGAAGAAAGGGGCTCACCGCGAGATGAGACCCTCGTGAACTCTCGCCAACACTTATGCCATGATACTTAATTGTACGAGTTTGCATCCTTAATTGCGGTTACTGAATAGACAGACTATATCGCATTCTGCTTTCTACGTTAGGACAATCTAGCCGAAATGAATAATGGATGAACGCCGAAGTGAATAATGGATGATCCGTGCTCGAAAGAATCATTTCTGGTTTATTAGTCTCGCAAGCTGTGTTCTCACTTTCGCACGGAATGTTTCGAGCGTTACGTTACTCCGACAGACTTGCCGAGCCAAAGTTCGGATAAAGGATTGTCGCAACGACGTCGACAGCTCAAACGTACGTTGTGGCTCATTGCGGCGGAAATCACTTGTATATACAATCGTCAAAGAAAAGATAAAGAAAGATCTCGAAACACATGACATCGATCGAACTCAAACCGAAACTCGACAATATTCGAACTTTTTGCTTTGTTATATTGTACTCGGAACGGATTGTGTGTGTAATCACCTCCGAAACAATTCTTTCCAACATCGTGTGAGAATGACGAGGAATATTTCGCGACAGGGACATCCACGAGGCTCGAGGTAACGTAAAGCCCGTGATCGTCCCGTACCTTAATGTACCTAAACGCACATATATGATTTGTTCACGATCGTTCGCAGTAAAGTAATTCGGCATTGTTCGTTCGCAGCGAGATTTATCGAATGTGTAAGAAGCTCGAATCAACGAAGAGAGAAGAGTGAGAATCGAGCCTTTTAAATGTCGTGCCTCGTGAAAAGAGTGTCCCCTCCCCCCCCGTTGTTGTGCAGTGAAAATGACATTATAGGCGAATGACATAGGCTAACCGTCAATAATGATTATCATTACTTATATACGTATACGTATATATATATATACATACACACACACACACACACACACACACACACATATATACATATATATATATGTATATGTATATGCATATATATATTTTTTATATATAAAAAAGTGATGAAATCTCCTTGTAACTATCTACCATTTAACAATGACGACGTGTGGTTTTCAATTTCTTAATTACTCAGTGAATATACACTTCCCATCCAGTTACTGTTACCACCGACATTACGCTCCGTTCCATCTTCCGCGATGCACTTTTCTCACTTTACATTTTTAATCGTCTCCCACGTTGCACGACCATGTCCCTCTTGCGATCTCTCTCTTTTCAACTTCAACAGTAGTTTGCACGTATATTTTATGTATAATACACGTATATATGTATATATATATATATATATATATATATATGCATATATATATATATATATGTTGCATATCGTAATTATATTCCGTTTTTGTGCATAACTTGAAAGAGGCAGTATTCCTAACAGCTTCTCGTCGTCCATCTCGTAAGATCTCGAAATCTCGAAAATGTCGCCGGCACATCCTTCACACGTTTTTTCCTTTTTCCCCCTTTTCTTTTAATTACATGTACGCGTGTATGCTTAATGACGATTATTTCGCAGTTGAAATAGGACCCAACGCCAGTGATCCCGTTCGGATCGTTCGCCCTTCGACAGGGCGTCGTCTCGTATGCAATGTGTTTCGACGTGAAAAGGAAACACTCACGAAATTCAAGCACAACGAAACGGTCGGGATAGTGAAACAATAAAACAGGCGTGTGTATTGTTTTACGGTGGGAAGGAACAGAAAGAGCGAAGAAGCGGTAAAAAAGATAACGGAAACGCCACGTTTGATTTTTTTCCACTTTTATTCACTTTTATTCACTTTATAGTCTTAAAGAAAGCTCAAAAAAGAAAAGAAGGGACTGATCTCGTCAGTTCTGTTTTCGCCGTTATTTTTTTTTCTTCTGCGTCGCAACTAACCTACATCGTGGTGCTGTACTTTCGAAAAGGAAAGAAACAAATCAAGGAGATAAAATTAGCTTCCGCAATCTTGTTCGCGCGCGAACAAGCGAATCGTTACAAAAGGAAGAAAGAAACATTTCTGTTTACAAAGTTTCCCCTACTGTTCTCCATTTTCGTTTTCGCGTGTGCCATGTGCGCTATGACTAGAAGAGGCTTAATAACTTGTCAATTTTGCGTTACTCGACAGACTACTTCTTGTTTGTATATTCGTATACCAAGGATAAGAAATCATATCGCTGCAGGCATAAAGGTACAAAAAGGGGGGGGGGAGAGAGAGAGAGAGAGAGAGAGAGAGAGAGAGAGAGAGAGAGAGAGAGAGAGGTCCCTCTCGAGGAAGCCACGGAATCGCGAAATGCAAAAAGCACAGATCTGTTTCCATTAGTTTGCTCATTAAACCCCCTTTTCCTTCGTAATTCTCTGCTCTAAGAACGTTCCTTGTCTCTCGCACAGACACCGTCCCGAGCTTTTTTGTCGATAATACCGAAAAAGCGGTCGCTTTTTAATTACACTTTTCTTTTTCATCCTAATAACATAGCGTCCGGCCTTGAATCGAACTTCGGAAGGATCCTTAATAATACAAAGAATCGAAGGAACAAGGACCTCCTCTTTCGAGACGGAGGAAGATCTTTTGCCCGATTGATAGCTAAGAAGTACGAAGCATTACGCGCGTAAGCGAGATTAGTCGAAGTTTTTTTTTTTATATTTATATATATATATATGTATATATGTATATGTAATATAAAAAAAGAACCGATTGTAAATGTTAAGTGTGTTCGAGAGCTTTTTTTTCATCTTTCTTTCTTTTCTACCGGAACGGAACTTGACGTAAAGTATACAACGTCTCTCGAAAGTATTCGAAGATCTTATTGGTGCTCGCTTGCTCCGTTTAGCCAAATTACACACTTTGTTTCACTGGGAGAGAACTTTCTTTTTCCTCAACAGTCGCTTTCCGGAACCCACGCCTTTTTTGCGTAGTTCTCCTGAATTTAATCGGTTGAAACTCGATATATCCTCCGAAATATTTATTACGATACGTAATATCTCATATGTACAAATCACGCATTTAAAGTTTGCGTGATTAAAATGAAATAAGGGGAGGGGGCTTTACGCGGGATTCTCCTATCGAACACGAAGTATTCGCTTCCCCTCGAACTAAAAGTAACATCGCCCGACTAACAACTACGCATCCCACGTGCTTGTGAATACACAAATTAAGAAGTAATAAAATAAAAAAGGGAAAAAAAAAAACGTAACGGCTATGAGCGTGGTTGCCGGAAGGCGATTGGACCATATAATCCTGCGATATTGAAGAACCATCAATCTTAGGTACTTATATATATTAAATATTAATAATTATAAATTACAATCATCATTAATATTAATATTAATCATTATCATTAATATTATTATTTTTAAATGCATACATAGTTTCAACATCTATTTCCGACAAAAAAAGGACAGAACAGATGGAGAAGGGGAGGGAAACGGCTGAGACAGCGTGGAAAAAGGAGGAGAGATAGGACGAGCTTAAGAGCTATCGAAAAAGTACAAATACGAGTTTACGAAAGAGGCCGTGACAAACAAAACGCGATGAGCGGGAAGTGGAAAGGAGGATACTGTACTCTCGTTCGTTCGTTCGTTCGTTCGTGTGCGCGCGCGCGCGCGCGCAAGAACCCGCGTGTGTGCATATATATATATATATATGGAAAAAATAAAAGGAAAAAAAAAAGAATGACGAGGGAGAGAAAGAGGATTTAGTCTCGCGGCCCTTTTCTTCAACCCGCGACTCTTTGGGTCCTATTTCAAAGGAACTTTTAGCACGACTCTCGTCGAGAGCACGTGCCTGCCTCGTGCACGAGGACTAGTTGGCGCTGAATCGATAGTGGGAGGAGATACGGGACTCCGCCGAGACGACAGTCGGAGAATGTTATTCTTCTCCTTCTCGCCATAATGCTATAATTAGGGATAATTGGACAGAGAGGGAGGAGGACTCGGGGTTATAGGATATAGACACTACGAACTA
This sequence comes from Harpegnathos saltator, assembly GCF_003227715.2. Lineage (NCBI taxonomy): Eukaryota > Metazoa > Arthropoda > Insecta > Hymenoptera > Formicidae > Harpegnathos > Harpegnathos saltator. Next base: position 533,840 of record NW_020230188.1, on the reverse strand, counting down.
AACGATTACACATTATATTAAACGTACTCGACACTTTACGCTGGCCCGTCACACACACGTTTGTTAACTCTCGCAGCGTAACAGCAGACGAAACTCGATACTGGTTTGTCTACCTTTCTTCTTGCCTGTGTCTCTCTTTCTTTCTTTCTCTCTCAGATACGTCACTCCTTAAGCTTCTTGTGAATCTCTTTCGACCAATCCATCGACCCGGCGGACCATTCGGAATCATTTAGCGAAGGAGCAATTCTATATATTCATCGTCCGCGTTTACTCGTGCGTCTCGTGTCTCGTTTTGATTGGCAATGGGCCGCGCCTCTCGTTCGTTCTCACGCTCACTATTCCCGTTCGCTCTTTTACAACACGCTCGATCCTCTCGCACTCGCTAAAACGCAGACGCAGGGCGGCCTATGGCAAAGAGGTCTATACAAAATAAATAACGGTACATCTACGAAATTAATCGAAGGGGATCATGATGGTGGTGGTGGTGGTGGTGGTCGTAGTAGTAGTAGTAGTAGTAGTAGTAGTAGTAGTAGTAGTAGTAGTAGTAGTAGTAGTAGTAGTAGTAGTAATAGTAGCATAGTAGTAATAATAGTAATAGTAATAGCAGTAGTAGTAGTAGTAGTGGTGGTAGTAGAATAGTAGTGGTGGTGATGGTGGTGGTTGTGATGATGGTGGTGGTGGTGGTGGTGGTAGTGGTGGTAGTGGTAGTAGTAGCAGTAGTAGTAATAGCAGTGACAATAGTGATAGTAATGGTGGTGGTGGTGATGGTAGAGTAATAGTAGTGGTGGTGGGGATGGTGGTGGTGGTAGTAGTAGTAGTAATAGTAGCGGTAATAGTAGCAATGGTAGTAGTAGTAGTAGTAGTAGTAGTAGTAATAGCAGTAGCGATAGTAGTAGTAGCAGCACTAAGTGCGAAGTCGGCTTATTATCGTGGTAAGAAAAATGATCATCTCTCTTTCTCTCATCGCTTCCTTTCTCCGCTCGGCAATTCGATGCTCGTGCACGAGGGCGAAACTCGCGTGGCGTGTGTGTGTGTGTGTGTATGTGCGCGCGCGCGACTCGGATGCGTGTGACCCAAGCCTTATGGCGGACGATTCACTCCTTTCTTCCGTCGTTTACTCGCCTTTTCTTGCCTTTTCTCTTCGTGTGCAGATTCGTGTACGCAATTTCTCGTGAATCTATCACGATACACGTGTGTGCGTTCGGTGTGCGTCGCGTGATTTTAAACGCATCTCATGCGGGACTACCGTAACCGTACGCCTTCGTTTCCGGATCGCGAGACGCAACAACGTTGCGTATATATATATATATATATATATATATAAATATATATATAAATATATATATATATACATATATATATATACGCGTCCCGTCCGGCTCACAATTTCGCCTCGTGCGCGCGGGAAGAAGATACTCGCAAGCCAACCGCCGGTACGGCCGTAACGGGACGCCTTCCTCGGCAGTGAGAACGCTCGAATCTTGATTCGGGTGGAAATCTCTCTCGACAACATCGGCGCGAGATTGTCGTCCGTCCTTCAAACTTCGATCCTCGACTCGAGAATATTCCCGTGGGAGAGAAACTAACAAGTCATATAACAGCACGTGCTCCTCGAAGGTTCGCCAAGTGTCCTTGAGAAAGGGGAGGAGAAAAAGAAAGTGCGCGCCCAATGCCGCGAGAGAGTTGTTGCTCTCGGCACCTTGTGGCGTCTTGTCCCTCCTCGCGTATTCGCTGCCCGCCGATGTATACTCGGCGCGCGCGGCCTTTTGCCGACGATGGTGATCTTGATGGTACGACGACTACCACCACCCCACGTGCCAATTCTTCCTCTCTAGAAGCGTTGATATTCATGGTCCTTGTCGCCGACTTTACCGCGTCGCCAGGCCAAGTCGACTACGATGCGCCTGCGGGAGTCTTTTTTACCACCACAACCCAAAACGTTCTTGAAATCGCCGCTGCCGCTATCGTGGGTCTTCATCTGGTCGTAATTATTGTTGTTGCTACTGCTGCCATCGCTGCTGTTGCTGCTGCTGCTGCTTATCGGATATTCAAAGTTTCTGATCAGCGTCAACTCCGGTGAACCTGGCGGGTTATACGTCAGCGTCGTAGCTGCTGGCACGCCGACTTGTTCGGTGGTCAGATGGTGGTACTTGATTCTTATACTGTATGCTGAATGGCTGCAGTTGGTTCTTTGAAGAAACGTCCTGGAGTGAGCCCCAAGTTAGTTCCAAATGCGTAGGAAAGAATCCCAAGAACCAGTCGCTACCGCCATACCATCTTCCGTAACCCCGAGACAAGACACGCGATTGTCGTGCCCAGCAAGGATTCCTGGGAAACAGAAAATTATAACAATCGTTCGTTCCTTCATTTTTTTTCACACGAGATGCTAAAAGAGAACAACTTTTCGTTCGAACAAGCGTTCTCTCTGCATCTGCCAATGTTAAACCGTGATATACTGAAATTGGCGAACACGAAAGGAGATCATCGTCGAGAGAAGGGCCTCGAGCGAAATCTCTCTTCTCTCTTGCGGAAGATCTTTCGCAGAGGTATCCGCCAAGACCTACCAGCTCGCTCCGTCTTCATGGAATCCCAGACGTTGCAGTTGAAGTCGTCGTAACCCGCCAGCAATAATCTACCGCTCTTGCTGAAAGCTACACTGGTGATACCACAAATGATATTGTCGTGACTGTACATTGCAAGTTCCTGGTCCGCCCTAATGTCGAAGAGTCTGCAAGTTGCATCGTCCGAGCCCGTCGCGAAAGCGTATCCGTTCGGGAAGAACTACGGAACAAGACGAACAAATAATATCCCCTAAATGTCTGGAGTGCATCGAGAAGCGAGGCGCGCCTAAGTACGCCTCGACATCGACCACAGCTGCGTCGCGCTGGCGGTATCTCGATCTCTTTTCATTTCTTTCTTTCTACTCTTTCATTTCGTATAAGTTTGCGAGAGCGAATGACAGCTTACCGTGACAGCGTTTATGTCACTCTCGTGGCCCGGGAAAGTCTGCTTGCAGGACCCCTCGCGAATATCCCACAGTTTTGCGCTGGCGTCGCAGGCACCGGACACGAAGGTACGCGTGTCCGGCGCCAGGGACAAGGACATCACGTCGCCGGTGTGCCCGATGAAAGATGTGCACTGCTGTCCGGTCTCAATGTCCCACAGAGCACTGTGGTCAGAACAATTTAGCCAATTCTAGTATGAGATTCAGTCTTTGGGATCTTTCGGGACTTTCCATGGGTGTTCCATGGGAGGAATCCATAGGAATAAAAAATATAAAGGGACGAGATATTTCTCATGTACTTCCGCATATATTCTCATCGCACGGTTATACGTCTACATTATAAACTTCCGTATATTCTTGTTCTTCGTTAGTTTATTCATCCGCAGAGACTGAATTCCGATCTCTCGTGTGCGCGTAAAATGCATTCGAGAGAGAGAGAGATAGAGAGAGATATATATATATATATATATATTATAATAAACGTATATACTTGCGTGTATATCTCTTCCATCCTTTCACTTTACTCGGAAGAAATATATAGTTGTTTATAAAATGGTGAGAAAATTCTTCATCGTCGCGATTTTCAATCAAACGTAACCGGTAATGTAAATGTTCAAGTTCAATACGTACCAGGACATGTCACCGGAGCTTGTGACGATTTGGCTGTCATCGTAAAATCTGCAGCAGGACAAGTAGCCGGTATGACCTGGCAGTTCCCTGCTCACCCGCACATTTCCTTCCCTAGTTTTAAGGCTATAGATGGAACAAATATTGTCCAGCCCACCGCACGCTACGTAACTACCCGAGGGCGCGTACGCACAGGTCATTACCCATGA
>NW_020230188.1:515000-525000 GCF_003227715.2 Harpegnathos saltator | reverse complement strand
GAAAGTTTACTCGAATGAAAATCAATGATCGTGTTGCGCTATGGTTCGTAAGCCAGAAAGATGGAGATATTAAACACAGGTAAATACTTTCCTCGCATTCACACGGACGCAGAAGAATGTCGACGCAACAGAATGATTATTTAATCCCCATGTCTTTCTAGACTTATGGATGCGTACGTTGTTCAGTTTTAGTCGATACCGGAGAGTAGATTGAGAGTAGTTTCCCTATCGGGAAGCAAAAGCTATCGTAAACATCCCCAAATATTATGCGACCTTGAGCACGAGACCTCTGTCTCCGTCTGCCTACGCTACGCACGCAAACTGGCATAAATATTCGCGTTCAAATAATCACAGAGGACACGGACGTTCGAGATCGGCGTCCTTCACCTCCGCGGGATTTCGCGACCCGGGGAAATCGAGGGTTGTCGATCCAACGCGGCTGTTCTCATTTTCCGGAGCCGGCGAGAATCAAGTTTGACGCACGCGCAAATGCGAGTGGAAAGCAACCGCTTTTCCAACTTTGCAACGCCTAATATGAATCAATTGGATTTAACCGCATCGATTCTCAAGTGCATGGAATGGAGATTTTTACGTCGGCTATGTACTACCTGCCGAGCTGTCGTTTTTTAACCCATTATTCATGAGAAAAGAAGAGAAATCCTAGTCCTAAACAGTCCGGAGAGACAAAGGAGAATCGCCGGAGGTATTTTCACATTTCTATCCACATTTCTTGTGGATAACATTGCGGTGAGACTGCGAGTCAGGTCATCCAATAGAAATTAACACTTCCCTGCTGAACTCCGTAATTAAAACGTGTGTCACACACACACACACACACAGAGAGAGAGAGAGAGAGAGAGAGAGAGAGAGAGAGAGAAAAGCTTTGTTCGATAAAAATTCCAATCAATCAAAGAAGAAAGGTAATATTTCCTCGCCAACACGTGAATTGAAATGTGCATCTTTCAATGGACGAAGACGGCGACAAGAGGGTCAATTGATAACACCGAAAACCGATATCGAGCAGCACGCCACTTTTGTGCAACCTTGCGAAAGAAGCAGAATATCACACTCACGATTATAAATTTTTGTACTCCATGCTTTCTCTTCCCTTTCTCACCAGCGAAGCGGAGAACATCCATGTTTATTCGGAAACGAAGGAGCGCGAAGAATGTGCACGTCGGCTAGGACGCCAGTCTCGACGTTACAACTGCATCGGACCCGACGCTATACGAATATTATCAGCAAGTATGCGAATGTTCACTGCGTATATTCGTCCCTGCCGTGCAAGTGGCACGAGAGGTAAGTGAGCGCGTCCGCGCATTTGTCAAATTTCTCGTTCTTACGGTCGGGACGAGGGAAGGTGTGCGCGCTTTCGACGGACACAAAACGGGAGAGAAAGCAAGCGCAATCGGGTCAAAACTGCATCGTAGTCTGCACATAGGAGAGCATCAGTGTTGAATAATCGGCAATCATCGCCGCGTACACGATGCTCCCTGCCGAATCGCAGGAGCAGGAGTGCGAAATCTCGAAAGGCTTCCGCGCGTTATCGATAACAGAGAAACGGGCGCTATTGACAGCAGGAGAGAACGCGCTCGACGTCACGTAGTATATCGCTCTTCCGCTTTTTCCTGCGGCGGACGCCATTGTCCCGCTAATAACCGAGAATTTCTCGGCGGCTTCGATCGGCGGTAAAGAGAGAGAGAGAGAGAGAGAGAGAGAGAGAGGCGACATCCTCGCCTACGAGGGCGTCGAGGCGGAAGCAGAGGCTCACACGCATCGATAGAACTCACTCGCTTCGTTCCACCGTCACCGTCACCGTCAGCGTCACCGTCACCGTCACCGTCACCACCTCCACCACCACCACCACCACCGTCGTCAGAGCGTCATCGAGCCCGCAGCGGCATAACTTCTCCGCGTAGGGCCAGCACCGGGTCGGAGAGGACGTGCAGCCCCGTCAGAAGCGCCGTCGCTCGTCACCGCCACGTTGCACCCATCGACGCGCGAATCGCGCAACAGAGTACGCACTTTTCCACCGGTGTAGAGGCGCCGGAGAAACCTCCGGGGGTAGTCGGTCAACAACTGCGAGCCAACTGGCTCTCCACGGATACTGCTGCTGCCTCCGGTTCTATTTCTAGTTCCACTTCCAGTTGCGGACGTACCTCGTAGCCGTTTCGCCGCTAGACACCCGCCGTAATCGCCGGTACCACTCGGTGGTACCGCGATGGCTACTTCTGCCCCTCGGTGGAGCTTCCACACGCACGCACGCACGCATGCACGGTGCACGAGAGAGAGAGAGAGAGAGAGAGTGAGAGACGCGGTTAGGTCGTCGCGGTGCGCGGGCTCGCTTTTCTGCCGCGGTTCGCACACAACCGTGATGGTAGCACGAGACGAATCGATGAACGTCGTCGTGCGGCTCGCCCCACTCGTTTACTCCGTCGCTCTCTTTCTCTGTCTCCCTCCCTCTCTCGCGCTCTTTCGGTCCGTACACCCTACGGCTCGCTCGCGCTCCGCAGGAATCCGCACGCGTTCTCACGGACACGGAAGAGGAGAACCGGCCGTCGAACGCGGCCGAGGGAGCCGAGACGGCACGCACCGGGACACAACGCGCACTCTACGACGGGAGATGTCTCGATCTCGAACCACACCCAAGGAAGGACGTGGTAGTTTCGAGAGAAGGCCGGCCGGGAGGACGAGCCGCAGGAGAGGTGGAAGAAACGACGCTGGCGCCACGGCGCCCATGTACCGACAGTCCGACCACCCGGTGTATCGAGAGGACGCCGTCGTCGCGCTCCCGATGGCAGGTTACTGCTCCAGCTAATGCTGCTGCTGTTGCTGATGACGATAATGATCAGCCGTGCTGTCAATTGCAGCAACTAACTGAAGGTTAGGAACAATGAGCATTCGCACGGCAAAGGAAATTTGGAGCAGACTGTGTCATAACGTTGTGCGTCACGTTGTATGCTCGCGTCAGGACGGGAAGACAAGCCTGCGACGAAATGCCCGGACTCGCGATTACGTCGTGTGTGCAAATAATAAAAATTTTCACCAACGTTAAATATAAAACACAGTCTCGCCGAGAGGATAACCAAGACTGATAACAACTGCGACAGCAGCGAGGATGCTTTGTCACGTGTTGTTGATTAGGGATACGATTAGGGATAGCGATTGGAGCTCCGATTAGAGACGCGAATTAGCCTTGAATCGATGTTTAGTCAATCACCGTACTCGCGAAGTGAGGCTGGTCCAAATCGATACCACCATTCAAAATAACACGTCTGTCGTCGTGGTTGACAGATGGCAGGCACGTTGCGCCAAGCAACTCGGCCCGCAACAGTCAATGCCAGATCAACTCGGGTCTTTGAATGGTGTATAGGGACCGTTCTCAGCCCGACGAAGAGAACTAGAATAAAAGATCGTCTCATCTGGAAAAGCACGGTCGGGAGAGAAAGAGAGACGCGCGCGACGACAACTTTTTCGCCTGTTTACCAAACGCTTGCACTCAAACCGTGGTCTTTAATCTTCCACTCGAAGATCTTCCATCCTCGACAAAAACGCTTCGGCGAGTAACGCGAGGTACCCCGAATGCTTTTGCAACTGCGTGTGCGTCAAGTGTAGACTCTCTTTTTATCACATTTACCGCTCTCGACTGTCCTTCTTCACAGGACCAAATTCGTCGGAGGGACATTCGGCTTGACGAAAGACTCGTCTATTATCAAATTCCCTAGGCCGTCTCCCTTCGGTAAGCTCCCGGATGCGCGAATGGGAGCAACAGTTGAGCCGCGCGGGGGTCAACGTCCAATATGATCTCTCTCTCTCTCTCTCTCTCTCTCTCTCTCTCTCTCTCTCTCTCTCTCTCTCTCTCACACTCACTCTCTCTCTCGATTAAATTATTGAATGTTAGCGTATCTGCTTAGCATGGCGAATCAGTTCAGTTTACAAGATTTAACTCGTCATGAAATATATAATTTACATTTATATAATTTATGATACAACTAATTCTGTGTTATTGTTGTAATGGCAATCTTATAAATTCGATTTAGTTTCTTTCCAACTTTTCTTTCAGGTATATATTATTATTTGCGAATTTTAATTCAATCTTGCGTTTCGTTTGCATTATATTTTTCAATTAAACCTGGACTGAGAAGTTTGATCGCGCGGTGTCGCCAAGGTCAGGACAATATCAACATGAAAATGAATTGAACTTCCTATTTTTTATTGCATATTCTTTTATGCCCCTCTCGAGACCTTTTCAAAACATTATAATTTTATTCACTTTGGATCAGTCGTTTCGAAGTTATCGAACTTCTTATGGTAACTTATCGATGAAGATCGGGAATATCTCGAAGGGATTAATTCGTCGTAAAAGATGTTTATTATTAAAGTTGTTGGGTCTAAAGAGTTATCTGATTAATAGGTCAGATTTTGAATCCGTGGCCCAATTGAAGCCTGATCGAATCTAAGTTGATTTTTTCGAATGAGAATCTCTATTTTCTTTTTATTTCAGATTTATGTTTAAGACAATTTTTCCTTTCCAGCTATGTAGATTTGATTTTGAACCTGGGTCCACTTCAAGTCCAATTAAACTCAAATCTAATTTCCTGAAGGATAACCTTTATTTTTCACAACATACTCGTTTTCTGGACAATATTTTTGAGTTTTGTGATAGTAACATAAACTAGAATTTAATTTTATGGTAACATAAAATAAAATAGTAATATAAATTAGAATTAGAACTCGGAACCTAGGACCTCCAACTAAGCCCTAGTCATAATTTTATTCGTCATTTTTCATCTAAGACTCGTGGAAAGAACAATATTACAGAACACTCTGTATATTTAAGTACTTTGTTTACATAATTTCTATATACTCGAAAGGACTTTTTCTACGGTGAATAAACTCTACTGTACTCTACTCTCTCTCTCTCTCTCTCTCTCTCTCTCTCTCTTTCGTTCTCTCCCCCATCTTCCTATCTGTTCTCAATCTCTTCATATGTTTCGACCCAACCGTATACGATCGTAAAGCTGCCAAGTACCGAGTGCATGCACTTCACCGATGTCTTCTTTGGCAACGACTGTTTGGAGCATCGAGGTAAAGGGTGACAAGCTCTGGCGGCTGCAGGCGAGCCGACAGTTGGTCGACAGACCGGCAGGTTCGTCGACGTTGCACCTGCCTATCGAGGGTGTTTCTCTCCAAGCGGCATTCTTGGATGTCCGGTTAATCGTTTTACAGTTTACCATCATGAACTTCTCGCCCGGTAAGCTCTGGTCAAATCTTTGTATCGTCCCCCCGTAATCCCGCTTGACCCAAGACTTAATTTATTTAATTTACGGTAGCCAATTTCCGCGGTTGGCACTTCATTAAGTTTCTTCTAGATTTTACGTCCCCCTTCCGTACGATTCCTGCGCTCCTCCCATTAAAGTCGGCGAGGTAAAACCTCTCTCTTCTTGGTAAAACCAAGTTAAAAAAAAAGAAAAAAAAGAAAAAAAAACTGCGGCACCTTTGTCTCGCTTTCTCGAATTTCTACCTTTTCAAAAGCGAGTGTAGCAACAACAATCCAACAACGGTTTATACAATTAAACTTACACGGTTTCGTTAGTTAGAACTCAATTTCGCAAGTATGGGCAGTTAAATATCTTAGTTTGGCATAGAGAGAATCGTGGACACATTAAAATACGTGATGACGCAAGCGATCGATCGATCAACATCCGTTCAAACCTTGAGTAGCGGCATGCTCACTTTTTCGGGCGTCGTTAAAAAAAAATTTTTTAACAGCTTTCGTTCTGCCGTACCGAAATAGAGAGATGCACGCAAATGGAGTATATGTTTCTCGTACTCCGTACGGGTCATCGAAACCTAAACGGGGGAAGAAGCGATGCGCACGCGACGAAGAGAGCGAGAGGGAGGGTGACGGCAGGTGAATGACGTCAGGAGGCGGGTCGTGACGTCAGTAAGTAACCTGAAGCAGGCTGCATGGCGCCAGCATTGTTCGTTAATTTCTAGATACTGAGAGAGAGAGAGAGAGAGAGAGAGAGAGAGAGAGAGAGAGAGAGAGAGAGAGAGAGAGAGAGACCGAGACGTCCTCGTTTCTATATTAGGACCTAATGCAATATCTAACACGACACCTTTTTTTAAGCGTGTCATCGCGTGGGTGTTGCAGCGTGGCAAAGTGCCGCGATTTACGAACGGTAAAAACAAAAAGAAGAGAAATGCGAGACTATACCGAAGAAATGCTTCGGAATATGCGAGTGTGATTCTTGCGATTAGTTGCATGCTGCCGAGAGAGAGAGAGAGAGAGAGAGAGAGAGAGAGAGAGAGAGAGAGAGAGAGAGAGAGAGAGAGAGAGAGAGAGAGAAGAGACGAGCAACTGGACCGTGTAAATTACATTCAATACGGTCTGGCATATAATATTGATCGCACAGCTCGTGAACATCAATGAACGATATTATACCACGAATGCCGCCTTAGAATATCGAGTCCTTCCCGGTGCTACTTTTATGAATGAAAATAGTGTGTCGGGAGAAGAAAGTCTGCGCGTCGTGACACGGATTTTTACTAATCGTAGACGCGGCGGACACATACACACACACACACACACGTGTCACAGTCGGATTTGGAGAAATCGCGCGAAGGACCAGCGTCCCGACTTGCTTTTATCGCGTCCGAATATACCGAGAACCTTGTATTAAGCTCTGTCCTAGTTTAACGTAGCCGCGTGACGTCATTAAGCGCGCCAAGAATCGCTTGCCTTGCGCTTGCCTACAGCGCATCCATGAGAAATCGTGTTTTTTTTTTTTCGTCTTTTTGCGCAAATGTCAACTACGCGAGCCAGCGTGTCCCGGGACGAACTCGCGATGATTCTTACGATCGAGCACGAAACGTTATCGCATGTAACAGTCGCCGTGTAAATATTTAAGTTTACGAGCGCGCGCGCTCCGAATCCCACGGAAGGACGTGGCCGATCATCCAATTTGCACGATTTAAATCGAATTTTGACGCAGGGAGGAAATTGGCCAGCGTCAACTGCTGTTAAACCAGCGATTCTCCCTCTTTCCTCTTTCTTTCTTTTTTGGTTGCCATTGCTCGCTTTCCGCCTTCTCGTCCGTTGGACGAGTAGCTGTCCCTACTAGAACAGCTACAACACCGGCGACACGGGCGCGAGAGGGACGCGGTGGAGAAACAGGACGTAGAGCCCGTGGGAGGAAAGAGGGTTGGAGGGGTGGCCGAAGGGGGGTTTAACGGAGGGACACATCATCCAGCTCGAATACGTTGACCCTTTCGCATTGGCTAAGTAGCGCGACCTACTAACCGTCCTGTAAACCACGATCGTTATTAAGGGGCTCCGGTGTGTGCGTGTGTGTATGTGTGTGTGTTTTCTATCGGAGAGGCACATCTGCGTGAGCTTGCCGCCGCCAGCCGTTCGGCGCGCACGTGACGTTATCTGCCGCGATGAAATTATACGAGACCACACGAGTAGGGCAACGACAGTCCCGGACGAGTTTAACCTCCTATGCAAATATCACTGCCGCGCGAGTGTTCGCACGGAAAACAATGTTCAATCGCGCGCGACGCGAAAGGCTCCTCCGACTCCGCGGCGAACCGCGGCGCGACGACTGCTTGTTACTCGTGACGGCGGGTCTTTTTGCACAAGCAGAGCCGAGCGTATCGTACACGGATTAACTCGCGCGAGAGTAGCGATCCCGCCGAAATGTCTCGCAATGGGTAAAGGAAAATGCAGATAGACCGGGAAGTTTGCAAAAATATACGCGCGTATGTGTGAAAATTCCTAGCCGCTTAATCGGGAGGAGGATATATCGATATAGCACAACAGATGTCATCGCCGACGCGAGTCTCAAGTGGAACGCTGTCAATTGAGCCAAAGACGCCACTTGTCTTCAGCGACGACTTTATATTCCGAAGCAATTAAAGACGATTAAGACAGCTGCGCGGCATCAATTGGCCGGCCAATCGCGAGACGGAACGCGTGACGCGTAGCCGTCGTAGCATGCTTCTTTTCTCCGTTATTCGGACGTCAGACGTTATTCGTACGTCGGCCGCTTATACTCTCCTCCTCTCGGCGTGTTGCGAAAATAAAGCCCGATAATCCGAATAACGCACGCAACGTTCGGCCGTTTGTTGCCCGTCCACTCGTCATTTACGCTTTGGTCACGTCTATTACGCGCTGTCGCGCTCTAGGACCACGGTTTAATGTTTATCATTATCAACGTGTGTCAAAGGCTACTCTTCTCTCCAGCCAGATCCACGCGGGTCGCGGCTCGCGTGTCGCACTCCCTCCATCCCTCCATCCCTCCTTCCCGTCGCTATTGGTCATTTCCCCTGCGTGACTCGAATGGGCGTAGGTGAAGCGGCGCGATCGTTGAAGATTCGCGCGATAAAAGCCACCGCGATCACAGCAAAGAGAAAGGGAGAAATATTATCTCAGCTCTAATGATAAAAAGCTGTGCGACGTCGCGCGCGCGACGAAAAGGATAAAGGAGGGCTGGCTCTCAGGATATCCGTCGTCCGACGTCCTGCGTCAGAATTCCTGCGATACCGAAAAGGCGATCGGAGGCTCCGATCTCCTTTGGTGCTCAAAGAGAGCTCGTTTGCGCGTCAAAATAACAGGGAGTCGCGGAACTGAATATTAAATTGTACAAATGTAGTTCAACGCAAATTATTTTTAGTCGCGATGAAGTCGCGCTCTCGTACCGTACAATATATCGATTATCTGATAAAATGCACAAGTCCAGCACGTATATGGACGTACGCGTCAACAGAGAAATCAAACGTAAGCACCGGTGGCCGTTGTGTAAGGAAATGCAGAGACTTTGGCGTTGCATCACGCTTTCCGTTCTCGCGGAATCGATATTCAGCGAAAGGTGAGGTAGAAATTCGCGTTGAAATTATCGGCTGAAAAGTAATATTAGCAAGACTAAGAAGCGAGCGATACACAACCACTTTTTATCGTACACATAAACACATTTTTATATCTTTTACTTGTATTATTTTTATCATAATATATAATTCAACATTTCTGTAAATATTGCTCGTAAAACATTCTTCTCGTGAAACTTTAAAGAATATTTCCTAATAATGAGTATCACGATCGTTATATTGACATTGATCCAAATTTTACACAAAAAGCACCTCCGATATTTTTGACATTAATAAGTCTCGCGAATCGAAATGCAGCCTAGTTACTGTGTCGAGCGGCGCATTCGGATAGAATTAAGCAGCAAGATCGAATTCATCTCACTCTCGCTACAAAGTTTAGCCAGCAACAATCGCGCGCGTTCCGCGAATGGATTCGCCTACCGCGAGGAACAATGGATGTTCTCGTGCCGATCTTCGCGTCGTGAGAACGCGAAAATCTAACTCGCCGGTTACGCCGCGAACAGACGCGAACTTTGTTTTCGCGAGGTTTCCTCGTATATTATGCAAGGCGACTCGTGTTACGCGCATTGTGCGCCGCGAGATAACCCGTGCCGTCGTCGTCAAACACACAGACGTCACGGGCTTCGCGTCGCCGAAGGAGAACCGGTGTGTATCCGGACGCGCAAACATTCTCGAGGACGAGCGCATTGATATTCCGCGCACAATTTTGAGTCTCGATCGTATTGCTCGAGACTCTTTGCTATTACAGGATGCAGTCCCGCGCCGTGTGTGTGTGTGTGTGTGTGTGTGTGTGTGTTCTGCTTTTTATGACGGAACTTTCCAGTTTTGACACACGAAAACTCGATCTCTGGGAGCCCCGCCGTCCGTGTTTCTGCATGGATTTTTTAAAAATAAATTATGACGCATGATACATTACGGCGTGGGATAATTTCTTCCGAAATATTAACAACATCAAAATCAGCACCGGTTTGCGGTGTGTTGCATGTCTCGGAGCAAAAAATTCGGCTAATTTTAGAAACGCGGCAGCATGAGCCGCCGCCGCCGCCGCTGCCGCCGACGTGTGGTACGAGGTAAAAGTGACAGGCGCGGCGGCGTTGTCGACCCTCGC
>NW_020230188.1:330000-510000 GCF_003227715.2 Harpegnathos saltator | reverse complement strand
CCCGTCTGGACATCGCGACGCCCTCGACTCGACCGCGCGAGTCGAGATCGAACCGGGACATCGAGCATTCGCGTGCGAGCGACCGAACAATCCCGGAGGAAGCTTCGTCCGACAACGTCGTGGAAATGTCCGAGCCATGCGCCTCTCCGAGACGCCCACAGTCCGCGAATTCGGTTGTCGCCAAGTTTGATTTCGATCCCACGAGGTCGAACTACGTCCGTATAGTCGACGGAGGTGCGCTCGTGACCAGAAACGTCAACTCCTCAAGGGACGAGACGACGGCCTCGAAGCCGGTGACCGGCATCGCCGACCATCGCGACGGAACATCGCGACGCCGCCGCCGCCGCGCTGGTATCCCTCGCTGTTCGCACTAGGTTGCCTAGGTTGCCTAGGTTGCCTAGGTTCTGTGTGACCGGGCTGACTCGCGCGAATACCCGGCGCGCGCGCGCGCGAGTCTGTGTGTCAGCGCGCTCCAGCCGCTTCACGAGCCGCGGACGGGAGACGACGTGATAATGAGAGACTCTGTCGGCGAGACATGACGAATAGCGCTGTGAACGGGCGCCGAAGAATGACCGAGTGCTCGTGATCGTAGCTGCTGAATCGCCGTCGACGATTCTCGCGCGCGCGCGCGCGCGCGGAATTTCACGGCCGTCGCCACGTCCGGGAAGTCGCAAAGTCCTGGAAGTCGCGCGAACATCGGCCAAACGGCGCGCAGGCTGTATCCTCTGCTATAAATAGATGTTTTCTCGCGTGGATCGCGTCTCTTGAGACACACAGACCCGCGAGCGAGCAAAAGAGAGAGAGAGAGACAGAGAGAGAGAGAGAGAGAGAAAGAGACGCACACATTGGTAGTGGTGAACGCGTGCACGTGCGGCACCGCCGCGACACATATGTCGGCCGTTCGACGTTGGCTCGACCTTCCTCGCGTCCTTGGATCGACGGAAGGTGAAATCGTGACGGCTCGCGCCGACCTTAGATGTATATCTAGATAGACGAGAACTCGGGTCCAAAAGTCGGCGAATAGAAGACGCATCGAGCCTTCCCTCCTCGACGTGGCGGAGCGCGAACAGTCGGTCACACACGGACAATTTATTCGAGACGTCAAAGTCGCGCGAAGAATTTTGCAACGCTCGCAAAGAAAAAGAAGAAGAAGAAGAAAAAGAAGAAGGAGAAGGAAAAGAAGAAGGAGGAGGAGAAGAAGAAGAAGAAGAAGAAGAAGAAGAAGAAGAAGAAGAAGAATCGCGTCTCGCGGTTAGATCACCTCCTAGGTGCGAACAAACAAGAAACGCGGTAGCGCGCGCAAATTGCAAACCACCTGGACGTGGACTTGGTGGAATCCTCCTCGCTTAATCGTAAAGCCTCGCGTCGCCTTTTCTTACTCGACAAGTCCGAAGGAAACGGACGAGAATCGACCGGATACAAAGATCCGACCGCAGCAACGAATCTCTCTATCCCCATTCTCCGCGAGGTCAAGTCGTTACGTTACTCTGTCTTATATACGGCTGATCACTATGCTCAACTCGTGCTGTGCTTTTTTCTACCGTGCTCGTGCATACGCCGCGAGTGTTTTCCTAGTGCTTTAGTGTTACGCGATACATATATTATTGATAGAGGGGGCCCGGTGTGCCCAGGGTGCGCCCACGAACGCGGAAGTCTCGGCTACCCAGGTACCTGGGAATCGTCCTGAGATGCCTGTTAGACGAGGTCACGTGGCGCCCAGAACTACGATCATCGAGACCATCATCAGGAAGTTCGATACTCACAGTACGTAAAAGCTCGTCAAAGACGAAATCGCACAATGTCATTGCAGTGAATGACGACATTTTCCACACTCGTCTTTTCTCCGTCAAATGTCGGGGAAATAATTGTGCCGCGCGCGGAAAATAATATCGCGTCGCAAATGGCTTCGAGGATAAAGACGCGCGATCGCGCGGCAGCGGAAACTATCGTACCTCGGAGCGATCGTTTCGCACGCACGAACGGGTAATTGCTTCGTGGTTAAATAAAAATACAATTCTGCCGCAGCGCGACGTTCACGATCCCGCGCGGTAATATCGATGCCATTGCGTAACATTATGTTAATCGCACGAATTATAACGACGATTGTCTCCTCGCCGATGTCGCGATCGTAACTCGCTATTTTTGTCTCGCTCGAGCGCACGATAACGCGCGGTTATCTGATAAAGAGACTTTGGGAGTCTTTTATGAACGTTTATGATTGTAAACATGGGATATTATTTCGTTCAATTATCATAAATTTTCATAATATCTCGCGCGCGCGACCTTTCGCAAGATCGCGGCCGGTCTGCGCCATCATGCGCCTATGTCTCGTGAGTGAGAACTGATTTAAATCTTTTTTACATCAATTTCCCGGCGTAATTCCCGCAATAAGTAAGGGGCGAATGCTCATAGGCTAAAGATTAATGCAATAATTTGTATGTAAATGTCATTCTCGCGCGCGTTCAGCTTTTCAGCTCTGGTTCGTTACCGTTCGCGACCGGTTTACTTCAAAGGTCAAGACTTGAAGATGTATGCTGCCCTACGTATACACGAGAAGCGCGCGCGCGCGATTCCCTACGACGGGAGGGGAAACCCCGTAATCGAAGCGCCGGGGAATACCTCGAGTGAAATACGAGGAGCGTGCAGGCATCGAGCCAGAGGTTCATTTTCAATATTATGTAAAACATCTCGGCCGCGGTGCGGAGGGTATGGAAGGACTCGCGGTTAAATGGAGGAAAGGGGTAGCTGCATGTCACAATGGGACAATGCATGTCACTGGCAATATCACTCCGGAAATGCCTCGAGTCCTTGCGAGAGGAGAAGTCGCGATGCGCGCGAGAGGAGGATCGAATTGATTGCGAAAAGGGAGCGAGAAGGGGCTTGTGAGGAGGACAGAGAGAGAGAGAGAGAGAGAGAGAGAGAGGAGAGGGGGGGGAGGGAGGGAGGAACCGCCAAGGGTTTCTTTTACACAGTCGCGCGGTTTTACCGACGTGAATTCTCCTCGGGGAGATTGCTTGTTTAGATAAGAATCCTGTACACCTCGTCACACAAGATTGTAGCGAAAGATGCATACTCTCTCTCCGCTAGCACAAGGTAAATAACGCAATATATATTTACCTTTTCTCCGTCGCAGAAGCGATAAAATCGAAGAGGACGTTTTATTTGCACATGGAATTAGCCGTGAACATACGTTTACGTCCGCAGCTCTATGCAGATAGGGCGATGCGAAATTTGCGACGCATCAACGACGTCGTCTTGTAATTTACACGGAGCACGTAACACTCGCGCGCTCCGACGCGCGGTATATATACAGCCCAAACGACTAAATTATATTAGGCGGTATGTGAGAGAATCATTTTATATTTATGCTACACGAGAATATTTTTATATTTATAGTCGTATTTATGGCGCACGACATTATCGTGCGGCGCGGCTGTGTGTGACGAAAACACGATACATTCGTACGATGAAACTCATTGCCATAACGAAATGTTGTAATATACGTACAACATGTATGCGTTTGCGCGCAGTTAATATCAAACTTGTTTGAATTTTCAAAGAAATTTGCGTTTCCCGATTAGTGCGGAACATTGGGAATATATATGTGTGTGTGTGTGTGTGTGTGTGTGTGTCTTAAGTGAGCGACAACTCGAGGAATTATTCCTGCGCGTCTTGCGATACTTCTAAGTGCTGTCGCATTTTCTCCTACATTTCGCCGTGAAACGTGAAATAACGTATCTCGAATACTGCGGTTGCGAGATAAATCCCGTCAGCTGTTTAAATGCGATTCCGCACATCTCGTCCCCTCAGGGGGACTGGCTCGGATTAAATCCTGCGGAAAGACCGGGGAACTCTTTGAATGGGGAATTAGTTCTTGCCAAATTGGGCCGCTTGCGTTCCTATGGAGTAAATCAATTGCTTGGAAAAACACAAGGAGCGTGGAAATGAGTACAAAGTGTTTCAGAGATACACACGTATGTGCGTGCGTGCGTGCGTGCGTGTCAATTTCACAATACTCAATCATCCAGCGCGCCTGTGGGTATTTTTAATTATTGCAAATACACTGAACGGGGCCGCGTGAAAACGCGCATGTTTGCTGGCACGGGATAAATTTCACGAAATTAGACACTGCGGCGACCACGACAAAGAGGGAGGACAAGGTCGACGGTCGTTAATGTAATTGGATAATTTCGGAAGCATAGATTATCCCGACGACTCGAAAGTCGTCTAGTTTTCTCATCGTGATAAAAAATCGCTGCCACACTGGCGACGCGCGAAATTGCTTTTTTTCTCCATTGCAGAATAAAAAATTCTCAACCAATCTAATTGAATAAACAACGCGTTGCACGCGGTGCGAATAATATCGCGCCAATTAAAGCGCATGTAACGTCAGTTTCGTTTAATCGTTAAAAATGAATCACGACGATTCTCTTAGGCGATGAAGCTAGAACGCAAGTGTTAACTTTATTGGCACACGATAGAAAACTGAGACGCGTAATGCGATTGGAAAACATGTATTGGATTTCTAACGTCGATATCATCTCGGTGGTAACTTTTATGGTATTGCGACGGCCGACTTCTTGTGGCAAAAATGAATTTATCTTATCTCTCTCATCTTATGCTCACGCAGCACATCTTCGAGGCAGTGTGTCTCTTTTATGATATAACGATAAATCTTATTTATTGGCTTGCGTACGATCTTCTCGTTTCAATAAAACTAATGCGCGATATGGAGGAGAAGATTCTATAAAAGTGCGAAAATTCGCCAAAAGCTCGACGTATTATTGAGAAATTAATATCGTTTACTTCATTGATCGAGAATTCACTAAATTTTAATTATAGAAAGAATCCGATCCGCGACATCCGATAGTCTGAGAGAAACCGTCTCATTAAGAGAAATAACTAACATACGAGCAGCATCTCAGGAATACCTCGTGCGCGAGAAATACCGCCAAGAGTTTCGCGAAACGCTAACATTCGTCACAACTCGAACAATATCACGATATTCCTCGTGTATTCTTGAAGGGCGACTTTGTGTCATCGCGATAGCCGATAGCGATCGAGGAGACCGTCCGGGTTCATTCAATTTCCACTTCTTTCCGCGTTGCTCGCCGACGTTCACGTGGAAAGTTCGTGCGATGAAATCACACCCGGCAAGTTCGTTCACGGTAAGCGCGGCAGGGAGAGTGCGTGGTAATAGGCATTAACGCGATAACTTCTCTCTAGGGAAGACCTTCGTGCGCCAATTTATATAATAAAAAATATGTATGCCGGTCACAAGTCGCGGCTTCTAATCTGACGTCTCCTCTGCAGCGCTAGCTGTCCGTTTGGCGTTTACCCCTTTCTCTTCCCTCTCAACCATCCCTCTTTCTTTTCATCCTCCCCTCTCTCTCTCTCTCTCTCTCTCTCGCTCGCTCTCTTCCTCTTCCTCTTCCTCTTCCTCTTCCTCTTCCTCCCTTCTCTCTTTCTCGTCGCTCGCTACTGTCTCTCGGTGTCGCAACCTAACGACCCTTACGGATCGCGCTTCGTATACTCGATATGTAACTCGACTTCAGCTGTCTACTTGAACGGTAATCGAATACGACAGGTCGCGCGGCCGATCCATCCATGACGCGTACGCAAGAAGAAAAAATTGCACTCTCGCGCCGCAAAAAAAGAAAGAAAAAGAATTCCGGCAATTCCGAGACAAGCGTGGGGAGCGTCGCGTCGATTCAAGCCGACTTGTGTGTGTCGCAAATTGATTTTCCCTCGTTCGCCGAGCGGACGGCAATGAACGCCAAGCGCCAAGCGTGATTCTTTTTTCGCGCGGACCATTTTCGGCCAATTTTCAAGCCTGCTGAGACGAGCCGAGGTTAGAGATCCCTGCTTCCTGCTTTCTACTTAAGTCCCGAAGGGTGTACTTGACTTTTTTCCCCTGTGATAATAAAGTCCGCAAACTCGATGGAATTTGCTGAGGTTCGAAGCGCTATATATCTTTTCGACCTTTAAATGCAGAGGATGTTCCGTTCCCTCCCCTCCGCGTTATCGTTATAAATGCCGACACAATTATGCGCTGGCTCTCCGTACGCGCTCTATACCATTTACCGTGAGATCGAGAGAGCGAGAGCGGGATATGCGCCACACGAGGTTTCCATAGTACTACGTATATGTGTCGTCGCGTCGCGTCGCGTCCATAAAATTTTATTCGTACGCTGTTGTACAGAACCGTCGATCGCGCGCTGGTCCCTCCTCTCCCGGGTCTTCCGGGACGAAGACGGCCGTGCTTAAACCGTGCTTAAACCTCGGGAAGTATCTAAATCATAAACCGCGATAAGATATCGGTTGCGCGAATCGCGAGTAAATTGTGAAATTACAGTGCCGTGTGTCCCCCCGCCGCGGCCGCCCGCGACGACGGATACCGATCGCGTTCGCACGTACACACCGCCATTCGTGTCAAGGACACGCGAGCTCGAGTTGGGCAGATATCCCGAAGCGTGTGCGCGCGCGGAGTACGCAGGACTCCGCGGGGTGGAAAGAGCGAAGTCGACGATGTGTGACACCGGGAACCTGGCACGGGCCTACCTTTTCGTGTACGAAGCTATTAAAAGTCGACAATTGGGACTGCGGCGCTTCTCTTTCGCGTTAGCAGCTCGCAAGCCGGCCGCCACGTATATAGCATTGTTGGCGGTGGACTTTACAACCGTCCTTTATCTCGGGGCTACTTAATCTTGCGGAACAATAAAGGCGATCTGTCATTCGGATTCGTCGACGCTCTAGCTACATTGTAGACAGTGGCGTGCTGTCACTCTCGCAAAAAAACTCCGCTCGCATGTTCACGGTCGCGAATTAAGTCTCGCCGGCTGATTTATCCCGTTAATTAAATGTTGCACGGAATAATACGCCGTGATTTTGCCTTTCGCTATCGATCCGCCTGCCGCGGATCGAAGATCATTAAGCAATCGTCGTGCGCGTTTGCGCATTAATGAAATATTATCGAGAGTCGCGTCGACGCCATCAGTCGCAGGACCGCGTTTGATTAACGACGTTTAATTTTACGGCGTAAACCTTCTCTTCCTCTTGCTGTTTGCAATCTTGATATAATAAGCGCGCGAAAATTATTGTTTGGATTCAACATAGTTGGTTACACCCGACGGCGACGTCGGCGTAATCGACTCCGCGCGCGCGCGCGAGGATGGGACCTTTTATTTAGTCACTTGAAAGTCCCTTCCGACATTCGCGCGCCACGAGTGCCGCTAAAAGTCACCGTTCCGCTAGATCAATCAGCCACTTAAGCCCCGCCGTGTGTTTTCCAACCCCTTTGAATCCCCCCTCCCCTCCTCGTCGCATCGTCCCATCCGTCGCGGTGCCCTTTTGCACATCAAACGTTTACGCTGTGCGTGACTGGGAAATTTCCATTAGAGACAGTGATTCAGCACGGTCGGCTGTGCTCGTGATCGCGACTTTGCGGAACAATCGATTCCGATTCGCTTCTTCTCTTCATCGCTTTGCGCAAAAAATTACAAAACTGCGACAAACGTCCCGCCGCTCGTCTCTTTCTTAACTCTCGTAACTTTCAATTCTCCTTAACGCGCTGAACAAGGATCTTTATTCCGTGACCTTGTACCGTTGCTACACACACGTAGCACACACTCTCGAACGATCGTTGTATATGATAATACAAAGTTTTCGTAGCGTTGCATAGTATATGCAGCGTTAATGCGGCTTTTTCTGTCGCCGGTTAGGTTAGGTGTCACTTGCGCCTCCTGGCACACTTTTTGCCCACCTCCTGCTGTCGTTGCTGCTGCCAAACTTGCGACAATGTTGAGATTGCGATCGGTTGACAATCTCTCTCATAACCAGCGGCGGCTCGAAAGGAGAGCCCCACGACGAGATTTCCATAACGACCATTCGACTTTCGCGACGCGCTGATTCATCGAGCCGAGTGTCGACCAGGGTCGATTAGATCGCGGGACCTCGGCAGCGCCTCGACTGACCCACTTCCACCCCGCGCCTCTCGCGAAAAACGCGATGTGCAAAAAGACGGCGGCTACGTCACGTGTGGCTTTGACCGTGCCTTCCTCCTTGCCTGGGGGCGCAGGGGAAGTTTCCACGATGACAATGACTCCGGCTAGTTGACGGAAATCACCGGCGGATGAATCGCCGGCGGATTCGCGCGATTTCGCGCGTCACGCGCATACACGCTCTCGCGCCCGCGCGTGTAAATTCGTCCAGAAACTTTGGACAGCCGCCAAGATGGATATTTAAAATTCTCCACGGTCCTCGAGCATCCGCCAGACTTTTTTCCGCGGCCGCTGGTGGTTTCGCGACGACAGTGATCTGTATACCGCAGGCGTGTGGGAGCCGATAGTAGGGATACATTCTCTGATGAACTCGTCGTCGGAGCGAACCCGCTGACGCCCGCTGCCATTAGGGCTGCCATTATCGTTGATTAATTAATAATTAACTAATCTATCTCTTTTATTCCTTCAGTAATGTATCGGCGACAATGTATCGCATAACGTTGTTATACGTTAGCATACATCATATACCATAAGATGGCGGTGCTGCCATCGAAAAATACCGACTATTCACGATACGATCGAAAAGAGAAATGGGACTTTTCGCGACGTTTAATATCGTTTTAATCGTCGTTCAGCCGCGTGTGTTCGTCTTTCTGTGGTATTTTGTATTTCGTGCTGTCTCATCTCTTGGATGATCAGAATAGCAATGTTTGGCGCCGCGACGCCGCGGCGGCACGCATTTAAGTCCGACGATCATTGAGTGTTCTATCATCGGACTATTTTTCACTAACCTCGACCACGAGGTTCACCTCGATCGCTGATGCGCTCGTATGTGTATGTATATGTTCATACACACACACACATACATGTAGCTCTTCTCTCTCTCTCTCTCTCTCTCTCTCTCTCTCTCTCTCTCTCTCTCTCTCTCTCTCTCTCGACTCTCTCTCTCTCTTTCTCTCTCTCTCTCTCTCTCTCTCTCGACTCTCTCATCTATGTAGCAACGTATTTACTAGTATCACGCGTTACACCTCACATGGAACCTATTTTTAACCCCGGTTAAAGTACTCGCGCAGAGTCTCGCATTTTGTCCACGTGACAATTGTATGTTTGTTGCCAAGAAAGTTCATTCTCCCGGATCTTGGACAAAAGATAAATCGTCGGTCGTTCTTCGCATATTTTTGCATGCCAAAACCTTTTATATTCCAACTCGGCTCTTGACGAAACGGCGCATATCGAAGAAGAGGAGAGTCCAGTCAAACGCGTCAATCAAATCGTTGGCTCACAAGTTTGAAAAAATTCAGCGTACGAGCGTTAAGAGATATTTTCGTGTGAAAAATAAACCCGGAGGAAAGTGAGCTCTCTCTCTCTCTCTCTCTCTCTCTCTCTCTCTCTCTCTCTCTCTCTCTCTCTGAAATTTGCGTCGAAAAGTTATTTTTCAGAGTATGCTGCCGCATATTAACACGCGCCAGGAAACTCACTCACTTTTTATGACAAAAGTCGCTTGTCGCATACTTATTATTGGCATCTTATGTAAGTATAATGACACGTTAACTAGCATCGTTTAATTTGGCACTTGACTAATGGGTTTCGAGCTCGCGCGTCCTCGACTGTCACAGAGTCGGCGAAAAAAAAATGTGTCTTGGAGGGAACGCGAACTAGATCCGCCGCGGCATACCGAACAGATCGTCGTTAGACCTTCACCAACGCTAGCATTTTTGTTTCTTTTATGCATCGTCTCGCTGCCACCAGATGGATCGGCTGTTTATTTTGCTCGATCGTACGAGAGGTGTGGAAGAGATCATTAATTTCGGTATGTTTCCCTTTGCCAGCGGGATGCAATCGCTTTGAAGATTGCGTTAGTATGGGACGAATGCGTCTGCATGCGTTCAGCGGCGTAGCAATATTTACATTTCACATGGTTTCTTTTGCGGGCGTCGAAATTACAACTTTCGCCCTCAGTATACACCAAAAGATGACACGTGACAGCGTATCCATCTCGAGAAAATCATCCGCGATATATACGCTTTATAATTCAAAAAGACAGATAATTACAAACGCTCATAAACGATAACAAAATTTGACAAAGTGTCATGCGAGCGAAATATCGCATCGGGTATGAGAATTTTTCACGTACAAAAGAATATGCGACGAGTGTGTATCATTTTCGTATCTCATCCTCGTGTGTCTCAAAAGTACATTTAAAAACGTCGTATTTCCTAGTACGTCTCGCGAATCAGTTAGGGTACGCTGCTGAATTCGCAGACTCGCATTTACTCGCAAAAACGCTATGATTCGTCTGTCACGGTGACTTTGATGCAGTCAAATTTCCTCCGAGAGCCTTGATTATCGCGCGCACTATGCAATTTGCGTGTAAATTTCGAATTTCCATGTAACGCGTGTATATATGTGTGTGTGTGTGTGTGTGTGTGTGTGTGCGCGTGTGTGCGCGTGTGTGCGCGCGGCAGATATCACGCAGTCGCGGTTTATTATTTCTCATCGCGATTCGATTCCCCTCGAATCACTTGTTCTCTTTATACGGAATTGCACGCATTCGGTGCTAATATAGGTCATAATCGCTCTCACGTCACGCGATAGACACATCTGCGTTTTTTTTTTCTTTTTTATCGGGCACCAAACACGCCGTCAGCTTATTTTTCTTCGACAAAAGTCGGCGGCTTAATACATGACGATATCGATGTTGTTTCATACATCTCGATGGTATTTGCGATTCTCCGCGGGATCAAAATAAACCGGTTTCCACGTAAAACGAAATCACATGTTCGACTTGCAGTCTTGAATCAATCTTGTGTACACGGTCGGCGAGGTATCGACGATATTTCGACGATAAAGGTGTCAATTATCGGATTAAAATCCGCCGATAGACATTGATCGTCATTCTGATTTAAATCGACACCGTCGAAATATTGCGCGGCGCAAACACGATTGATACCGTCATACCTGCTACCTTCATTAAGCTGCAAGATAATTTCGCACGTCGCTTGCTCGATGTGACGCATACGCCTCAAAATACGTATTTCGACGACGGCTCTAGTTAACATCTCGCGAATCCTAAAGTGGTCGTTCTTTCGTAGAACTTCTATATATTTCCTCTGTGTGCCCCGCGAGCACACAGCGAGCACAAATGCGTTCTTGGCAACGAAGGCGAACTGCATTCCTCCTCGCCAGTGTCCTCTCGTGGACGAAACACAACGATGAGTAACGTCACGGAGCAAGAAAAAGAACACAGCGAACGAGATCGAACGAGCGAGATCGGTCACTCGTTCATCTTCGTGGTTCACATTTGTGCTCTCTGGAAAATACTCATATGACCGCACATGACCACATGCACAGTTGGAATCTAACCTCGACAAATATTGGATGTATCTCTTCTCTGATTAACGATGACGATATTTCCAATCGACTTAATTTGTCGCTTTGCAGTAATATTTCCTCTGTAATTTCACGATTGAACCATCTCGTAAGTCCGCGGAGTGTTCCGTCGGAGAATGCTGATTGTTGTGATTTCTCGACCTCGTTTAGTGACGGGCGACGATGCGATGGTTGCCGGCGATGGAGATGCCATGACTTTGCCGTTTTCGCCCGCCGTATTCTGTATATTTTGGTATTCTCGTGCGTCTCTCTCGTACTACTTCTCACAACGAAATTTTTTACGCCTCCAGCTGACGTGCATTGTACATACCATTTGTACCATCGCGTGTTAAGACAATACAGTATATTGTTACATGTTACATCTCGAGAGAGATTTTACATTGATTCTGCAAGTTCCAAATTAAAGGATTAAAGTAGAATCAACATTTCGATTCGGGGAATGTCCAAAAAATAATGGCGACGTTTGCATGCAGGCAAGACCGATTTGAAAAACTGTTCAAAATCGAAAAATATGTGATTAAAACTGTAGCGCTGTGATGGCGAAAATGGAATGGAAGATCCGTTTGTGATGATACCGCGCTATACCAGCCACTCACGATCAGGTTCAAAGAGATAAGGTCGGTCTCGAGCGGTTAACGGGCTTGTCGAAGGAGTACGGTAGAACACGAACAAGAAGTAGTTCTTGCAATTAAGTGACATCTTTGGCAAAGGGCCTGCTACGGCTAACGTGTGCCATCGACGTAAATTCTATTTCTAGTCTACGGCCGATAAACCTGCCGTGAAGGGCCGCGTTAAAAAGAGATCTTCACACGCCTAGGTGGGCCTCGTTTATGCCCCCGACTTTCGTATTTCTATTCCCTTCCTTTTTTCTCCAACCTTCGCAGAGATTGCTCGCATCTCCTCCCTCGAGTTTCTTCTCCCGAAGATCGAGCTATCGAGGCGATTTTCGTCTCGCGAGAATTTCCACGGGGTTATCACGGCGATTTCGTTGCCCTCCCTCGATCCCCTTAAGCAGCAGAACGTTTCGATCGGGAATTGAAGGAAGAAAAGTGTCGCTCAAAGTGGGAATAAACATTGAAATCTCGCACTCGGTAATATGCACGGGGCAACATATATTTCGAGTCGTTACTAATTATAATTATGGAACGCTGCATTTGTAACGGCGGGAGCACTCGTAACGGCCAACGTAATTCACATCTCACACGATACTTTAATTACATCTACACACACCAATCTGAAAGTACAAGTACTGGCAAATGCGCGGCGTAAAGTATATATCCTACGCATATCGAAGCGTGCTTGCGCCGGTTAATGGTAATGCCGGTTGCGGCGAGAGGGAGAGAGAGAGAGAGAGAGAGAGAGGGAGGGAGGGGGGGGGAAGAAAAAGATACGTGAAATGATATAAAGCTGCGTTCCAAATTTTTTAGAACAAGCTTCGTTAATCGTTTTATCGTCCTGATACTTATTATTTTATTTTCCACGCCTTTGTTCTACGCTTGTGGGTATGCGCATGTATAAAGTGCTACACTTTTTAAAATATTTTTAATTAAAAGACGAAGCATTTTACGTCGACCGGAATTATATGTTGTTTATGAAAGAAAGGAAAAAATTAATGCGCGACCCCGAGCCGCGCCTGCCAAAGCTTAAAGTTAAAACGCATCGCGTTTCGAGTTGAACCGCCGCAAGTTTTACGCTCCCCGTCGCAGCTTCGTCGCGTTATGCAGATAGAAAAATGTTTGTAATTAATCTAGTCTGCGACAGCGAGCAATGGTTCCCCGCTAGTTGGAGCTGAAGCGCGCGGGGGGGGGGGGCGGGTACAGTATTAATCATGATTAAAGTGCCGCACGCAGAAGGTGCTGCGTCGAGTGTTGTTTCAGAGCCGGGAGTTCCTCCCGGCTAACGAACGACAGTCAGGATAAATTCTTCATCCCCAATCACACACTCTCTCGGCAGGCTGTTTTAGGTGTACACTCGCCTGAGATTATAATCGAGAAAATGAGAACAAAGTGTGTGAGACTTGTGTGAGATATATATTCGTTTTTATTTATTTATTTTTCTTTTCCTTTGCTTGTTCGCCCCTTTTTCTTTTCCTTCCCTGAAGAATGCCGTCGATCTGTTGTTGTGTGTTTGGGGTCCTCTGAAGAAAAGCATATAATGAATTCTAATGAAGATATTGAATTTATTCTTGCTTCTAATAACCTAACCTAACCATTCATATCGAGCACGAGGTGTGAATATTGCGTATGAAAATCCGAAATTGGCATTCGGAGCGTCGAGAAACAACAATAACGATCAGAACGAGTGAGGTCAATGGTGGGGAGAACGATGTGTTTACATTTGGAAGATAGAGACGCGGATCATAAAAACGATGTCGCGATAGAGGTAGGCAGTTAGTCGCTGTTGGACGCCCGAAAGAGACGTGCTATCGCCACTCGTGCAGAAGGTTGGTGAGTGTTAATCAAATCATTGTTTTTTTAATCGTTCATCGGTTGACCGATCGGGGTGGAGCATTGTTCCCTTGCACAATTAGTTGGTTTCTCTTAATCCCAAATACCGATCTCGTGGTGCGTTTCCCCTTCGACACCGGTCCGATTCAGATGTTTTCTTGGTCACCAGACCGGGTTCGCCGTGCGTCTTCCCGGTATGACCTAAGTGATCTGAGCCCAGCAGCTGAGAGCAGACATCTCGTGCACTTTCCCTTAATGTCCATTGTACCTTGGTTGGTGCTGGATGCTGAGCTTTAGGCAGGGGATACGTCGGTGATCCTCCTCGTGCGCTTTCCCTTGGAGATCTCCGACTGCCCGCCGTCGCAGCGGATACCCATTCGGGCCGCCATTTTTAATCAATTATCGCGTGAGATAATTACGCCAAAAAGGTCACTCGAAGGTGTTCTGGCACTCGGTGCGTCTCCGTATCCCGCTCGACCTCCATCGACGAACGTCCGAATTATATTATCGTTATGCTGTCTATTGTTTTTTTTGTGTTTACTACCTCGAACTGCTCGTCTATTCATTCGGTTCTTTTGTTAGTGTGTATGCATAAGGCAAATAAACAAAAGAAGAAAGGTGATGTCTACAGGGACTGGCTCCCATGTTGTTTACACATCCTACACGTTATTCTTACTTACTTGTTATAAAATTTAACGTGTGCAAAATTAAAAATCGGTATTGCCGTATATCGCAATCGTCGTTTTCTAATCTCTACGTGTGAAGTGATACGATTCTAGGGAGAAAGAAAGAAGTAAAAAGTAAGGGCAGATATCGTGACTTATAATATAGTATTAAAAGTCGATTCGCATCCAAGTGGATTTTAATTAAGAGATGTTGATAACGTGTAACAATTATCGAGGAATTTCTTGAGCGGCATGAAATCAAAATTACTCGCCAAGTAGCATTTTGGTGTAACGTAATACCGTGTCGTATCTCGCACAGGCATCGACTAACAGGACCTAGTCACGCAATATTCAGAATGATCGCATTCCAAATGCTTCGTAATATTAATTAGCTTTATCATCCTCCGCGCTACAGCAGGACGAGCGGAATATAGACAATCGATGCGAGGAGTAGCACGACGGCCGTCGCGGCGTGCAGCAATTAATCCGTTCGGGGGTATCTTTAATCGTTGTCACGATCGACCTCGTGAAAACTACGACTGCTAGTGATCGATACACCGCCGTATCCACCGTTAGAAAAGGCGACTTATAATTCGACTTAATTTGGACGACCAAATGTTTCCACCATTAGAGTCGTCCATTTTTAACCTCGTAAAGATTACGATATTTTGCGCAGATATGTCTCAGCGAAGAGTGTTTTCTCGCGGTGAATATTTCAGTCGCAGCGTGATCGTTTCTCTCTCTCTCTCTCTCTCTCTCTCTCTCTCTCTCTCTCTCTCTCTCTGTCTCTGTCTCTGTCTCTGTCTCTGTCTCTCTCTGTCTCTCTCTCTCTCTCTCTCTCTCTCTCTCTCTCTCTCGCGCGCGCGCGCGCGCCGGAGCGAAGCAACGCGAGGATTGTATATTCGCGATTACAAGCCGTGCTCGCGATAATTTCGCTACTTTCGTCGCCAACAGCGATATATCGAATCGGCTGTCGTCCGAGAACCGTCGAGTGAGACGCAGTCGTGTGGCCGTGGCACATCTTCGCCACGGATAGCGCGGCGTCGATCTCCAGAGAATAATTCGATAAGACGTAATCCGCATTCGCAACGTAGAGTGCAACGAAGCGAAGGAACCGAGTCACGCAATATACGAGGGGATGTTGTTCCGGACATCCGGCGACGCGCGCTGTTAACCTTACACGGGGCCGCGTGCCGCGCGTACCGTCGTATTTTCAATTTCAGCTTCATTAAACTCGATTGTCCTTCGCAGAATGCTCAGGTACGTAACACGGAGGAATATGAGGGCGCACCGGCGCGGCGCGACGGCGCCCGTGGCACGCAAAGCAGTTTGACGCTTGGCGCGACTGACATTTCTGCTGAATTCTGGTGCGCTATAACGGCAGAAGACTTGAAATGCACTTGAAAATGGTCGCGGCGCGTATTAATATCTCGATCCCGCGCGTTCTAAACCCGCCGAAATATTCAGCGAGAACGAACGCGCGCGAGTCTGCCCACACCACGTGTGAAACCTGTGTGTGTGTGCGTGTGCGTGGTCGCGGTCCTCAAAATCGAACCGAAGCGTATAATTAATTATCCGCGCTCTCGCGTTTTCTCAAACGCGCGACGTTTCGGCACGAGATTGTATGAGATTGCTTTTTGCGCGAGAAGAATGTTTATCGCTTTAAAAATAGAGCTCGCATTCTACGAGTCACGCTGCGCACTTGTGTTTTTTGCATCGATGGCGCGTATCGCAGGCCCGCGTGAAACTCTGCCATCCACTCGCGTTCTTTTCAATTCAATTAGTCAATTCAATCTTTCGTCGAGAATGAGTTTTCGTTCGAAAATTTGCAAAAATCCCCAGTCATTGGAGATGTTACGCCAAGGTGAAATGAGAAGGAACATACTCGCGATCCTCGGACAGGTGCGCGAGAGACCAAATTCAGAAGCCGAGAGGTAGTCTCGCGCGTCTAAAGTCTTGAGTCTTTCGTGCCATCCGTGCGATTTGTCGACGAACAAAAGCCCGGGGCGCCGCGAACACGCTACGTTTCTATGTAGAAAATCATTTACGAAGTTTCTCTAGCATAACTGCTCGAGCGAGTCACATGCATTCGATATAAATTCTCAGAGTGACGGGGGCGGGGTTGATCACGACGACGACGACGACGACGACGACGACGACGACGACGACGACGACGACGACGTACGTCGACGGTGGCTGACGCGCCGCGCTCGGGTTTGTCAACAGGAAATAAAGTCGGTCATTCCGCGCTTTGCGGCGCCTCAGAGAGGCTCAAAGATTCCAGCTACCCCCGGCGATATATCCAATGTCGGATAATCCGCGTCCGTTTGACGAGGCGCGCGTAAAAGGCGACGGAGACGACCCGCGCCGTCTCGGCGAGCGACGCATCGTCTCGAATTAAGCCGGCCGCGGCGGCTCGCGACGATCGCGTGGCAGACGGCCTTAATGGCCGCGGCACAGAAATATTTTATGGTGTGCACTTTCGGCCTGTCGCCGGATTTAGGACGAAGGTCACGACGTCCTAAACGTGTTCGGAGCGGCGAACGCCGGATCCGGCGATTTCGTTTACGCACGTCCGTTGCGCGTTGTTGCCATGATGACGATCGATCACACGGTCGATCGTGCGAATCTCCGAATTCGTCGTCGCGGTGTCGCGTCGGCCTTAAGACGCCAAAGAAGCCCGACCTCGAATGCTTATTGAAGCGTATACGTCGAGAGACAGACAAGTGCCATTATTCGCGCTCGATCGAAAATCGCGCCGGGCGACGTGGTTCGTGTCCACACTCGCGCGAGCGAGTCCCCTCTTCCCCGATCGAGGATAAATATAAATGCGCTCCCGGATTATTGTTAACGAGCGAAGCGTCCATCTTGTATAGGCTTACGGCGAATCGTTAATTTTAGGTACTCCGAGAATACACATTCGCGGCTGCGTATCTTAATGAGTTAGTGAAGAGACTCGGCGGATACAACCACGCGTATGCCACTGTGCGGCTATGCCGCCATTATTAGGACCGAAATACTTCCGACTTCTCTCTGCCTCTCTCTCTCTCTCTGCCTCTTTATCTCGTTTCGCTTTGAAAATCGCTACGACTTGAAAAAACAAATCCGTCATCGCGTCGTCCGCCTGTCAAAAGCTGTCGGTTGCGAAGCGCGCACTTTCGAAGAATTTCGCGAGAACGAACCGTCTCTCTTGAATCTCTCACCGATCCTCTTGCTCTCTCGGTTTCAGATCGAAGCTTTTTAGTGGCAAACGCGCAACAGGGACTATGCCACATTATCTATTGCTCGGACGGTTTCTGTCGGATGACGGGCTTCTCAAGGGCGGAAGTGATGCAGAGGCCGGCGGTCTGCGACTTCCTCCATGGACCAATGACGTCGCCGCACGCGGTCGCGGCCCTACGAGACGCCCTCGCCGCCGGCGTCGAAAAACACTTCGAGATCCTCTACTACAGGAAAGACGGTGAGTGTTGTTTTTGTTAATTGTCACCCCGTAATCTGCGCTCGCACGACCATCGGTGAGGAGGGGGCAGCCCTCACGACTGAGCAAAAACGATGCAACGCGTAATTTTGCAAAGTTCAGAGTGAGAAGGCGATATACATCGGCGGTTCTCGCATTCTCGAGTGTCTAGAGTTGTGCGATATCGCGACGGAACGTTATTAAACACGAGGAGATAGGGAGGAGAGGAGGGTTAAGGGTAGATTCTAGTTAAAACTAGTTGAGACACGTAAGACACGTAAAGAATAGAGATACACTCGGGTCACATTTCTCAACTCTCCAAGTGTCGGTCTATGCCTGCTTAGATATGCGTCATGATATGGTGTCGTGCATGTACCGCATCGTGACAAAGTACAAAGTGAACGCGTGTGTGGTCATATTCGTCGTCCTTGCATCGCCTGTTTATGTATGCACGAGAGCAAAGGGAGCAGGCAAAGAAGCGAATGTATCTCTCTCGCACTAAAGATAGCTGCGGAATTCGGAAACGATTCGCGCGAGATTGAGAGTCCGGATTTCCCGACGACTTGTCGTCGTCTTAAGAATATTATCCCGAGCAAACGGAAGATATTTTTTGTTCGCCTATACACCGCGCCGCCGCGCGCGTAGTGCCATGCGGCGCAAGTCCTTGCCGTTTCCGGCGCGAAGCGAGCGAACGAGACAAACATCCGCAACACCGCAACATGTCGCGCGACGCTAACTTTTTACGATTATTGCTGGCGGAAATAAATCAATACAACGCGTTGTCGCAGATAGAGATTTATTGGACCTGCTAGCAGCAAAGTCACGAACGTAGCAGTATGCGCCGGATATATCTCTCTTCCATTCCGTTCTTTCTTTCTTTCGAAAACTTTTGACAAGAATTGTTATTGGACTCGTAGGTTAATGTAATGTAAAGTTAAACGCGCAAATCCCGACATGACAGAATCATCGTCGTGCGCATTTCGCCGCTTGTTCTCTTTATCCGGTAATTCGACAGCGACGGATTCGTTAACGTTACATTCTGCCTTTGTCTTCGTTTTCACATCGACTTTACGAGTTACGGCGAATCTAACAAGACACTCGACCGAGAGATCTCGCTCCTTCGGTACGAATCAGTGAGACTTTCTCAGATGTAAGGCGCAGACGTAACACAGAGGCTAGGTTAGTTGCAGGAGCAGGAAGATTGAATTTGTTCGCAGGGGCCGGTGGTTACTTCGAACTCGATTTTGCCGTAGTGTCTGACCTTAGCCGCGGTGAAATCAATAGTCACTACTGTATAATTTATCATAGTCATAGTGCGGAACCTCCCACCTCGAGAGTATAAGGCTTGTGCAGACCCGTGCGGCCGGTCTAACTTTCTGCATTTTTCGAGCGATGTTATGAAAAAAGATTATATATATATATATATATATCCCTTATAAACAATTTTTTATCCGTTGGAAACAGATCGGAGGTCTCATTTTTTTTAGCGACATTTTTCAGCCAAATTTTTCAGGACCGCACGATGCGCGGATACACGACGAGTGTGTGCGTGTGTGCGTGTGTGCGTGTGTGTGTGTGTGATATTGTAATCGTCAAATATATAACCATGTTGAAGCGGTGCGTATATATAAGGTTTCCTCGGAGATCAGCCAACAGCACGATTGAATTGTAACTGTTGTTGGTCGAGTTAAAAGCTGCCGTGGCAATGGAACACGCGGAAACATACTACTCATCACGGATCCTCTCTCACTCTCCTCCTGTTCCTTTCTCTCTCGGTGGCGCGGGCGGTGGCGTCACTTGGTGGCGACGGGATGGTCGGCGGGACAAAAAGTACGCTCGCTTTATCCCTTTTCTTCCCGTCCTCTCGAGATGGACGAGCACTTTGCGCTCCGTCGTGAGACGCACCCGGCGCGTTAATTAAGGGGCTTAATTAAACCTCGCTACGCGAGCACCGTAGGAGTGTCGATGGAGCGAGACACGACGCGAACACCTGCAGCCACTTCCCCGGGGCAAAACACTGCGAGTGTTAGAGCGTAGGAGATTCACGGATAGTTACGTGCCACAGTGATTCCACCCTTTGTTGAAACAACAAACTCCCGCTCTTCCTGGAGCACGCGTCACGTCACGTTGATGGCCACTTCGCGAGCGCCGCCGAAGCGAAAGCGCACGATGGGGAGTCTCCCGGGAGTCCCGCTAGAAAGATGGGGCAAAGAATACTTGTCCGCGTACGCCGGTACGCGGACAATTTTCCAATCATGGATAACTTGAGCCTACAAGCTTATTCTTACCCGCGTCGCTTGTTACTTTTATCACTTTTATCTCGCTCTCGGTACTGTCGGCCGCAGAAAGCGAAGCGCGTTGCTCTTTCCACTCTCGCTCTCGAATTATTTCTTCCCGTTAACAAAAGACTAGAAAATCGTAAGCTAATCGCTAATAAGTGATGGTTTGCGGCTATCGTTGAATTATTATATCGTTTCTCGCATCAATCGTATCCCGTATCTGGAGCTTACCGAAGAATCGATCTACGAGACAATGGAAAAAACGCGCGCGAGTTTCGTGAGAATTAACGCAACGCCAGCTTTGTAAAGTCGCGCGTATAACGTCCTTGGATGAGTCTCTCTATTCACCGACGTTAGTCTCGACGTTACGACAGTACGAGCATGGAAAATTAATCAATGGTCTGTCGAGTTTGAAACTACTACGACTTTGCACATTGGACAGAGAGAGCTACAGTTGGCTAATTACGCGAAACTTTTAACGGTTGAAATATGTATTGATAGTTACGAAAGCCGAGACGACAGAGACAAAAGAGGGACTTTTGCTGAATTCAAATTAGAATTTTTAACAGAGAACCAAACCTCTCGAGCAAACATTAAGAAACCCTCCCCGGTGCACCCCGCAAGAATTCTGTTATTAAAACTAAGGATGATAAATTGGTGTAAAAATGCGTTCTGCCTCGACCAATTGATTTTTTAGTTTTCTTTTCGACAATGGTTAACTGAAATGAATGATAAAATCGTGCCGAGCTTGCGGAAACGGATAAATTGCCGCTGTATATAATTCGCGACGGCGTAATTGATAGTTGCCTACCACCGGCTCGCTTTTATGGATAACGTAACGCGGTAAAAAATTCATGATTCATATTAAACGGGTGATTTTTCTTAATGAGCTCCGGACTGCAAAGATTGCGGATAGATAAGAGTTGGCGTGCATCAATTATCCTGCCACACTGATCCTGATAACACTCGTTCATCAACGAGTTGGTCCTTTTGCGCTTAATGGAGCGAACTTGTCAGGGATGAAGAGACATTACTGACAAATCGATTTCGCTGCAGCAAGGAAACTTCTTGCTGGGCAAGTACTAGTTTGCTAAATTGACTTATCATAGTTTGTAAGGTCGATCGATATCGTCGCGATAACAACAGTAACAGCTCTGGTTGCAACGCGTGACGGTACTTGACATTATTCTTTCTCAGATTTTCAGAATCGTTCACAAACTTGAAAACTCTCAATAATGCACTTTGATCGAGAAAAAAAGAAATCGAACCAGCTGATAGAAATTACGTCACCGTGATATTTGCTCTCCCTCTCTCTCTCCCTCTCTCTCTCTCTCTCTCTCTCTCTCCCCCTCTCCCTCTCCCTCTCCCTCTTCCTCTCCCTCTCCCGTCTGTCTCTCTTCTTTCGCGATAGCCATTTCGCGAGCACCTCCTTCAGAAAAGCTCTCCCACGTAGTTACGCAACACGGCTCGCGGTCGGCGCGAGGACGGTGTTTTGAGGCATCTAAGAATAGCCCCGTGCTCGTATTCCACCCCCTTCTTCTGTTCCTGAAACGTTCGCCACTGCCTCCTTCTCCTCCTCCTCCTCCTGCTGCTGCTGCTCCTCCTCCTCCTCTTCCTCCTCCTCCTCCTCCTCCTCTTCCTCCTCCTCCTCCTCCTCCTCCTCCTCCTCCTCCTCCTCCTCCTCCTCCTCCTCCTCCTCCTCCTCCTCCTCCTCCTCCTCCTTCTCCTCCTCCTCCTCCCCCTCCTCCGTCATATCTCTTTTCGCACGGTACTCCCTCCCAAACAGCGCAACGTCGTTTAGTCAATGACATCACGGAGGCGCTCGAACTCTTACCCCCTCTCGCATGTTTGGTCCATCGGTGGCGTCTACCACGCGTGACGTCATCAACAGCCTAGCTACGTCGCCCTCCAACCCTCCCTATCCCCGGCCGCGCCATCCAACGCCATCGGCAGCTGGTGATGGCTGCAAGCTCAGTGCGAGCCACAAAGCTTTCTGTGGCGTCACAGGACAACGACCCGTCGACTGGCGTTCGAGGCGCGCCATGGCCGGCTATCGGTCGATCGGCCGATCGGCGCTGCTTCGGCACGAACCGAGGCCGCAAGCCTCGCCTCGATTTCGAAAGCTCCGGCCGTAAGCTCGCCGGGGAACAGCCGGTGCGGCCCATACGGCACCGCCTGAGACGCGGGCTTGCAGTCTCCGCGGCGACAGCGAGCTGAGCTTTCGCTGAGTGTATGGTCTGCTCGCTCGTTCGCGAGAAAGAAAAGGAGAGAGAGAGAGAGAGAGAGAGAGAGAGAGAGAGAGAGAGAGAGAGAGAGAGAGAGGAGAAGGAGGAGGTGGTCCTCTTCGCAGTGTCGCTGTTGGCAAAAGCGAACTTTCCGTGCCATACTGTGACGTTGGCGCACTAGCGGTCGAGCTGGAACCAAACTCACAGCTTTCGGCGTTTCGCATCGAGAGAAGGCTCGCGATATTGCAGAGACTCATAGACGATAGACGATAGTTAGAATTATCATGAGGAATTGGTGAAATTGGCTTATGACGAGATCAGTCGATGTTGTGAATACGTGTGATACAAGTTTACAGTCGGCGAGATAATGCAACTTTTGGTTCGCTGATTGTGCTCGCGACTTTCGATAAGCTGGAGGGGAGTACCATGCTCGAGTGTGGAGATAACTGTAACGGTATCGAATCGTACGTGAGACGTTAAGAACATCGTGAATGAATTTTTTTTCTTCTTCTTTTCTTATCCTTTCAGCGTTATTGTCGAGAAATTTTCAAGCTTCAGCTCGGAAACAGAAATTGGGTTATCGTACAGCGGTGGTAAAATAACGCGATTATCTGTATGTAATATGAAAAAGTTTTACCGTGCGCCACAATTTTACGGTGCGGTTCTCCTTCGTGTGAAATTCGATGTGAAATTGCATAGATAATTCGACGAAGATGCTTCGAAGCAGGGAGGGAGGGAGGGAGGGAGGAGGACGACGAGCGTTTTTCAAGCTCCGAAAACGTATATCGGCCCGACGTCGTTGCGCGCAAAACTATGCTTCAGGATTCGGAGGTGTCGATGGTATTGATCACGCGGATGCGCAATTTCGCCGGCGCTGCGTTATCTGACCTGTTTGGCGAATAAATTCCGATTCGCGGATAGTTTCCGATATCGGCGTCGCCGATGTCGACGTTCGGGATAAAACTCGCGCATCCCGTGCTTTGGGGGAGAATTCCGTAACGATCCGCAGCGCGAAAACTATAAAATTTCTCCGCAGAGCTGCCGTGTCTGATCCATTACGGAATTTACTACTTGCAGCCTGTGTACCTGATATCAATATATTTATCGCAACTCCTGGCCGGTATTGTAAGTTCTCACGTGCAATAAATTTATACGATTACGTACGTGAGGCGCGCACGCTTTCGTAAACATCTTTGTGCGATCGTAACTTCTTCCGCAAATTACTCGAATCAATTTCATTCACGAGGCGGCGGGTAGCTTTACGACGAAGCAAGCTGAGTTTCCTTTTCCTCTTCCTTTTAACCGTCGGAAGATCGGAAGATCGGAAGATCGCTGTCATCTATCGCTACCGTTAAAATTGTGAACCGCGCACATCATAAAATTAAATTAAATCACATTAAATCATTATCATGTGCACGGCCGATGTAATCGATAGACACTCTCGCGCGCATTCTTTCGTGGATATTACCTGTTGAATTTTCACACACGTTCGCGACGGCGCGACCGCAATTTCTGAGTTCCCAGGAGGAAAGCAGCGCGATACGAATAGCGGATCTGTTTGTGAATCTTTTATATTACGCCGGCGAAGCTGTAAGCTCGATCGCGCTCTCCGACAAGAGACTCATTCGTCCTCGGACCGCTATAGAGATTCCGCTCTCGCGAAATCGATTTCCGGCCTGTTCATGCGAGGCTTCGCCTGAATTCCGCTGGGAACGGGCGCGAATAAGAGCGTGCGATGAGCTCTACGACACGGAGAGTCCGGAGGAAGAGCAAGAATGGATCCCCCGCGAAATTGTACGTTTAATTTACTTACTCTTGCAATTAGCGTCGGCTTCTCCCCGCCTCCTCCCTCCCCCTCCCCCTCCCCGCTCGCCCTCCCATTTCCGCGTCTATCGGCTATTAGTCTTTTCCGAAATTCACAATTAAATCCTTCTCTTCGCACGCACGGATTTTAATGGCGATTCAGGCGAGCCTGCAATTTCGCCACCTAATCTCGGCGCCTTCTCTCCCCTTCCTCCTCGATCCGCTGTTAAAATTATCTAAACCGTGTGATCTTTTTCAACGCCGGCTGCGACTGTATAACGGTCTAGGCAGTACCATCGTAGGACGCGGTTAAAAGAAAGCAGACGTATTTTACTCTCATAAATCCTGCAGAGCGATCCGCAGGATCATTCCTATTTAGTTCCTCCCCCCTCCCCCTCCCCTCCTCCTCTCCCCACATTCTAGTTCCTCTCTGCGCGTCTACGTTCTTTCTTTATTTAAAACGTCGAGGCGGTAAATTTGGCGGAAAGGTCAAGGCTGCGCTTCTCCTAATGTGTATTTTTAGCGCAGAGAAACACGCAAATTAATATTCTACACCGGGCGTCGAAATATTATGCGCGCGGTGCAGCCTTAAACAGAAAGTTTCTCAGCTTCTCTCGGACCCTTGTCATTTCTGATATTCTCGAGAGGCTGCGCGCTACGCGGAATATAAGTCTTTCGCGGAATTGAGTTTCCTCGTCGTGTCCCGGTGATTTACAGAGAATCTCTGACAGGAGCTTTCGATGCGAGGCGAGCTTCGCCGAGTTCCGACTCGACAGAATTCGGACATCTGGTAAACTCGCTCTCCCTGTGCCTCTCTTCTGTGTGTCGTCGGGACGTCGAGGAGCTTTTCTCAAGGTCTCGTTTCGAGACGTTACGATCTTCCCTTTCCACGGGTCCCGTGCTTAATTTCGAATCGTCCGATAAATTCTCACCGCGCCTTCTCCTCGCTCTTTGGATCAGCCGGCGCGTAAGAAATATATTTCGCCCACCCACGGGGGAATGACAGTTATGAATTTAAAGTAGCTCGCGCGACAGGCATCGCGCCGCAGCATTTTCATGAGATTCCCGTGAGGATGACGTATCGACACCGTGCTCAAACCGTTTCTTCGCAGGTGACTCGCAGCAACAACGTCTGTCTGTCTGTCTGTCTGTCTGTCTGTCGATGCATCAGGCGTATGTAATAAGTCCATGTATCAGCATCAATCATTTATCAGAGATGATACATAAAGTTCATCATTGAAAATTAAAATACTCAATGTTGAGAGAGAGAGAGAGAGAGAGAGAGAGAGAGAGAGAGGAGGAGAGGAGGGAGAGAAGGGGAGAGAGATTAGCCGACTCTACGGCGGGATCGAATATCCGATAACGTTTAATCTTGCACGAACCGCCGCCAGCCGAGAGAATGTCGTCTCGTTGAGTACAGTGTGTCATTTTGACGAATCTCAAATTGTACGACGACACGTCGGCTCTTCTTCTGCAAGCGGGGTGCAAACAGGGGCAGTGCCAACACTGCCGTTTCCCGTCTCAGGCAAAACTGGTTTGTAGTCCGCGGAGCAGGAAGCTCGTTCGCGCACCGACAATCGTTCGTAAGACGTTATTTCGGCGGAGGGTGACCGGACGTTACCATCCATTCACGCGAAAGGAGGCCACCTTCCAAAGGCACACCGGGCGAAATTAGTCCCGCCCCGAAGAACGTCGCCCACCCACCACTTCCGAAAGTAATCTGAAAAAGTCCCGTGTAAGGTCGGAGGTAACGAGAAAATAGAGAGCCGTTGCTGCCGGGAAACGACAAGCTGAGAATTACCGTGTCGCGGGGAACGAGTCGCACTTGTCAACAGGGGGGCAAAGTTTGATACAATATTTGTTTGCACGACAGATAGAGCCTAACTCTGACTCGATCCTCGAAGGAATAACGCGGCTATATCCGCAAATCGCATCAATAATTTCGCGGCGCGAACAAACGGCGCGGACCAAACGTTCTTTATTTAGATTCGTGCAAAATTCACCCTCTCGCTCTCGCTCGTCTCTGTTCAGCATCGAGAGAGAGAGAGAGAGAGAGAGAGAGAGAGAGAGAGAGAGAGCAAGGAAGTTTCGCCATTCGCACGAACGAGAAAGACAATTTTTTCAATTCTCACATTTCTCTCTCTCTCTCTCTCTCTCTCTCTCTCTCTCCCTCTCTCTCTCTCTCTCTCTCTCTCTCCCTCTCTCCGCTGAGAAAAAGGGTGCACGCTAAAGTGCGTAAGCCGCCAAGAAATTGTTCGGCCGCGCTAACACACTCGACACGTATACGCACGCAAGTATATCGAAGTCAATGACCGCATTCCGACCGCGTTTACGATGGTATTCCGTTACACCGGTGTGCGCCATGTAAGCGCGAATCTTTCGCTGCGCGAATGCAGGTCAAGCCAAACATTCACAACGCTCGCATTACATCCGACCTCTGGGCTTGCGCTCCAAAACTGTTACATTCCCGAGTTATGATTAGACTTCCCTGAGTTCTAACCCTGGCCGCAGGTAGACGGAAATATCTTTCCGGCGTAGTGCGCGCGCGGCACTTGCACGTATAATTAGGATCGATTAGCGCGAGCGAGATGGTAGGTAGCAGCTGAATAGCCACGTCGTGTTTTATCCACGTCACGTACGATGACACTTTCCTGAGGGAGAGGGAAGCAGCCGCCCGCGCCGGTCACGTGGCCATTTCTGGCAAGTGTAGTGTTCTGGTCGTCGAGCTTTTGGCCAGCTCGCTGCGAGGCCAAGCGCTCGAAAGCGCAGTTTGGAAAGGGAACGAGCTCGACAAAGAGAGTGGAAGTGCGAGAGCGCAAGAGAGGAGGGAGGGAGGGAGCGAGAGAGAGAGAGAGAGAGAGAGAGAGAGAGCTGTGAGGGGGAGGAGGGCAAAATAAACGAGGAGAGGAGAGCCAGAGAGGGTGCAGATCGAGAGAAAGAGGGAAAGAGACCGCGCGTTATTTCTGTGCACCGCACAGGGGCCACGTCACAGGGGCATTGCACTCCGTGACGTCACGGTGGCACAGCGTCATCGACCAATTGGAAGTAGCCGTTAACCCATTAACCATTCGCTCTCGTTCGCTCGCTCGCTCCACTGCGGTATCGTCGTGACCCGTGCGCGCTCGTTATCCGCCAATCCTCTCGCCGCCTCCGGTGGCCGCTGCCACCGGAGGTGCTGCTTTCTTCTTGCGCATCTGCCAGACGTTTTTGTTTGTTTGTTTGTCTGTTGAATAAAAAAAAAAATTATCTATCGTGTATATGTAATAATACCGTGCACTCGCAAACACACGCAAATTGACATTGAGCGAAAAGAAGCCTCGCTCATTTGTTTGTTGGTGAAATTGAAAGAAATTGCATGCAACTGTCGATTAGCACTGTGAACAACGCCACTACGAGTCGCTAGAAAACGTGAGGCCAAGTGTGTGTGCGTGTGCTATGATACACACAGCAGGGTGTCTCCGCTCGCGCTAGTCTCCTCCGATAATCGCGAGAGCGTTTCCGATGAGGATCGATGACGAGTCGACGACGACGGGCACACACCTGTTCGTCAATTTGGCCAATCGCAAGGTCAGTGTGTGAAGAGCCCGCGAAGCGGCTGTTCAGTATCAGGAAGGGCCACGTGTAAATTAGTCTCTCTCACGGATTAAGCGTGGACTCGACTTATTTTTAGCACGGAGGAGCGCCCCGAGGGGGATGCTTATTTATAGCGGCCGGCAGGCTTTGCCGTGTCGCAAATTTAGAAACTCATTTCGCTACCTTCCCACCTCGCTGCGCATTATCAAATTCCGGCTGTTTCTTCTTGCGGCGGCGGTAGGGACGCGCGCGCACGACGGCGAGAAGGGGGAGGGCGGAGAAAAAGGTAGCGTATGTATGTACGTACGTACGTACGTACGTACGTACGACGCTACTTTTTGGCCGTCGGCCAGGACTATTGTTCCCATAGGCTCGCCTATTTTACACGCTCGCTGATAACCATAAATATCCGTCTCTTCGCGCGCACGCGCGCGTTCCTTTGTCACGGCACGGTATATTTCCTTGTTTTCGCTCTGAATTCGCTATTCCTGGATTATTGATGAAAGCATTACCGCCAGGATACCCAGACGGGTGCGTCGTTTTTCAGGAGGAAGGATCGGTTACTATCCGGTGTTTATTAGCGTTATAAATAGAAAGAGTTTATGTCAGTTCAATCACCGGCTCCGTACGACGAGCCAGATTTAACGTCACGGAAATTTGAGCAGACGTTCGCGAGCACAAAATTTGTCGAGGGAAGCGCGCGTAGGAGCGGCAACTTCCGCCGCAGGGATTGCTTTGTTGCTGTTCTCTTCTCTCCCGTGAGAAAGAAGTTGCGAGCCAAAGTGCAAATATCTGTGTTAGATCGTTGCTTCATTACGGCAAAATCGATGTGAGAATGACTCACATCCGAGCGAGTTGGACGCTTATTGTGCTCATCTGCCCAATCGACGACAGACACGATACTCTATCGGACGAGTACGCGCGGCAGCCTCCAGCTGGCTCGAGTCGAGAGAGGGAGTCTTCCTTTATTAGCAATTTTTGCGGTGCCGTAAAACGATGACAATGCGACGTCAGTCGGCAACGGGCACACCGTTCGCGCGAGAACGGCGCAAGTATCAACGGGAGTTTATTACCGTCTACACGAGGTGCTCTCGAAATAGGCGCAGACTACTGGACTCTTCTCTCTTTCTCTCTCTCTCTCTCTCTCTTTCTCTCTCTCCCCCTCTCTCCCTCTCCCTCTCCCTCTC
Source organism: Harpegnathos saltator (assembly GCF_003227715.2). Taxonomy (NCBI): domain Eukaryota; kingdom Metazoa; phylum Arthropoda; class Insecta; order Hymenoptera; family Formicidae; genus Harpegnathos; species Harpegnathos saltator. Next base: position 480,974 of record NW_020230188.1, on the reverse strand, counting down.
TCTCTCTCTCTCTCTCTCTCTGTCTTTCGCGAGACCCGTGGTCATAGTAAAACTGTTACACAGTCGTGCTCACCGTCACTCTAATATTAACCGTAAAGCGCCCTATCCCCCTCCCCCCCCCCGTGCGCTCGCTGTCTCTCCGTCTCTCCCTCTCTTTGTTTCTAGCTCGCGCGCGCGTGCTGTAAATTAACGTTCTGCATTAGCGACGTTCGCGGAAATAAGTCGATGCGCGTCGCGACAGCTCGATGTTATACGAGAAATTTGCTCGCTTCTTTGAAGTGCGCTGCGCGCAAACCCCGCGGACTCGCGCGTTTCGCCGCCACCGGTCTCTCAAGCGGCGCCGGTTCACGCTCCAAACGGCATGAAATACGAATGCGCACACGGTACTACCATAAATCAGTCCGCAATTTCTTTCCCGCAGCGAGAAAGGGAAGAAACGCGAAGTAATCCCTCCGTGGCAGTTGCCGCTCTGTTTACTTTTTTTTTTTTTTTTTTTCCTACATCCCGAGCCTTGGTTAATAAAAGACGCTCTCTGTATCCTCCATCCTGCCTCGGGCTCGAGATAGAAACGTTTCGTGCCTCGCCTTCGTCTTGGTCCGAGAGTAATTCTGCAACTCAAAATACACGTGTGCAAGTTTTTTCTCGCTTTTCCCTCCTCCTCCTCCTCCTTTTCCCTTGCTAACGAACTCAATGACGCGAGAGAAGCTATTTTACAGCCAGCCATCGCGATTGTTCGCGCTCGCGCAGCCCCGATCCGATAGGCGACCGGTGTTTTATTACGCGGCCGGTGGGGCAGGATTATCGGATTTTCGGAAGAAGGAAGGAGTCCCAAAGACGGGATCGATGGGAGTGCACCATCTGCTTTATCCCTTTGGCGTCTCTCTCTCTCTCTCTCTCTCTCTCTATCTCTCTCTCTCTCTCTCTCTCTCTCTCTCTCTCTCTCTCTCTCTCTCTCTCTCTCTCTCTCTCTCTCTCTCTCTCTCTCTCTCTCTCTCTCCCCCTTTTTCGCCAGCGATACTGAATGGATCGCGGGTGCGTTCACCTCCGGTGGCGCCGCATCGTCCCTTCCTCGTCCTGCGCGTATACCACCCTTGCGGCTCCCTGTCGCCGGTTAAATTCGCCCGGTTAAGCCGCATCGGCTCCGCGGTACCGCGTCTCGGGCGCTCCTTGTTGGCCTGAAAGTTGCACCACGAGGCGCCTAACGAGACGAGACTACTCGAGCGAAACAAAGCGAGTGTTCTTCAGCGTCGTCTCCCGGCCAGCGTACGCCCCCTCCCCTTCCCCCCACGCGCGTGCGCGCGCGCGCGCGGTCTCAGAAATTGCGCCCCTGGACTTTTATCCCGGGCAGAAGATTCCTCTCCTCATTCTTCTGCGGATTGGCTCGCGTACTTCGACCAAGATTCCGCAAAATCCGCATTGGCTCGCGAGGGATCTTTGTTCTCGCGGTCTCCGTTATCTGCCCGCCAGCTGTTTCTAGCACCTCTCTAGGGTCTCGGTCTGGGATCGGTCTGATTCCCCGGCGAAGCTGTTTCCCCACCCCCATATTAGACGGATAAAATTCAGTATTCAGATTCTTCTGCTTTCTTCAACGTCTCAACGATCCCTATTGACAAAAGTGTCGGTGTAATTATTACAGACGCGTAATACGCGTGCGCTTGCTCGCGCTTGCTCGTGCAAGATTTACGAGTATACATTTAAGACTAGGAGCAATCAACCGTCATTATCCCCGATAATCATTCTTCAGCTGCTCTGAGAGAGCGTTGTATGCGCAAGAAGAGAGAGCTAATGAGGTCGAGGTATATAACGAGCTTCGGATCTGTTGGCCAGTTGACGCGATTATTATACGGCTGTTTCGATGGGCCAAGCTTCGATAGGACACGTCATGCGGATACGGGGCTCGCATTGATCCGTCGACGGCAATTTGCTATCGATGGCTTTTACGATCGTCACGAGGATTATGTCGCGCCGTATATTAATATTGACGAATTTACGATAGCGAATGACTGGGTTTAATGCGCGTTCACCGGTGCAGTGCCGTTGTTAATGTGCGCGGACACATCCCCGCCCCAGCCCCGGCGGGCTCTGCGTAGTTCAATCGCGTACCTCGTGCTTGCGTACTCTGATCTGATATTCCGCACAAGCGTAATCATGCTTTTTCTCATTCATATTCTTCATATTTTCTCGTGGTGGTGGAGTACAATTTTAATTAATTTTATGAAAATTCCAACAGGCTCTTTCGAGCCTAGCAGCGCGGAACATATCGGAGGCGTCACTTCTTTCCAATGTCTAATGATGCAGTGTTTATGCCGTGCGTAGGGAAAAAAGAAGTTGGCGCGGTGTGTGCGCGCGCACTTCATTCCGCGCAAATTTACTCCGCGTACGGCCGCTTTTACTGTCGGCCGTTTTACGAGCGCGCGTGTTTTCAAAACATCGTCCTCGTAAAATCAGCTGCTGCAGTATCTCCGAGCTCTCGGCTCGGTCGTTTCTCTCTCTCTCTCTCTCTCTCTCTCTCTCTCTCTCTCTCTCTCTCTCTCTCTCTCTCTCTCTCTCCCCCCTTTTTTTCTTTCTCTCTTTCTCTTTTTCTTTCGCACCCGCGGACGGATCTTTAACGTCTGTCGTAGTGACCGGTTCGGACCGGAACCGCGCGGAGATAAAACAGCCGTCCCTCGCCTTATCTGCCATGCCGAAGTGGGAAATGCTGTTCTCAGCAATATCGTTTAATTCCCATTTCCAACGGTACCGTATCGCCGAAAAATCTCGCGCTTTCTGACACATCAATCTTTATTCCGGCTGCATTTCTTTCTAATCGGAGCGAGAGGAGAATTGTGTCCGTCGGAGCAATTTCTCACATTCGTGGACAAAACCGTTCGACACAGCAAAACAGTCGTTATATTCCGAACGAAATTCCAAAGTAGACACGCGCCTCGGTCTGAAATCCCTTCTTAACGAAGCTAAGCTGCGATTCCAATAAAAGTGTCCTTTTATTTGAACGAGAATAAAACCAGGACTCTGTGATCCCGTGATATAAGGATCGAATTGTTTCTTGAAATTGCGCGTACGGCAAACAAATCGACGCATCGACGTAACACGCCGACACACAGACAGACAGACAGTGCATGTGCTGCACAGCTTTGTTATCCCTCTGGATTAACAAACGCGCCATAACAATGTCAAAAACAGTGAAAATCTCCCGTTGATTGGCGTGGTCAAAGCTCCTTTGGTCCGATCGAACGGATGTAGGCTTTTATCTGCGACCTCTTTTTTTTTAACGTAGCACAGCACGGTACGGATAAAGTTAAGACCGCGGCGGTTCTAACATTTAGATTAGACATAATCATCACATGTGAAATTACATCATCGAATCGCTTGAAATTCTACGGGCGCACGCTTGTTCCCTTTCACGTAGCGAAACGCATTTACACAGGACATCGCGAGTCGCGGACGAGCGTGCTTTCGAGAGCGCGACGTGCGACGATTTCGCTCGCATTTCAAGCGGACTTCAAAAGCCAGTTCTATGCGTGACTCACCGACATGAGTGATTCCCTACACACACACACACACACGTACAAATGGCAGAGAGACAAAGAGAAAGCGCGAGAGGGAGAAAGAACGCGCTGTGGCGGATCGATAAGACAGCAGAGCTTGCCGTGACGTTGTGCTGAAGAAACCACACGTATCGGCCGCTTTAAGCGTTAACAATACGTGAGGTGCGAGCTGGAAAATTAACGGCACGACTGGGGCTTTCCGGGGAAAATCGGCCGGGGAGCGGTCGTCTGAAATATCTTATTTAATTTAGTTACGGAGTTACGGAAGTAAAGTCGAATCTCATCGCAACGCTAAAACTGGTAGAAGCAGAAGTATCTGTGCGCGAGAAATGCGCTTATGTAGGAGGAAATAATTACGGTTTTTTTAATAATAATAATAATAATAAAAGTGCATTTAGCAACATTTTCAAACATTGCCATAATTTTCACGGAGTTAAACGACAGAGACAGACGCTAAGCGTCGAAGCGTCTCATTTTCTTTCCTGTGCGTCGTACACGACGGGATGTAGCACACATCGTACTGCGATCGTCGTTTTGCCGAATGATCGTGTGGGATGGGGGATGGGGGGAGGGGGTGCGCGTCTATATTTAGAGGGGGAAAACGCCGAAAATGTGCGGCGGCAGCATCCTTGACCGTGACATCGATCGGCGTGAGATACGATCGTTTAATCACGGCGAAAAACAAGCTTTCCATTGTGTGGTAGCACAACGAAAGTTAAACGACAGCTTGTGTAATACGATAGGACATGTGGATCTTATCAGAGTTGTTGACGCTGCGCGGATATGACGTCCACCATGGAATATCCAGGTGGCAATCTTGGCACGGTTTCGGTTAGGCCCGGGCATATTTCGTTACGGGACACACGGGACGCGCACTGACTTTCCGCCTTTTGAATCTCAAGGTTCAAGGTGTGCCGCCGCCGCCGCGTCCCGCGAAGCGAACATCGCCGTTAATTAGTCGGCGAAACGCGCCAAAGGCAAGCGAGCGTCTCGCGTTAGCGAGACTCATTATTTCCCCTCCGCGAGCCTCGGGATCGGCTCGCTCGCGCCATGTATCATCTCGAGATTGAAACTGAACTCTCCGCGACTCGCGGCAACTGACGCTTTTCTGATAACTTATGTACGCTTATGGATTCCTTCTCCCCGACTCATTGTCATTGGCGGCGAGGCAACTCTCGCAATTAGCGAGAGCCCGCCGAGCTTGCCGTTCGTCCCGCGGAACGCTGACGGAAAAAGATATATGGGAGACAGATTAAATTTCATCCTTGTGATGGTAATTTTCCCATTTAATTTCGCGACAGAGGAAACCTCCCCCGCGGCTGGTTGACACGTTCTCGGTATCGTGCGCTCGCACTCCTCTCAGCGGATGAAGTCGAAGATAAAACGTGTGATATTTTTTTTTATGACACCATTCGAGAACGCGCGCGTTCACGAGTACATAAGCCGCGATAAAACTTGGCATCCACATTCGCGGCGCGACGTTTAATGCAACAAGATTGCAATGGGCGGGCCGCCTATCGGGCAACTTGACTAACTTTTATGTCACTCTACTAACAATCTGAAGTTTACGACGATATTACCGTTGCCACGACACGCCGACGGGACAAACTATTTGGGCGCGATCCAGGGGACTTTATAGGAAGTTTCGCAATTTTACTATCGGCTCTCTTTTATCTACCGCGCACCTATCTGCAAGTGAAATATCGTCTACGACGTGGCGGCGGCGGCGGCGGCGGCGGCGGCGGCGACCGTCGGTGTCTAAGAGACATCCAGTAAACGTCAATCTGGAATATTTATCGCGGCGGATAGTCACCGCTCGCGCGCTTCATGCGCGCGAATAGGTCGCGGCGTTTTGTACGTGCCACGGCGTATATTTCCCGGATAGTTTATGCTCTCTCTTGATTCACGGCTCAGTATTTCCAAATTTTACTGTCGCGACGCCGCGGCTACCCTCGGCAGTCCTTGACACGCATCTGAAGGTGCTATCGACGTCCGCGATGATCTCGCGAAGCGCCGTCAAGGAGAGCTTGAGTTATCGGGTGCAAGCGGAAGTCGTTTCAGGTGCTGCGCGTACTTTACGAGATATCAACTTATCCTGCGCGCGCGAGAGAGAGAGAGAGAGAGAGAGAGAGAGAGAGAGAGAGAGAGAGGGAAGCAAACGTCCTTAGGCACACACACACACACTCGTATATCAGTTTTTACACGTCGGCCATTTATTCGTTAGGATGCTGCTTTTTTCGGAAGCGACGGATGATATCTTTCCTCGCTCGTTTATCGAAGGCTTGCAGAAATTTGCCGACTCGCATATAAGTTTATCATTTCGACAGATGAATCATTTTACGAGCGTGTACTCTTTTGTTACCGTCCAATAATTTTCAATCAATTTTTTTTACAAATATAAAAATACGATTAGAAACGAATGCGTCGGTAAAAGGCGTCAAATTGTTGCGAGTCCCTGTACCAAAAAAGAAAAGAAAAACGAGAAAAAAAGGGAGAAATCGTTAGCACTCTTTTCACCGATCGTTTCGCCACTACGAATCTTTGAGATCGACAGATGCATCGTTCTTTGTGCCGGATCTCACACACACACACACACACACGGATCGCGTTATAGACAAATTAAATTTTACGCGGCGGGTCGTTGTTGAAACACCGGTATATATACGTATTTATGATGAGAACCCAACGACGGCGACGGCGACGGCGACGGCGACGGCGACGGCGACGGACGTGTATAAGGTTCTCGACGCGGTTTAGGATCGAGGAGTATCTGACTTGCTAATTTCCTGTTTCAGGAACCAAGTTCCTCTGCAGCGAGGTCATAGCGCTAATAAGGAGCGAGGTGGACGACATTTGCCTGCAAATCATAAACTTCGAGGACCTGAGCTCGCAACCGCCTCCGCAATCCGCGATACCGCCGCCGAGTCAGGCCAACAACAGGCTCTCGACACGCTGTACGTTCCAATTTTATTCGTTCTACTTGTCGACTTTGTCCCGATGCACGCGCACGCGCTTGCACGAGAGCGAGAGCGAGAGCGAGAGCGCGCGTTCGAATGCGCGTTTTCGCATGAAAGTCCGCCGCAAAATCCGCGGTGTTCCCAACATTTCCGCGCGCAAAACCTATTGCGCGCGCCTGCTTTCCAGCCTTTTCCGTGTCACGGCAAGCTCTTGGGTTCTCGCCCTCGCTCGTCGCTTTCGCTCTCGCGCACACGTATCGAAATTCCGACGCGAGAAAGAAACTTTGTTTAATCCGGACGGAAAAAGAAGGAATGAAATTTTGCCGTCGATCGCGTGCGTCACGCGCACGCGCATGTGCGTGCGATTTGCAGACCGATTCTTCGCAGTTGAATTCCTCGGTCTCGTCGGCGCGCGGCCAGATCAAACGATTACGAACGCCCGCAACGTTTACACACGATATTCTCCGATCCGAGACATTTCGTGCCTCCTACACATATAACTTTCTGCGGCTTTTAAACGTCGCTATCATTATTTCCTGCCCGCTGCGCGCTCTCCGTTATAAGACATCGCCGCCGCTGACATTCGGCCCGCCGCCGACTCGCGTTCACAAGTGGGACGTGTGGCACACGTAGGCTACTCTCATTGTGACGATCATTATTACGAGCATAGATTCAGGTCAGGTGTATCCGCATAATGAGCAGCCGCGTTACAATCGATGCGGAAATTTGGAAACAGGTTCTTTCATCCGCGCAATTATATCGCGCGCGTCGTAACAACCTCGCTCTGTCATTCTCCCGCGCGCTCGCCTACAACATATCTACATACAGGTGTGTTTCCCTTATTGAGATTCGGGGATTCTTTTCGCGAATCGCGTCGTCGCCGTCGACTGTCCGTATCCACAAATCCCCGTACGCCTCTGCTAATGCACACGTGATCGTATTTCCGCGCGAATACGATATATCTCCGTAATTGGACCTTGCCGACTTCGTCGGTGCGGCGGTACTTTGCGAGATACGCGAAAGTGTTGCTGCTGCTCTTCCGCATAAGTCCCCGTCAGTGCTTTGTAATCTTCTTACGGTTTCATTATGAAAATTAAAATTACACAGAGATGTGTCAACTCGGAGATGAAACATGTGTGTGTTTTGATAATAACTAGAGAGAGAGAGGGAGAGAGAGAGAGAGAGAGAGAGAGAGAGAGAGAGAGAGAGAGAGAGAGAGAGAGAGAGAGAGAGAGAGATCCTTATTGCTCGATTTGTGTTGCAGCACTTTGGAATATATTCGTGTCAGATATGAGATTAAACAAACGAATTAATTAGACTCGTACATAAAAGTGATTGCTATTCATCGTAAATTATCTTGATTAACGATGCATACACACACACATACGCGCGCGCGCGCGCTTTCTTTGTCTCCTTATTCTTTTAATTTCGCGACGCGATGGTCCCTCTCTCTCTCTCTCTCTCTCTCTCTCTCTCTCTCTCTCTCTCCATCTTTCTATCGATGGCTTTCTCATACAAAAGCTGCCCAATTATTTATTAAAGCGATCCGCGGACGTATCGAAGGCTTCGTTATGAATTTTTCGCCATCTTTCCGAGCCAATTTAGAGCGTGTACGCATATGCATGTATGCATATGTGCGTACGGGGGAGACGGGACACGTGGTCGCGTTTTATATATCTGGAGTGCTCGCGAAACTATTTTTAGAACGACGCTGCAGAGCGCTGGACGTGTGTGGCGCGCCTAACGGTTAACCCTGACCCGGTAATAAATGTTATGCCCTCGAATAGGTAGCTATAGGCACCTTACCTCCTGGTTGATAATCCGCCCCCTAAGCAGCTCAGCTGATGGTTAGAGACCCGTAACAGAAATCGATCGTGGCGGAAAGTCGCGTAGCGTAAGAGCGTTACCTCGAGGAAATGCCTCTTTCACACGGGCGTCACGCACGCAGGAAAATCAATGTGAACCGAGAACGCGATTGCTTCTTTCTCCCTTATCCTCTTTCGATTTTAAAACCTGTACCAGCCTTTTATTTTTCACGAAAGCTTCGAATCTCGTTCGCTGCGAATACGCGTGCAATTTATTTGAATAGGAAGAAAAAAAAACGGAAACAGTTTTAATATCTGATTTAATGTTTAAGAGATTCAGCGCATCGATGTTTCATATATATATATATATATATATATATATCTTTTTTTTTTCTTAATATATTTGATGAGAGAAGCGAGAGAAAAGGGGAAAAAAGAGAGGAAAAGAATATCGCTGGAATATAACGTTCGCGTTTAATTTTGGATTCAAGACACGACTAATATGCAATTGCGTACAATTGAGCGATTCGTTCCACGATGCGGCCTCAACTCGTCCAAGTCTCGCCTATATATAACTGAATGCGCAGGAATCCTGAAAGGCCGATATAATCCGTAATCGATAGTTCGTACAGAGTTTGAAATTGTTCGTCACAGAGTGCTTAGGCTATTCGTCTGTAGGTTCGTCAGAATGTAATTAATATATTGACGGTGACGGATATATGGTGTAATTCATCATCTCCGAATAAATCTATCGCCCGATGTCGCGCAATTAATAATCATTAGACATATTTATCGAGTGCGACTACATGTCGGAAAACTCAACGTTTTGTTTGCATTGTAATTCATCAAGTCTCGAAAGTTTAGGACACAATTTCATGCAAATCTGTTACTTGCATACCTCTACAGCCGTTCGCGCTTTGAACATTTTATTTCAACTCGTTTACTTTGACCCGTCCCGTATTTCAATTCCCAAGCTCCATATTCGTCTTCATCTATTTTCTTCTTATAAACTATCCCGTGCCCCTCTCTTTATTATTGAATCAGTATAAAGTCGACGTAGCTGATAAGCCAGATCGATGTTACACATAGAGATACCACACACACATGCTCAAACGACCCGATTTATTCGCATCCTAATAACATATTATTCCGGTAGACGTCGAGCCGCGGCGAGTGGGGGGTCTTCTCGTTTAATAACAATCGATATCAGCTTACTCTCGGGAGGATTACAGCCACTGTATTCAATCACTGGCAGCGCTTTTTACCCATCTCCTCTTCATCGCTCCTCTTTCTCTCCAACATTGGCGTTGACGATGAGCGATAACGGTTGTAACCCTTTTTTCCCTTTCTCCCTCGAGCTATGCTCACACCTGGGCACGAATATTTTTTTAATTAGAATTCCTTTGTCGCGCTTCGCGGTGGTGGTTGTAAAACTCTCTTTCCTCCCCTTTGCTCATGCACGCATTTACATGTCGAAATTGAACGTAACGAGCAAACAGTTTGCGCGTTCACTCTCTCTCTCTCTCCCTCTCTCCCTCTCTCTCCCTCTCTCCCTCCCTCCCCCCGATAATCGCATTTTTGCAACGCGCTTTGGTGCAGTCGCACCAGGCGCGTCAGGCAAGTCGATCGCCGATTGATGAACGATGATGAATTTTGACGGGCGCGCGATATTCTCACTCGGTGAATCGAATATATCTACTTGACCTCGAAGAAGCTTCAAATCCGCCCACAGGGACGATATGTAAAGACGAGATGTCTCTTACATTTCGAGCGTTTCTCTGTAAAATCCGTTGACGCGATTTGTACACGTACGTTATATATACTATGCGCGATCCCTTTTTCACTAAAGTCAAAGGTCGATGAGTTTTAGCTTCAGCGCCGGTTGATCAGCTAGGTTCAAAGACAGGCGTAATATTTGAATGGAAAGTTCAGTGGCCGCACACACGGCTGGCGTGAAATCAAACGACATAGAACAGAAGCGCAGATTGGCACATTTTGCTGTCATCTGTGTGCCAGACGGCGCCGGCCGCGCGTCACACGACAAATTAAAAGTCCGGCTTTGACTGACTTATCTTTACGAAGTATTCTTGTCGTGCAGCGTTGCGAACACATTCTCCAGCGCTCACACACGTGACACGTGACGGTGACACCTTCGATGAGACGAGCGTGACGATACGGCTTGACGAGGTTAAACCGATCGTTAGCTTCCGACTGCGCGTATATATCGGTCGGACGAATTTTAACGTTTCAACAGAATCCGAGATATTAAGTATCAATTATTGTCAATGTTCAGCACCAAATGTGTGACGTGTGATATATAATCTTTGTCATAAGTACGATTGGATATATTTCTTTAATGAAAAGGAGACGCCATTTCTGCGCGCACGTTTGCAAAGACGTTTGCGTGCGTCGCATTGAATGAAAAATCACGTTGAACAAGTCGCAAGAAAGAGGAATAATGTTCTCGCGATGCTATCGATCGAATTATGTTAAGTAATGTAGCGCAGTTATCGCGCAGAGTAATTATCAGCTTTAAGGTGGGGGATTTAGCCAGATTGCTTAATTGAGCTTAGCCACATGCGCATGTCGCTCCGTGAGAGAGACTGGTCGTGTCAGGTATTACGTTTCCGTTCCACACGTCGTCGTCCCCCGCATGTTTACCCTGCATGTTTTGTGTGCATTAGCGCCGCGTGTCGGAGAGAGGACTTGTGGATAATAAAAATTACACACACACACACACATACACACGACCGTGCGCGTACATCGACGCCGCAAAACACCGCCGTAATCGGCGTTTCTTGCGACATTGGCGATGACGACGTTATGCAAAGTGCTGCGCTTCTCACCTCTCTCTCTCTCTCTCTCTCTCTCTCTCTCTCACTCACTCACCACCGCTCTAACACTAACTACTAACAGTACTAATGAGACTCAATGACGTTGACTCGAGCAGTCGACAGGGCAAGGGCGTCCTTCCGTGCTGGCTTGACGAGAACCGGTGTCGTTGGTCCACCAAGGGTCAGAAACCGACCGCGTACGGCGGCTAATTTACCTCATCGACTTGCTGACGGGACCATCCTCGACGAGGAAGCCTCTGAGAACTGGTGAGTCATCTTTGTTGTCGATTCCGAATCTGAGCGCCAAACGCGAATCTTGGCTTTATCACTAAATCACTTTAGCCTTAACAAAGGCCCTAATTTAACGACATAATAAAATCTCCTCTTTCTCGGCTTTTCGTTGTAGATGATTGTTTCATCGACTCGATAAAAGTTACATTTTAAAATTTGTTTCAGTTCAACTTTTATATATATATATATATATATATATATTACTTGTAAATCTCTTTTTCTAAGGATTTAACAATGGAATTAAATTTATTTCAAACGTTTGTGAATCTTCCTTTGACACGGGACGCTCGTACGCATCTCGAGAGAGAGAGAAGAGTTGTAATATAAAGAGGTCATTAAAATCTCGCAAACTACATCTGGAAGTTCTCAATCGGTAATAATCCGCCTGTCAACACGAAGGGGGTAACTTGGCGTATTATAGAGGAGAATGGCGTACCATTGGGGAGTACAGAATCTAATTAAGTAGCATCGCATGGCAATCAGAGTAACGAAGCGCGCGGCTCTCTCACTTCACTAATGATATTGCATTGCATCGCGATGCGTCGGCGATATCGCGACGATGAGTCGGGCAATCAGCGGACTAACGGATGGTCTTTTGGATAGCTCGTTACCAGATCGATTACCGCGCAAAGTAGCTAGGAAGACATTAACAGCGCAGACGGCAACTAACCTACATTCTCGCGGTACCAATTACTTTAAATATGACTCTATATAAGTATTGCGACAAGAGATACAAAGCAACGCGAATCGGACGACTTGAACGAAGAAGAAAAGTTCTGAGCGTGATTTGCATTCATGCACCTCGTTATATCGTTTGTATCGCTTTCTCACTTCTCTGCTCGTTTGTACCGAAGGCTGTTTCGAGACACACAAAAAGTGACAAAGTTAACGCTTCCTCTATGAATCGGTTGCATTTTGCGAGTGCAAACGATTCATAGAGGGAAAAAAAAACGATGCGCTCTCTCCCTCTCTCTCTCTCTCTCCCTCCCTCTCTCTCTCTCTCTCTCTCTCTCTCTCTCTCTCTCTCTCTCTCTCTCCTCTCTCTCTCTCTCTCTCTCTCTCTCTCTCTCTCTCTCTGTCGACGACTGTTGAGAAAATTGAAGTGTCTTGTACGTACATCATCTTTGACCATTTTTCAACTCTTTTGCATTTTCTTACCCTTCGAGATATATAAACGACGAACATAAGATTGATACAAACATCGATAGAAAAACAAAGTGCGAGCAACGTTCAAACATTTTTTACTTTTTCTTTCTCAAGTCAGATCGTCATCGAGGAGAGCCTGCTTGAAGAGTGTCTGCTCCTTCGGCTCTCCTAGAGTTCCGTTCTTTCATTCTCGACGTTTGTTTTCTCAAACGAATTCGACCGACAAATTGCCTCTTTTGTATACAAAATGTCTCTCGCGCTTCTTCTTATCCGCGCTGGCTGGGAGAAGGTTTTTGACAACAACTTGAGCTTGATTTATTTCGTCTGTTGTTGGAAAGAAAGTCAATTCAAGCGCGTCGTGCAGTATACATCTTCGGCAGTGCGTCTATTGTTTCAATCCCAAGTAACATCTTTGGGACGCGATTGGCTTTTGATTACGACTGGATTTTGTCGAAACCGCGTTTGAGTAAACAGCCATGTCCAGTGGGGTAACGTCAGAGACTGACGGACGAAAGATCGACAAACAACCATCGAGCCGTCGGATCTGCACCGCGAGCCTCTGCTCGACGTGATTCATAGATATTATAAACTTAGGCGGCGAAAAACGTTCTCCGATTTCTTATTTATTGTACTTTCTTCTTCCTCGCGACTCGGCCGAGGATGCGATTCGTCATCGACGTTTTGAAGCGAGCCGCTTTCTTTCTACCCCTGACACGCTGGAAATAATGCGAAATATAACGCGGGCAACTGCTGGAGCAACCCGTGAGAAAAACAAATTGACAAACAATAAAAATTCACCAGAGCGACACGTACATCCATTTTCCTCCTGTGAGCACAATCGGGTCATATATTTAATAAGTAGCGGTAAGTCAAGGTGGGCAGGCATTTACAAGATTCGCTGGCACAGTCAACTGTGTCAATTACGACGTACATGTGAAATACGATGCGGTAATACCGCGAAGATGCGCCTTTACGAAATTAAAATTCGCTGGGCCTATAAATCTGTGCGAACGTTGTGCCGCGGAGTCGGGCCTCCGGTGTTACACAACTTACGCTTCGAAAGTTTCTCATATTAACCCTTGAAATTTTTAATATCCCGCGCGAAGCGGCTGCCGTCAGAGTCGCGTTTTTGTTTCATGGAAACTTTGTTTCCGCGCGCGCGCGCGGAAAAATATCTCGCACGTCCAAGGGTCGATATTGATATCGCGTCCAGCGGCTGGCATTTCCCGATTCGGGTTCACCTGATTTCACCACGGCACCACGGTATCTGGCAAGCGTTGCGAAATCCATACGATCGCGAGCGAGCTTGCAACACGCTCGAATAAACAACCGGGTGTCCCGGAAACCTGCGCGACCGAGGGCTACGCGCAAGAGTCCGTAAACAGCGATCGTTTTCGTCCCCCCCCCCCCCCCCGAGCCGAGAGCGATCGAGAGAGAGAGAGAGAGAGAGAGAGAGAGAGAGAGAGAGAGAGGGAGAGAGAGAGAGAGAGAGCTTCCTCCTTACCCCGTTGCGCTTCGTTACGCGCCTTACAAGAGTCCCGTTTCGAATAAGGAAATTTTCATCGATCGGTCCGTCGCGTCGCCGATTTATGAGCTTCGGGGCGCTCGTTACGACGCCAGACGCCGAGAACGAATCTACGTTCGCGCGCGCGCGCGAGGCCCTCTTTATTCCCGGAGCATGACGCCGCACTCTCTCTCTCTCTCTCTCTCTCTCTCTCTCTCTCTCTCTCCCCTGAACTTATTTCCGCGCTCTGTGTGGGAGCGGCCGATCCGATCGATATTCCTCCCCAGGAGCAATTTCGGCCGCAATCGCAATTGTACCGCCGCCGCCGCAACAATTCCGAACGAGAATGGCTTGCCGGCGATCCGACGTGTCCCAGCGGTGCTATCGCTTCGAATTGCTCTCTTAACATCTCTAACACGCGCCCTTCTCTCTCACTTACTACTCCTTATGTATTTCCTTTTGCGTATTTCACTTTGATAGCGGGCGGCTTGCTAACAGATTACAAAATCTAGGCTCGAGAGGCTCGAGGTGAGTGAAGGATATTTACAATCAAATCACCGTCTACGTACAGAATCTTCTCGTTCGCTCGCGAGGGAATCGCGAGTTGTCATCGTCTTTATAGCGTGTTTTTGTAGCGTAAAAAGCACGGAGCAATATCTATCCAGGGATATCGACAGACATTAATTACGCGATACAGCCGAACATGCCGTAACCTCATGATGGGTGTGTTGGCTCGATGGCAGAGCAGGAATTTAATTTCATCCTCCATTTGTCTCCCAATGATAACGCGAAAAGTTTTCCACATTGCTGGACTTTTGGGGCCACCTCCGAAAGTTCAGTATGTCGTGCGCTCATAAAAAGAACGGAAAAATATGTTTTCGCCGGGATTTTCAATAAAAGACACCTGAGAGTGTCTCTCCTTGAGCCACCGCAGCCGCCGTCGCCGTCGCCGTCGCCGTCGCCTCGTATTCGGGGACACGTAATTTGTACCTCGAGAGGCATAACTATCGGCGAAGAAATATCATAAACAACCGAAACTGGATTTGCCGTGTGCGCCCTACCATGAATCAATAAGCGAGCTCCGCTCGCGGCTTGCTTCTCCCCGTCCGCGTCTTTGATGAATAATACGAGTAATCAAAGCACGATTCGGCGCACGTACGAGTCGAATTTGCCCGAAACTCATGCGCGGCGGTGTTGGCGTGAATCTTAACGAAGGACCTTAAAAAAATCCCCGTAAAATCCGACGTGTTGTGCGTCGTACGTCTTGCCGTCGAACAACACGCTACACGTTATCGCAACGACGGCGGAAATACGCCTGTCCGGAAGGTTGTCAAGGTCAAGGCAGATTACTACTCAACTACTCGGACACACATGGATATTCTGCATTTTTCTCCTTTTCCTTCTTTTTCTTTTTCCTTTCATTCAACCCGCGACAGGAAATTACCTTTTAAAGTTAAAGTTTGTTATCGTATTTGCAAATTAGCCTGCGCCATCTCAGGCACCTTGCGCTTTGGATTCTTGGATTTCATTGTAGCCCCGACCTTGAGACTTTCCGCATTCAATTGTCACGGGGATATACGTATGTTTAGAGACAACAGGGTAGAGAGCGAGAGAGAGCTATCGGGAGTGGTGGTAGTTCGCTTCGGGGTTGCAAGCTCGTGCACGGCACGCAACGCGGCTTAGTCGATGGCATAAACCACCTCGAGGACCGGGAAGCACGAAAAACGACAGAGAATAATGCGATCGCGCCTACGACCTTGAAGCGGACAGAAACTAACGGAGACACACAGGGTCGCGAGTCGGGAGTGCAGGGGAGCATGGCGGTCCCCCTTCTTCTTCTTCTTCCTCCTCTTCTTCCTCTTCTCCTCCTTCTTCTTCTTCTTCTTCAAGGTGAACCTGCCTGCCACCACGTCGTCGCGTGCAACGCTCGCTCGCTCGCTCGCTCGCTCGCGACAATGTGTTACGATCGAAACGCCGCTCTAATCGAGCCGTGGACACGCGTGACGAAGATAGATGCCGTGGAAAATGCGAGCTTGTCGAGCTTGTCGAGCTTAGCGCGAGCGGTCGTGATAAACTCGAAATGAACAGAGACCGCGCGCGCGCGCGCGCGCGATTTCATATCAACGTCCACCACCGTGCAATCGGCACCGCGATACGCGCACTCCCATTTCGTCACATTCCCCGCTGCCGCGGGGAAATAAATGGGAAACGCTCGCGCGATTTCCCCGCATCGTCCCCGCTGTGTGTTAGAATTAGAATTGCGTACGTGCGGTCTCACAGTGCAGACGCGAAAATTGCGATATTTCTTTTCTCATCGTGAAATAACTTTCACGATGAGTCTATGTAACGGAATTCAAGTAACAGGAATTAATTGTTCGTATTCTCCCGGAAGAGAAGATGATGATGAACTTCTCCGGATCGGAACAACAAATTCGCGTTTGGCGAAAGAAGCTTGTCGAGCAAAAAGTATTGCGTTCCTTTCCGCCGTCGGCGTGGCCGAACGCTGCGGCACATTCATTTCGCAGCATTTGTTGCAATCTTGCGAGAAATTCGCAAGAAAGTCGGACCAATGTTTCACTGCACTGCGATGCACTGTGCGATATCATGAATATGAGCGTTTTCGCCTTGCAACGCCTTTACCAACGTAGTACATACACATACACATCGCGAGCTGCGCACGACAGCTGTACTCGTACTCGTACTCGTACTCGTACTCGTACTCGTACTCGTACGTTGATTCGTGTCGGGTCGGGAGTCGGGAGTCGGGATATGCGAGCCGCAATTACTAATTGAGAATCAGACGTTTGCTGCAAATTTCGACTGCAAACGTCTCGGCTAATTCCGCGGCGTTCCAAGTTTTCCAAGTTTCGCTTACGCCCTAATTTCTTGAGTCGTGCAAGTAATTTTCCATCACAACGAGAACGAAATTATTCCCCCGGAAGAGGCGGGGCTAGACGCCATATAATATGTGTAGACAAATAGAATCCGAGGATCATATTCCTCCTTTTCTCCTCCTTTTCGGTAATGCGAGCGCGAAGACGTGTCGCATCTGTATGTCGAATCTGTTAAAACAAGGGAAACGCAATCGAGGAGGGAGTTACCGCGACAACGATGCTTTTGTATGCGAAGCGGACGGAGGAGCGGCGCGTTTCCGACACGGAAAATTCCGCGACGATGTGAAACGGCGCGAAAAATAGCAGCCAAATGGCACTTGTTGTAGCTAGGTAAAAGTTGCAGTCCCTTCGGAAACTTTGTCGAAAGGAGCGGAATAGGTGGGGGCGGGGCGGGAGTGCGCACATCTTGCGAACGACGAAACTTCGTTTCCCGCTTTATAACGGCGTCTCATCGATGAATAATCCGAAAGCTCCATTAGAGAGGGACGGCGACGCTGACAAAGAGGAATGGAATATCCCCGCGGTCTCGCTGTGCATTTCAAGGCGAGTCACGCTAACGGTGCTAACACGCAATGTGTCGCGTCGCGAACGGCAGCGGGCAGCGCTGCTGCTGCTGCTGCTGCTGCTGGTGGTGGTGGTGGTGGTGGTGGTGGTTGCGCAAAGTTGGAGGGACCGACCGCTCCTCTGCGACGATTACGACGAGACTGCGCGGAAAGAATGGAGAGAAAAAAAAGTTTCCGCTTTTTCGCACGTGCTTTATACAGCCGTCTACCATGTCTTCGTGCGTGCCGTTTCCTTCATCGACGCGACAGACACGCCGCGAGACTGTGATTTTTGTATCGCACGCCAGAATTGAATCAATTTGGATTAGGCTGACAAGAATTGTGCCGGGACGCACAAAAGCGGTCGTTCGATTTTCGTTCCGAGCGCTCGCGAAAAGAAATCAACGCTAGAGAACGATAGGAACGTTATGGATTTCTCCCGGGGACGCGGTAACACCGGCTGACGGCCGTGATACAAGGGTACTTGTATACTAAGTACAGTGTCGAGTGGAGAGATCCGCGTGGTTAGTAGTCAGTCGTTTGCGAATCAAAGCCGAAGAAAATCAACGGCGCGCGTTAAGATATTTCAGCGCGTCTTTCTTCGCGTGATTATTACGACGAATCCAATGCTCCCCCAAGGTTACATTATCTGCGCCTGTAATGTACGTATTATATACATTTGACAGCCACACTCAGTGTCGGAAGACGAGGAAGACTGAGCTCGCATTGTACAAAATGATATTCACAAATATCTCGGTGATTATCAGTTATCGGGATTATTTCGTATTTGCGTGGAGCGCGCGTGAGAGTAGTACCGCTGACGTATCGTTCTTGTCGCTTTACGGCCCACAGCACATTCGCCCACAAATCATCGATCCAACTCATCGATCAACCCAAGTCGTCGGTCATCGTCGGAATCCACCCAAAAGTAGACTCGTTTTTGGTCCAGCTCTCGCGGTTTGCTTGGTTCGTGGCTTACGTGGCACAGAGTACGGTTTTACGGTGCGAATCGCATCGCGCGGGTGGGTCTCTGCAGTCTCGGGTGAAGGTTTTTCGAAGTGTTTCGGTGAATGAAAGCGGAACACACCGAGTGAATGAACGAACGCGCTGGTTTGCGACCGTTAAGATGTTATCTCGTGTAAAAGGTGTGCGTGACCATGAAGTCTCAAGAAGACTCAAGAATCACGTTAAGGTATGTACGTGGAGAACGTAGACACGAAGGACGCGCGCGCTGTATCTGAGCTCCTTCCCCCTCTCCCCCCTGCTTCGCGCGCGCGGGATGGTACCGAGACCGGAAGTAACGGCTGGTAGTACTGGGTCAATGCACGTTTCAAGAGAAACCTCGTTAGCACGCAACGGCGCGCGATACAGGGGCGCGCGGCAGGGGGGAGGGGTAACAAATGGGAGTAGTTTACGTGTTACGAAACGGCCGCGCCAGTTTGACAAATTTTTTCATATATTTATTACCTGCAGATTTAGATAGGCTTTAGTGAACTTGAAGGAGAAGTTTGGCAATTAAATTTGACAATCATCCCGCAGCGTGGCGCGCTGCTCTCTCTGCTTCTGCCTGCATTGTTGCAGACCGATGGCGACTCGTGAGCAAGTTTTTGAACTCGCCTCAAGGCGCGTCGTCGGTTGCGCGCACAAAGCGCGAGCGGTTTGATAATCACAATTTGCTCGGAGTAAGCTAATTTCAAGCTCCACCCAGCCGGCTACAAATCCTCGCAGCGACATCGCACCCGGCCGGTGGCACTTTGCTCCCGGAAGTTCGCGGCTAAAGGGGATTTAGGATGGTCCCGGCTCTGTCGACCCTTACCAAGATTCATTTCGTAGTTTTCCAGTTTAGACGGCCGGGTGAGAGAGAGAGAGAGAGAGAGAGAGAGAGAGAGAGAGAGAGAGAGAGAGAGAGAGAGAGAGAGAGAGAGAGAGAGAGAGAGAGAGAGAGAGAGAGAGAGAGAGAGAGAGAGAGAGAGAGAGAGAGAGAGAGAGAGAGAGAGAGATGAAAGTCGGTGGTATCGCGGGTGCTCGCTAGACCGGGAGAATTTGCGTAATTTCGCGGACATTAGCCGGCACGCTGGAGAATACGGTACGCGAATACTACTACGAAACGAGCCCACGCTCGCGAGTTCTATCCCGCAGCCGTGCGAGAGCTTGAAGCTTACTTGCCCGATGACACTGACAAATGCACCGACTCCCCGCTATCTTCCGCGATGATTATGAGGTTACGCTTCCGCTTGTTTTCCTAAGCGTCGCGCATGATCGCCGAGTGATTTACGGCCGCCATTAAGCTCGAACCTACTACCGTCGGGACGTCGAGCAGTGCCTCGCTCGTGCATAGTCCTAGACCTGTTGTGTCCGCGCAGGGTCAGCGTCAAGGTAACCTTTGTCGGTAAACTTTGCTGCGTAATAGTCACGTCTGCGACGAGTCGCTCGAAGAGCCGATAAGCTCGCGCTTTCCTTCGCGGATTCGCGAAGGAACTCTGTGAATTCAATCTCGCGCCGTTTGAATCGCGCGACAGTCGCGCGGCGCGCAACGACTATCGAGGCCACTATCGAGGACGGCGCGCGATTTCTTCTCCTTGCTCGGAAAAGCTGTCAAAGCCGGCGACTTGAAAAGAGAGAGAGAGAGAGAGAGAGAGAGAGAGAGAGAGAGAGAGAGAGAGAGAGAGACGCCACGTCCCGACGTCGGTGAGAAATGTTCTCGCCGCTGAGAGGCATGTCCCGCCGCCGAGACAGCGAGCGGATGCGTTCGGGAAGGACCGGAAGAAGGGTAGTGCCGCACTCTGGGTGGTGAATTTCAAGGCAACGCGCGTATTTCAGGGTGAGCTGCGGCTGGCACGCAACTGTGCCGTACCGTGGCGTGTGCGAAGGTCCGAATACGAATGCCGAATGACAATGGGACTTCTCAATGGTCGTTACCCGGCGGGACGTCACGAGCGAGCGAGCGAGCGAGCGAGTGAGTGAGTGAGTGTGTGAGAGAGAGAGAGAGAGAGACGCGAAAATCGAGCGACGCTTGAGCAACGCGACAATGAGTCAGCAAGCATGACTCGGGAATTTCAAAGAATGGCGATAATTCGCCACTTGTCCATATTAGTTCAGCAGCCGTGCGTTGAACATTCCATCGCAAACGTCGCGCTATTGTTCGATAAATGCATTGTTTTCGATATTGATTTCAATTCTTCGATTTTTGCGAACGCGTAACACATTACCAATTGAAAATTTTAACTTTGTTCTCATTGTTTCTCCATTATTTCGAGTTGGAAGCAACGATAATTAATGCGGGTTTGTCTGAAAGAGGCTGAGAGAGAAAGAGAGGGAGAGACAATTGCGATGGATCGCGACGGATCCAGCTGCTCGTCATTTTGTCAACTTGATCGCTAAATCATGCCTTTGTCAGATCGAACGTGAGCTATTTCGTAATGTTGCACCAAAACAGTCACGTTCACCGCGAATCTGAATAGAACGAGAATACGAGTAATGTGTGCTACATTTGCAGTACAAATTTACA
Source organism: Harpegnathos saltator (assembly GCF_003227715.2). Lineage (NCBI taxonomy): Eukaryota > Metazoa > Arthropoda > Insecta > Hymenoptera > Formicidae > Harpegnathos > Harpegnathos saltator. The sequence goes on along the minus strand of NW_020230188.1, from coordinate 459,948 downwards.
AAAAGGAAATTGCGTGTCCTGTAAAACACTAACTGCAGATTAAAGATACTCATATTAGCGCTCATGAGTTTCCATGAGTAGACAACGGCCGTCGGAATGGAGGGACGATAATTTTCTGTCAGGAATAAAATATACTAATTCTGCGGCGAAATGTGACACGGGTTTGTGTATGTGTGTGTTACACGTCACCGCAGCAGCGCAGAGAGAGAGAGAGAGAGAGAGAGAGAGACCTTCGCGTGAGAACACGCACTCGTTGATTCCAAGGATGGAGCGGGTTCGCTTTGGAGTTAATTAACGTAAGAATCGTAAAAACGGCTTTTCAGGTCACACCGATACAACACAGTGGCGGATATCGTGAGACAATTAGGGGAAAAAGTTAAACAACTATAATTAATCATAGTAAGTAAAATCGTAGCTGGAGTTTTTTGCTTCACTGGACAAAGCAGCCACGGGCTAGCGCAATCAAGTAGCGCGATAACATAATGATATAAGGTTAAATTTTCTTCGGCAACTTGACTTTCTCCCTTATGATGCAATTCAATTACGCGTAATTTCGTCAGTGACAATGATACACGCGCGCGCGCTTTTAAAAGTCACGTTCGTTAATTACACCGTCGTGAATCTGATTTCCACAATAAGCATGCAAACACTATTTTCCGCTGTAATTTCTCGTACACACCCAACGATAGCGTGCACGAAAACAAGCGCGTCGCTAGCGAGGGCGTGGAGTAACTATAATTACCTTTTAAAAAAGAAAGGTATCAAGTTCACGTTGCTATCTTCTTAATAAAGTGATAAAAAAATTAGCAATACCAAAATGAAAGAACTGAAGAACACCAAATAGAGAGTTGAGAAAACGTAAAAGAGCTATATTTTACTCAATTATGAATAAGAAAAAGTATCAGATATAAAGTATATTGAAACATTAGAATATTAAATCATTGTTTGCGTTCCTTTAAATTATTTACAAGCGCGATATTAGGATGTAAAGTTATATTGCCAATAATTTCAGCAAAAATATTCCTATTAAAATGTTACATCAATTCAAAGTAAGCCACATCCACATGATTTCAGCTGTACACAAAAAGAAAAGAAATGTTGCTACAAATATATTTCACTTCGCTGAATTGCACCCTTTGCGCTTATCACGTTAATTAAAAAGAATTCGTACTCGCGTTGTTCTACACAGCGTGTTCAACACGCGATAACTCATTCTCTTCTTCTTGCGCTAATGCAGAATCGGGCAGAGTGCGAATGCAAAGTCACTGTTCACGAAAGAGCAAAGGGCAATCTCGCAAAACGATCAAAACCAGAATTCGACACCAGAAGAAATTCGGTCTCGCGTAAAAAGACGTCGGGTGTATTCTGCGTTTCTGTCGCAGAGCAGCAAAACGGTCGACAATACGGAACGATGTGTCTTGGACGGATATATGTATAGAGAAGCTTCCGTAATACCGCGGCTATTTCGCTCGAAAACAAATTATCGTCACTGCAGACGCACCATTTCCGCTGGAAATGTCACCGGCGCGCTAACGACACGTCGCGCGGAAATTATTGACACGCGAACGAATGAATACAATCTGATATTTTTCTGGTCGGGAAAATTGCGCGAATGGAATTTTCAGCCGACCGTTGGTCGACGTATCGAATTCCGAAAAGTGAATATAGAGAGAGACCGGTTAATTTGAAACGAATTGAATTCACCAACGTGCGCGCTGTATGAAAAGAGGGAAAAAGGCGAGTCGAGTCTGCAAAGTCACCGCGTGACAAATGAGAAAAAGAAACGAGACGAGAGAAACGTGGAGAGGAGCGCACACAATTTTAAAGGATAAATATCCATCTTGTGCGCGCGCGCGTGAAATTCCTCCTCGTTTGACAAAAATTGCCTCGAAAGGGTCAAACGATTCTTTTTTTCTCCCCCGTTTGAGGGAAAAGAAAAAAGAGAGAGCAGTGCAGAGCTGTTGTACGTGCATCTATTTGTATTACGAAATCATTCTGTCAACACGTCCGCCCGGGAATCGATGTCAGGGTTACCTCGGCGCTGTAAACGTCGATAAATCCTCCGCGCGCGCGCGCGCGCGAGTCGGCTGATCGCATCCGGCGATAAAGTTCAGCCCCTTGCGACACGCGGAACGTGAAATAACCGCGATAAATATCGGCGCAAGATCCATTGATCTCGCCGACGATCCGCCGACTGTGCGCTTCCGTGGCCAATAACTCCTTTCTTCGAAGTTAATAGCCGGGAAACCATCGGTCAATCCGCCGAAATGCCGTTCACCTGCGTTCATTATTCGCGATCCGCCGTCAGTCGTGCTTAAATTTTCCACGCCGCCGGTAAGCTCGCTCTCGTGAAATCAAAGTTGATCTCCTCTTCGTCTGTGACGTTTCTTCTTCTTGGAAACGTCATTGTTAATCACCTACACATTTGCATATTTCAATTGGATTTAGATTGAGACTGGAATTCTATTTAATGTCACGGTCGAATCGTTTCGCTTTTGATCTTCCGAAGGAAATCAAAATGAACGACCGCGACACGCAGTTCTGAAGTTGGCGAGAGAAAGCGAGAGACCGAGCGGCGAGATATTTATCGCCGCACTGTATAGATGGCTGCCGCATCTTCATTTGGCTGAATGATGAACTTGACCCGTTCGCGCGCCGCAACTTTGCTCATGCATACAAATCGCCGAGTCGGAGCGGCGAAACGGCGAACGTTTTCGAGCGAGACCCCGAAAGGGCTCGAACAAAAGGGGATCCTTTTTCTTTGTGTATCGACGAGTCTGCGCTACGCCTTATGAGGCTTTCGTGCCGCGTCGGCAGTTGTATGTCGAACAACGTTTGGACAGCTTCCAAACGAATATCATCGGAGAGAGAGAGGGAGAGAGGGGGAGAGAGAGAGAGAGAGAGAGAGAGAGAGAGAGAGAGAGAGAGAGAGAGAGAGAGAGAGAGAGAGTTCGTCCTTTTCCCCCACCTAACGATTTATGCGACGGAACTCGCGAAAAAGACAGAGAGAGAGAGAGAGAGAGAGAGAGAGAGAGAGAGAGAGGGCGAGAGAATTGGGATGGGCTGCTCGCCATTATGAAATTCTTGCAGATACAACTCAGCAATTCACGATCCGTGTAAACTTTCCACCGGATTAAGCGACCCTCTTCTCCTCGTGCACCCCTTCCGTGTTCGTTACCTTCTTGAGCCCGCAGTTTTTACGCCCAGTTAACGAAGGGAGGACCGGAGGAGGGAGGGAGGGAGGGAGGGAGGGAGGGAAGAACGAGGAGGCGTAGCAGGGCGACTTTATTGAGCAGCAACCCCGGATACCCGCCGACTAATCTCATGTTAAATCCTGGGCGTATGGAATTAATTAATTAATTAAATCCGAATGACGCGCGCGCGGTAATTAAAAGCGTGCGAGCCGACGTACGGGGTGGTATCTCGCGAAAGTGTGCAGACTGCGCGCGCGCGCGCGCGCGCACGAGCTGATGAATGTCACGTTGTCACGTCGTGGTCGAGTGAAGCACTGTTAGAAGCGCGACACGTGCGCTCTACGCGCAATTTCTAATTACATTGTCCGACAAGCTGTCGCTACTTTTAACGCGCAAATTTTCCGCGCAACGACAACGGCAATGACAGCCTAAAGCGTTAACACTGCACGCGTGTAACACTTTCGCTCGCGCATTCAATTGCGTCGGAGGGACACTTTCGGCAGGGAAGGGCGTCCCGCCCCGTGGGCAGTATCCTCTCGATGCGAAAATGCTCTTCCGCATATCCGACAATAGGAAAAATAATTAATTTAATGAAGTGGCTAATTGGACAGTTGCGGGGCGCCGCATAAACGGCTCCCCCCGCGGGCGCGAACCACAGAGATGATCATTGCATTATGCAGTACGCGCACCCGGAACACGGCGCCTGTGAACAATCGCCCGTTTGCACATTCGCTCAACGGAAGCGCCTCTCGGTATCGTCGTGGACACGCATTTTTGCCTCCGATAAATAATTCCGTTCCGATCGAATCGCGTAATCGCGTTACAAACGCGATCGGCTGCAAATTGGAAACGATACAAAGGACGCGACACGACTGCGTTAGGTCCCCGCAAACATCCGCCTATTCCACGTGGGTATTACCCGCGGATAGAGACGTGACGCGGCGACGGCGACGGGGACGGCGGCGGCGATGGGCGAACGGTTAGACTGACAAAATAACAACAATTGCGACTGCTGCGTCGCGTCGTCGAATGTATTCGTGCGCGCACGCACGCACGCACAAACGTCGCCGTGCGACCGCGGCCGGTTGTTTATCGATCGGCAAGTCTGACCTAACACTGACACACTTCACTCTCGAGATCTGACCTCCGTTCCGTATCGCGTATCGACTACCTTCCACACCCCCACCCCGCCCTCCGACGTTTCGCCATAACCTTAGGATTTATGCAACTTCTCGCCGGCGGCCACCTCCCTCCCTCCCGCCCCCCCCCCGTGCGCGAGCCATCTTCCGGATTAACGTCATTTTCCGGTATCACGGGTAGATACCAGCTCGCCGACGAGCTATAATTTCCTGCCTAATGGGCTAATGGAAGGCAGCTGTTTCATTTTTTAACTGGTTCCAACTCTACGGGCGCGGAGGGTTGGGGAGGGTCGTGGGAACGAGCGCGTTTTGGGAATGAATGTTTCATCGTGTGTACATCCGCGGTATACGCGACCCCGTTGCAGATCCGTACAATTACTTCCATCGCTTGAATCTTTCATGCGAGCGGCGTAGGGTCGTGTGACTTACCGCCACCGTCGAAAGAATCGAAATTTATAAGGAGCTTACACGTTTAACAGATTCCCCGTAATTCCGATGAATTTATTGATGAGACCCAGCATGTTTGACTTTGTAACTTTTGGGCGCAAACTCTCTCTCTCTCTCTCTCTCTCTCTCTCTCTCTCCCTCTCCCTCTCCCTCTCCCTCTCCCTCTCTCGCAGAAAAAGAATAATCTCACGAGGCCTCTCGAGCGCAAAGGAAGATTCCGGTCTGAATTTCTTTCACCAAACGACCAAACTCGATTCGAATCATTCGTATTACATTCGGTCAATATAATCAAGCTCTCGCGCGACCTCTAATTGATTTCGGCCGACCGTCTTGACCCGAATGACTTACAGCCCGTTAACATGTGGCTCGCCCACAATGATGGAATCTTGGGGTCCTGGGAGAACGGGCACACCCCCGCCGCCGGGCCTACAACCGCCGCCGTCGGTCGGGAACAGCAACAACAACGCTGCCGCAACGACGTCGACGACCACCCCGAGCGTCGCACAGCCCGGCACCACCGCTCCCATCGCCAGTCCCGAGGGAGTCAGCGACGTAAGTAGCAGAAGTAGCGGAAACAAGTGCTGCCGGTCGAGACGGCAGGAGAAATTTCCCTTCGCGAGCGCGCGCGATCACACCCGCGCGACATTTCCCGGTCGACCTCGCCAGCTGATCGGTCAAACGCCAGTAATTAGAGGCTAATTTGGTGTGTTAATAACACATACGAGCGAACCGACCACCTGGCCAACGACGTGGCGGTGGTCCGATTGCGAACGCGGCGCGAGGTAGTCGCGTGGATGCTCGTAGTGGATGCAGCGATAGGATATTTACAGCTGAATGGAGTTCCTGAAATGGCGGATGCAAACTTGACGGCGGGGCGGATTCGTTGGTAATAAACAAGTAAAGGGGGACGATCGAAAGAAGAAGATATTATTCGAGATGTATGTAACGGTTTCACCGTGTCCGAGACACGAGTCCATCACACGGTGTTGACACAGTATTTTTAGCCGTGTAAATTGTAAATTGTTCCGCACACGCGCAAAGTTTTGATGAAACGACCGAACGTTTTAATTGCGTTTTCCGAACATACGTCGGTAACGCGCGCGCGCGCGCGCGGTAAGTGCTAACGCGTGTTCGGCATGCACGTGCAGCTACGATACGCCGAAATTTCGGGACAAAGTTTTGCGAGCGATACGACCGACACGTAGCTGCAGAACGAGCAAAGGTTATCGCACGACCATAACCAACGTCGAGTTAATAGCGCATGCATGAGCTACCATACGATCCGAACACATGTTAGGCGCGCATCGACACAGTGACCGAAAGCCACTCTCTCTCTCTCTCTCTCTCTCGCATCTACACCTCTTCCGTCTTCCGTTTCAATTTCATGAGATCGCGCGCGCGCGCGCGCGATCGTCGGACACGTAATGGGCGCCGGAGTCGAGTTCGAATCGAGGATCAGCGGTCGCGATGTGAATCCAGAATTCTCGAACGATTGCCCCGATAAAACAGTTGCCGCGTCGTCGACGCAAGACCCTTTTCCCCGACTTAGGACTTTGCGTCGGTAGAAATACTCTCTGAGGAAATTTCACGCAAAGACGTTGATGAAAGAAGAAGTCAAAGATCAAAGAGAAGCGCACTCTCACGTAACGTCGCAAGTCGCAAGTCGCGAGAGAGAGAGAGAGAGAGAGAGAGAGAGAGAGACAGCTCGCGCGGATCGCGCAATTAGCAATTAGAGATTAACTCGGACTCGTTTCGACGAGTGAAGTTTCTTTCTTCACAACGAAACAAACGCCAGCGCGCGCGGCTTTCATCTCGTGCTTTCAGGTGTCGCAAAAGTCGGGAATCTGGGATGGCCCGAACTCGTCGTCGGGCGGTGTCGCGGAGGGTCCCTCGCGGAGCGTGTCTCACGCGGCGAGTCTCGACGCGATCTCGAGGAGAACCGTGAAGCCGGAAACGACGACGAGGGCGCCGTGCCGCAGCCTCACCTGCAGCGTCTGTAAGTACGCTCTCGAGTTGGCGCCCGCGATCCGCCCTGCAGCGGATTTTTTTCTCTCTACTTACGTGTCCCACTCGACGTGTCGCGCGAATTCTCTCTGACCTGGCATTAGCGCTTTCTGTGGAGCGATGTTTTACGTTGCGGCCGGCGATACACAATACGTTAAGACCTTCCTTCCTTCCTCTTCCCCTCTCTGTAGATGTGTGTTTGTTACATTTCAGTCGTGATCGGCGGAACGATTCGCGCTCGGCCGCAAAACGGCCGCGGCGCGTCGTCGCCGCGCCGGGAAGCGGTAGATAGGTAAACGCGCGATTGTACGTACAAACGACGCGGGCGTCTTCCTCCCGCGATTCTGCGATTCTGCGCAGTCGATTTAAAAAGGGGATAATCGCAGGCTTTATCCTTGGCAAATTGCGGCTGTGTCGTGACCGCTGCTCTCTACGTCAACAAAGGTTAAAGGGTAACCGCGCGAGGCCAACTCCTTTCCTTGACAAGTTCGACAAATTGATGGTCCGCCTCGCGGTTCCGCCGCTCACGACGCTCACTTTCCAAGGATCTTTCTTTCTTTCTTTCTTTCTTTCTTTCTTTCTTTCTTTCGCATACGTCGTACGATAGATCGCTTCGACGATCGACGATCGGAACGAGATCGGGATGGAAATCGCTCCGACGACGACGGCGCACGCACGCGCGCACGCCTCGGTTCAAGAAACTTTGAGCGCGTTTGTATAGTTGCAATGTGTACTACGATAACGGCAACGACTGTGTGCGGTGACGGTAGCGGCGGTGGCGGCGGCGGCGGCGGCTGCGACGGCGACTGCGGCGGCGACGGCGATGGCGGCGGTGGCAGAGTCGTGTAGCCATGCACCTGTGTGTACATCGCGGTTAAATAATAATTAATGGTAGCACGGATAATAATATTATTGCATGCGACGTTTCATGCCGCGAGTGTTGACAGATAGCGAGCATCCGGCCTTCCGTGTCGTTGCATCGCGAGCTACGCCGATAGCTCATGGGACATACTACGAGCTCTTGTTGCATGTTTGCAGATAGTAACTGATGAGATTGATAAGTCGCTTTGTCTCTTTCTCCGGTTGCGTCGGATGTACGGAAAGAAAAAGAAAGAATGTTCTTACGATATTCCCTGTAGAGAGACAGACAGACAGACAGACAGACAGACAGACAGACAGACAGACAGAGAGAGAGAGAGAGAGAGAGAGAGAGATTCTCCTCGACGAGCGGGGGCAGCTTAGCGATTTATGCTTGATAGAAAATCTAAATGTATCTTTACTGTGTACCTCACCTATATGTTTACGCAAGGACCGATGTTTCACAACGGGTCATTTATTCCCCGAAATCTATTTTGCATTAATTTTACAATCCGCCCACGTTCGTCGAGCGTTCCGTTTTCTCGATAAGCTCTTATTCTCTCGACAAATGCTACATTTTCTGTCGAATAAGATCGATTTTTAAATTGTGGAATAAAATCTACAATTAAAAAGGACATTGTCGGTGAATTCGAGGTGAAGTCTGTGTGAGGCAAGTCTGTATGTGTCTGGAGCTCTTTGGTGATTGCGATTCCACTTTGGGAGCCTCGGTAGCTACACACAGTCGTCACGCGGAATGTGATAAGCAACCGGCAGTTGCTATACTATAATCCGGTGGTGTCTTCGCCAAGAGCATAAAGTTTATCTGGAACACGGAAATCATGAGAGAGAGAGAGAGAGAGAGAGAGAGAGAGAAGCGTTTGGTTCAGGAATTCCGTCTGAGTACGTCCGACCAAGAGTCACGTTGTTAACGTTACCGGTAACACATAAATGACGATTCTTTGATGTCGGGACGGAAGAGGAAGGAGTATATAGATCGGGGGAAATGATATTTTCAGACGAGGGTGGGGGGGTACACTCTAGAAAAAGGATCGAGGAGATTGCCAGAGATCCTGACAGAGATCGCGCGTTTATTTTTAGTTTGAGAACCATGTGCGTGTAAACGTACAGGGAAATATCAATTTAAAAAATATCATAATATCAAAATTTCATAAAGAGTGTACTTGGGAGTAACTGGCGCGTATCGCAAAGTGGATTTATTCAAACGTCAAATCGTCACGGAACAATGTTTCGTTTAATTTTGTCGCCGCCACACAGGCTCCGCGCAAATCAGTGTTGAAAACCGGAAATCAGGTTTGAAACCACGTCACGTTCAGGAGCCGGAATTCTCTGCGCGATTTCGGGACCTGGCATCGGGAGAGGATTTAATGCATTTTAAAGTACGCTTCTCTTATTTCGACGGAAATTTTGAATTATGAAGGAGGCGAGAGAGTATCTGATGGAAGAAAATTTAACACGACGAAAACACCGCGTTACGCCTCTCTATGCCACATCGTGTAACATTCACGTAAATATGCGCCATACTCCTCTCGCTGCTCCCAACATCGAAGAATTACGATGGCAACGGCCACGACCCTTCTTACCCCCGCCCCCCCCCCCTCCCCCGATTCATCTTGAGCGTTATGTATCACCTTTGTCAATCCGATGGCGATTCCCACTCTTCTCCTCACGTACTGTCAATCCAGTGTCAAATCTCAGTAAACTATTTTAGTAGCGGGCCGAGGGAGCGAACACGTCACTCTCGAGCGACGACCAGCTACAGTCGATAATCTCACCGAAGGTAAAACAGGAGGGAGCAGCACCCTGCTTCCTTGGTTTCCTTTAACCGATCGGGCGGCGAGCTTGCACCCCTTTACAACTTACCAAGCGCTTGCGGCTTTCTTGTTATCATGTGCTTTCGAGAGATAACCTATACTCTCTTGTGTCCGATTGAGCTTTCATAGGCCTCTGTTTCTATTATTCACCACTTGCTCTGTGTGTACCATGTTACAACATATTTATACTACTACTACACTATTACTACTACTACTACTACTACTACTACTCTACTACTACTACTACTACTACTACTACTACTACTACTACTACTACTACTACTACTACTATTACTACTTGTACTACGTTAATTTACAATATGCTAGCATCCAACTCCACGTGGAAGAGAGTGCCCACCATATTTTGTACTTTTTGCCGTACTATTATCAGATGAGCACCGTAGCCTCGCTCGATCAGCCCGTCTGTGCTCTCTCGGAACCTGAAGATATCCGTCCAGACGTCTCCGCCAGCATCTCGCGCGATCAATCTTGCAGTCTCCGTATATCGAGTCAATATCGAGAGGAAAGATTGATTTTAACGTTTTCGAAACAACAACGATCATCTCTCACGGGAATTAGCGCAACAGAGAGCTTGTCTCGTGTATAAATGTTTCCAAAACACTTAGTGTCTGTCTTCTCGAAATGAACGTCGCTCCTTCGGAAAACAATCAGTCCTCTCTGTCTGTGTTTTGTGTCTATAAAATATCTCTTTCGCTATCGGATCATCTGTCTTGCTCAGTTTTTTCTTATCTTTTGTTCCCCTGTGCCTCGTTCAAAGTTCGCAAGCTCCTCGCAGTCACGTGACTCGACGATAACGGGCCGGTCGAGCAATCTCTCTCCGAGCACAGTCGGCTGATCGTGAGTATGAGGGATGAATTCTTAGTTACGCTTCTCTTTACAGCGGAGCAAGAATGGCTGATATCTTTCACGGCTTTCTTTTACCTCAACACATACGCAATGCCACTGGCACATGTCCGGGCGATACGCCCGGTGGTGCCATTGTGTACGGTACCGATCCACCGCAGAACCACCGCGCGACGCGCGCAACCATCGCAGAGGCGGCGCGATCGACATTTATCATTGTACAAATCATTAGCAAGACGAATCCCATATACATGTATTACATAATAGTAGTAACATCGACCTAGCATTCAACGCATCGTCATAAAAAAAAAAGAAAAAAAAAAGAAAAAAAAAAGAAGAACAAAAAAGAAAGAAAAAAACTCGCCCTCGCGTGACATGTATAATCATTAAAAAGAAAAGCAAGGAAAACGATCTCTCTTTCACAGGTATGCAGCTTCTAGTGCGGATTAACAAACTCGTTTACTGACACACTTCTCAACGCTTCTAGATCGAGATATAGGCTCGGTTATTTGTCTATTTGTCTATTTGACTTGCTCGTGAAACGTGCCGAAGCGATCGGCGATCAAACAAAATTCCTGATCGCTTCTAAAATATTGTCGTGTTAGAAGAAGAAAGAAAAAAACACAAATGACGACGTGTTCACGTGTTCGCGAGGGGATACCATGTCGAATGAGTTTGCAAAAGTTTCGCCCGTCCAATACGCTCCGTCTCAATGGAAAGGAACGAGCTCGGCAAAAGTTCCAACCCCCATTACGCGCGATCGCTTTGTTGTTGTACACTTTTGTGCATTAGATCAGTGTGTATATCGCAAACGGTGTCGTGAAACTTGATCGGAAGAGTTATATCCTTCGAGACACGTATATTGCCGTGTGTATATATGTGCCTGTATTTTATACTAGATAGATTACTGCGTTACATTGTCTATTTTTTTCTCTTCCGTGATCATTGAATGTGTCAATTAGCGATGTATTATGTAACGCCAACGGCTCATTAGAGTTGCCGCCGTCATTCTCTCCAAAAGACGATTCCGTTGTCGAATGCGAATAGATTTGATTTGATCGAGCCTATATTTCGCACCTAACTAGACTTTGTATCAACGATATACATATATATTTACGTAACAGAATATACACCACTATATTGTCTCGCTAGTGACACGACTTGGAAAGACTCACGTTTGCCCTTCGTTTTTGTAGCAGCGAAACATTCGAAAATCTTTCCTGGCGTCGCTTCTGAAAGCGACTTGCAGAAATGGCGGGCGTCCAAGGACCGAAAGTCGCCATCTCTGAGTCAGATGGGACCGGATTCCATCAAACACAAAGTAAGTCAAATCGACAAATGTTTTTGCACAAAGGTCATCCACGTGCGCGACTTTTATTCTCTTTGTCTCGTATGACTCGTTACTTTAACGTAACACGACAAGAGAAGAGTGGTCGTTATCGAGCACAGGGTGAAATTGTTTACTTATGCGAAACGCTCGATCAATCGATAATCAACACCGGATTAACGTGTGGTTTGCGTCATGTTGCAGTTCTCCTTGCAAGACAATGGATCCGCCAAGTATTTTCAAGGAGCGATGCATACACCGAACATGGGAGAGAAGGTCGCTCAGGTGAGTGGCTTATTTTTGTTGTGTTGCAATTAGCGAGTAACATTATAACAGGAACCGCCGCGCGGTGTCTCTCCCCATTAGCGTTTCTGTTCCGAGAGATTCCGTCAGAAGTGGGTCTTTTATTTCTCATTTTGGGAACCCTTCCGCGCGAACGCTCGTAGTTGTTTTGATCACACTGAAAGTTAGACGATTCCCTTCCTTCCCTCTTGTCCCCCCCCCTCCCCACCTCCCATCGTCGACGTCGACGATGTTCCGATGTGAAGGGGATACCGCAGGAAATTAAAAGCGCCGCGGCGACATACTTATCCGACGCTAATTGAAATTGGAGCAATACTGTCTCCCGGAAATGGAATTGTCCTCCGCTCTCTGTGTGTGACAGGTCAGAGGTTCCTTCGTCCACCCGGAACAATTTGCTTTCGTGAATTAAGCATAGAGTTCGTCGAGAAGTTAAATCTCGTTTGCTGATGTCGACCAGCTGCTTTCGTCACGAAAGATACTTGCTTTTGCCGTCGGATTTCCGATGTCCCGGGACATTATTTCGCAAGGCGATTTATGCCTTACTCCTCTTATACTCAAGAAGCGAATCGCCCCGATGAGCCGATAAGAAATTGGATTTCATCCCCATTTCAGTCATATATAATAGCCTCCATTTTTCTTTCTCGACGATAACAAAGGTCGACGATTCAATCAACCAGGCGCAAATCAGGCGAGATCCGTAATTCGATTTACAACGCAATCGTTTTTGCGACGCTTTGACCTTTGAATTTGCGCTCGTCGAAAGTGTCCACTTTTTGCAAACTATATGCAGTATTTTCTTTTCTTATTGTACCGTGTGCAAACATTCGTCACAGTTTTTTTCTATCGAGTAAAGTACGGATCCGCGCGTCACGCGCGAGCCGTAAGAAAGATGAACAAAGCTTCCGCTTTTTACAAGCAGGCTATTCTCACCTTGTATCGCGCAACTTAGCACGTGTCGTATGTATGTATGCGATACGTGAGAAATGCGACGAGGTCAGCAAGTTTTTAAACATTTAGCGGGACAATATGGGGTGGGGTTGTTTGAATACGGGGGGTGTACATTTAACACACTGCCTTACATTAATACGTCCCTGACTGGCGCCAATCCGACTGCGTCGCAGTCTCGTAGGCGGAAATCTCCCGCAGCGTGAGACTCTCACAAAATGACGTTGATTTTATAAGCGGATGGCGCTTCGGGGAAAGTAGAAAACTCACCGCGGGCTCGCGGAAAAAGGGAAAGAGGCCGTCTCTCTCTCTCTCTCTCTCTCTCCCTCTCTCTCGGGATTGCTCTCCAATTAATATTATCGGCGATGCGCGAAATTGGAAATTCCGCTGTGCCTAATAAATCCGGCCGAACGCGGTCGCGCCGGAATAATAACGTTGCAAATCGAAACCCGTTCCGTTTGTATTAATGTCGTCGGTGGCGCAGTTGAAAAGTCCGAAATTGAACATGGCGACGTGAAGTGCGTCACCAAAGAAAGAAAGGAAAAAACGATCGGACGCAAGCCGTAAACGCGAGCCAAATGATGTGGCGCGGCGGCAAGGATAAAAAACGCGCAAACAACCTTCTCACCGAGCTTCTTTCTGCGACGATTTTATATCCGTTCGATACAAATCGACGATAATTTTCTCGGTCGGTCGCAATCTCGCAGCGCGGTAGATTGCACCTCAACATGTCTCGATATTCCGCCTCGTAACGAGAGCGAGGCGACATTTTACGTATATTCGCGGAAAGCGCGCTAGGCAGGGATGATCGATTGTCCCTCGCTATACCGTTGTGTGCTCGTAGACATCCAGACACACCACCGAGCAATATCCAGCGCCGTGTACTTTCAGGTGAATCAGCTTTCGCGGAAAGTCAGCCGCAAGTCAGCACAACGGGAAATAGCCTGTACACGCTCGCATAAGCTCGCGAATGATCGTGTCAGGCGTGTTTCGCACGGTGTCGTGCGCGCACTTTGCAATTGTGTAAGATCGTCGGTCGGTTTATTCGGTCGCCTCGCAATTGTATCTCGCGAGATATATCGCGGTCGCGGTTGGTGCAATATACGCAGACGTAATTTACTTGGCAAAGTCGCGCAGGACTCTGCGGATTTCCAAGAAAAGCGAACACATATTCGCCACAGTCGTTCGTGGCTTGTCGTAACTTTGATCGTTACTTTGAGGTCGCGATAATCGATATTCCAAGCGACCGTTTCAATCCAACACAATTCCAGCGGCGCGGCGCGTGGTCTCGGGAAACATACACCTCGGCGCTATTTATATAAAATCAGAATCAGGCCACTGATATCGATAACCGATACACTGTGATACACATTACAGGGATTTTCATCGCACGCTCGCGGACGTTGCTGTTTCATCACTTATATCGGCGCCAATAAACCAATTCCCTCGATGGTGTGCGCGCCACACGGCCGACAGTTTTTTCTCCGTTGGGCGTAAACTCCGTCGTTGCCTTCGTGCAACTTTCTTTCATACTATTGCAGCACGGCCGCGGCGGCGCGGCGCGGCGCAACGACGCGCAACGTTTCGTAACAAAACGTCGTTGCGAACGCCGCGTCAAAGCTCGTCAAAGAGTGTCCCCGCGGGACCCTCCGATGCTCGAACGAGCAACGTTCGACGTGCGTTCGTCGCACTGCGATATCCTGGCCCCTGCCCTGCTCGCTCAAGAGCAAGCCAATTCCCACGCAGCTGTGCGCTCTCTCGCTTTCCGCGTCACGCGCGTCGCGGAAAAACTCGCGAAATCGCAAGTCGCGAGAATAGTGTCTCGCGTTCGGTGACAAATCGCGCGCGAGCTTTCGCAACCGAAAGGCTTTCTGCTCCGACGCGCCCGTGAGGCGAGGGAGGGGCAGGGAGGGGGGGAGCTGGAACAGCTGCGGCGCGCGGTTTAAGCAGCAGCGCCAGTAAGCGGATAATTGGTAGCGTCGAATACCTGACGTGCCGCGCCGCGCTTATAGCGGCGGATCTCCTCTCGCTGCTTAATCAGTCGCGAGATTTTCCGGTTTAATGGCGCTCGCAGTTGCGAGTAACGCGTCATGGAAGAAGTTAGAGAAGCCGACGGAAGGGGAGGAAACGAGAAGATACAATTGGCGCGTGAGCGAGAGCGAACCATTAATAACGCTAATTGACGCTAAATCTGCGAGTCGCGCGCATGCTCGTGCGGAGCGCGAGTGAAACGATCGCGCGCGCGCGCGACAGCTCGCGCACAGCGTTCAAGGTGTGCACGGTGCCCAAAGTCTAATCGATCGACCGATTGTACAAATGTCGGCGATCAATGACCGATTACAAGAACGCATTACAGACTCCAGTCAGAACTCGCGGAGAACAGCGGTTCTCCGCTGGCCGCGCGCGCGCGAGCCACCCCTTCTATCGATCGCCGCCGCTTACGGCGAAAACTACGATCGAAAACGACGAGAGAGCAACGATGAACGCGGCCGATTGAAAGGCGCATTCACGGCCTGACACGGGGATGCCATCCCCGATACACGACGGCAGGACAGGATGGATATTCAGTCATCCGTCATCGTCGGGGCCGCTAAGCCCCCGAACGTTGACTGGACAATCCGTGCCGTGACAGGACCGACCGAAACCGAAGGGAAGATGCCGCGAGTGGCGTGAAGGCAAGATCCGGACGGCGCCACTCGCCGGTTAAAGCCCCGCCGCGGAAGGACGGGGATGCACCCCGTTCGATGTCGATCGCGTCCCGGTGAGAGAGCTTCGCCGGCGAATTGCCCGGTACGCGGCCTAACCCAGAGGAAAGAGGAAGAACGACTTATCGGGGCGCACGCGTGCACGAACGAGAGAGGATAAGAGAGGGACGCGCGGCACACGAGATTCACGGCCCTCCCGTTATACGGCGCTCCGGTCAGTGTCGCAGTGTCCCCCGTTCTGCCTGTCAGGTAGCTCCGTCGTCACTCCGTCCACATCCTCGGCGAAGGAAGATCGCACATGCACAAACGGTGACAAAGCGCCGCGTCCGACCTCGCGCGCAGGCAGGACCGATCAATTCTCGAAACGTCGCGCCTTTCCGCTGAGAATCTCTACCGCTCTCTCCCGGACGAGAAAAAGAAGGAGAGACACGCGCGTCACACGGCGCGCGTACGCTCTCTCCTCTGCTCACGATTACGCTTACAAGATCATGACAGAACGTCGTACGTACGAGCAGCTGGTACCACCGGCGACGACGACGACGACGACGACGACGACGACAACGACGACGACGACGAAGACGACACGAGACTGCCGCGGGTGACTGCGAACGAGGGTGATCGTTGAATCGCGCGCGCGCCAGCTCGTCGCGGGTTTTCTCTCTCTCTCTCTCTCTCTCTTTCTCTCTCTCTCTCTCTCTCTCTCTCTCTCTCTCTCTCTCTCTCTCTTTCTCTCTCTCTCTCTCTCTCTCTTTCTCTTTCTCGCCCGTCGTCGAAACGTCGGGCCGCGCTTCATGGATCGCCGCCGATCGTCAAGATCCATCCGCGGGGGTCGTCAAGGTCGTCCGAGTTTACCCTCGCGATCGACGTCCGAGTCTGAGTCGCGTCAACGTGAGTCCACGACGGATAGGGCTAGGTCGCGCGTGACAGTGTGACGGGGGAGAGACTCGTTCCGAAGAGAGCCGAAGAGAGATCGCCGGTGATGACCGGAACGGATCGGTCGAACCGATCGCGCGACAGTGAACGTGGTGTGAACGTGTGCTTCCTCTCCTCTTGACTCTGCGGAACTGACAGCGCGAAATAAAAAAGAAAAACGATGACCCCTCCCCCCCGTCTCCCATCCCCGCTGATACTCGACGAACGGGGGAGGCTGTCCTCGTGTGTTTGTTACACGTTGCCGTCGTTAGACGAGGCACGATGCGCGCGCGGTGTTGAAGCGGTGTGATTCGCCGATATAAGAAGTCGCGTATATCGGTCGAGATATATCGGACTCGAAGAGGGGTAACACGCGTGCGCGCGCTCGTGAACGGAGAAGAGAGATTCATTCCGCAAGACGGAATCTGCGGTTTGTCGTTTCGCCGATACCGAGACATTTGTCGTTCGTTTTCCCTGTGCCCGTAGTCATTGTTCACAAGGCGTGCTTCAGAGAGAGAGAGAGAGAGAGAGAGAGAGAGAGAGAGAGAGAGAGAAAGAGAAAGAGAGAATATTCCGGCTCACTTTACACTGTTCGTGATATCCCCGCAGACACGCGCGATTTCGAGAAGCGCGAGATCTGTAATAAATGAAAGTGAAGCCACACCACGGCGAATCTACTCGATCCAGCGGTAGACCACTTCTCGTAAGATTCTTCACGATCGGTGCTTCGATGCAAGCTGTGTCAAGTAGCTTTTGCCTGCCTCTCCATCGTTCATCATCCACGTATCTATACAGTGTGCTTCCGATTCATCCCCGTTCTCGGAATACCTCGGAGGGAAATGACGAATCTTGAGAGTCGAGAGCCGAGGAAGGAAAATCTATTCCGTATACCTGAATTTCTTGTTGTCTCCGTAAGAAGGATTCGTAGACGAAGAAGAGAAGGTGGAACACTCGGAACGCCCTGCACACACACACACACACACACACATTGCATTTCCTTTCCGTCATTCTCTTGCGTAATTTTCGCACGTGTTGTCCGCCGCGCTCTTGCATCGCCTGAATTCGTGACGTGCGAAAAAAGCGAGGAAAAAAAGGCTGCTCTTCACAAGCTGGTCGCGAGGTGAGCGCAATCGACTTTGCGAAAGGAACGCCGCGTACGCGCTCACCCACGTGCTCTGCGCGATCGTGTCACGCGTTGCGTACGGCTTGTATCATTGTCTGCCTGCAGGCAAACCGACGAACAAAATGGCGGGTCAATTTCATTGCCCTCGTGTTTGTTGCTAACCGCATCAGTGAGCGTGTCGCTCGCGACGACGACGACGACGAGGAGAAATCGCCCGTTCGACATCCCGAGGTACATTTCATCCAACCTCTTCGTCCACCTCGACACGTGCTTTTAACGTGCTTTTTACGTGCTTGGTATGTTTTAGATTTTTATTAGCGCGCGCGGTCGTTACGCGATTTTGTAAGGCCTTGTTCGCATGTTCCAACTTCTTCTTTCGTGTTATTCGTTCATAATACAATTGAATATACGTAGCTCTCTTTCTTCGTGTCGCTTCGCTCGCTGTTGTTCCGCAAAATTGTCGTGACGTAAAAATCTATCCGTCAAAATTTAGCGCGCGCGCGCGCGCGCGCGAGCGATCGATCGATCCGGCAACACACGTCGGGCGATATATCGTTCAAGGAGTTTACGTGTTTCGCTTGATCTTTAGCAGCCAGCCTTTGCGCCAGACTTTGCGCGCGCGATATTAATACATTCGTATCTCGCGCACTCTACGGTCGGGCAACCAATTTTACACCGTGGCTTTATCATTTTCGCGCGCCGACGTTTATCGCGAGCAATTAGTCTCGTTCCGTGCTCGTTTCCACGCCGTCGCATATTTACGTATCGTTGCACGTACGAGCGCATTATGATACTTTACTCGACTCTAACGATATAATAATTCGCGACAAGCGCGAATCGCGCGATATCACAGGCGCGATAGATCTCCGCGATAGATCTCGCTGTCTGAGCGATTGCTCAACTTAAAACGGCCGCATCCGAAAACATTACGAGTGAAGGTAGAAGTGCGAATCGTCTCGTCGAAAGTCACGAGGTCGCGCGCTCAACGATTCTCCTCAACGTTCCCAACGATTACACGCGAGCCCGATCGTGAGAACACGCATACGCGTACCGTACCGTACCGTACCGTCGTGTACGCTCACGGATCGAAAGTAATCTCGCGCGAATCCGCACCAAAGCCCGCCCAGCCCAGGAAGGGTCCATTTTTTCTCTTTGCCGGCAAAATCGATAATCGCGCGCGCGCGCTGGCACTCCGAGAATGCGGGCCGACTGCCAAAATATTTTCCAGCTCTTGTGTCTCTTCGCGCGATGAGACGACAAAAGACTCCTCGAGAGCGAGAGAAAGAAGCGTACACATCAAGAATGTCCTAGAATTAGTGTCCCTTTTCTCTCACGATAACCGCCGTTTCCTCAACGACGCGACGAGACATTTCATTTTCACGAGTGTGTTTTCCGAATCAACCCAACTCTGATTGTCCCTTCGTCGGTCTACTCGAGATATCTCGAATCGGCGCGTCGAGTCGCGCGCGCCGCATCGAGTCAATCACGCGGTCGTACTCGCGCTCGGTTTATTTCTCGGCTGTAGGAGAGCTGGCGATATAATCCGGTAGCGCTCGAATCTCTCTCTCTCTCTCTCTCTTCCGTACGAGAGCAATATTATTCGCAGGGGACGGGCAATTATACCCCTCGCACTTGCGAATTCGGTCGTCGGGACTCATCAATCGGATTTTATTGCGACTCGAAATGACCGAGCACGGGATTAATTGCCAATCTAAGAAAGCCGGTGAATAGAACGAGAGTCGGCGCGATCGACGTGTTCGTTTCTCTCAAAGGTTAACCCGTCTTGTTCCTCCGAAGGTGGTATTCGCGACGACGACGACGACGACGCGCGTTCACATTTGCAACCACGATGCAACCGGCGAAGGTCATAGCCACCAGGTGATCAATGACTGGTGTCCTTGTGTCGCGGTGGTAACCAAACCTAACCTAACCTAACCTAACCTAACTTAACCGCCCACATCCATGTGCACGAGTGTGTGTGTGTGTGTGCAGGTGCAAAACGCGGGTTCACGCACGGTTCACAACAGCCGGTAACAACACCCGTCCTTACTGTCGACTTTTACATTATTTCGCAACTTGCTCAAGTTCCACTTTCATTATCGATTCTGCGAGAAATCCAAGTCAGCAATGGCCGCTTCTAGCTGGACACGCGACAATCGTTGACGATTTGACGCTGACGAGAAAAGCCGGTCGCGCAATTTCCTCGCTCTTTGCGAAAGTATGCCGTAAAGTTTCCGCAAAGAAACTTCCCTCTATCACGTAGTCTTTTATTCGGGCGTTCGTATCGCTGATCGTTTAAGGATTATTAAATTACGAAGATTGTGAGAAATTGCAGCAGCGACTTTTTGCATCGTCGCGTCGCACAGCCCCTCCCTCGCCCCGGGCGCGCCAAGTTTCTTACGCGAGGAAAACGAGGAAACGCGGTTCGATTGTATCGCTCGAGAAAGGATTTTGCGCGCGATTGATCTGTTCCTCGACCTTGTCGCTCCAATGTCGCGACTACATCGTGACTCGCGAGCATTTTTTTGTTTCTTTCTATCGCAATCTGTCGTAGTCTGTGCACATCGGAAGATGCTTCCTCCCCCCCCCTCCCTCCCTTTTGCCCGTACTCCGGATCGATTTTAGCGGCTCGGTGTCACCGTTGGAAAAATCGTGCGATCGTCGCGCTCGCTGCGCGTCAGTCGCGTAAACGCTCCCGGAAAATACTTTTCGAGCGATATTTTTACGCGGCTAAATGTCAAACGACGAACGACGGACGTCGCCGCACATCGCGCGTCATACTTTGCAAACACCTGAAATTCTATCGTCCGAACCGGCGCCAGACGAAATCGAACTACACAACGAGCGGCTCGGTGCATGCTAGCACGCAATAGAGCGCGACGACCCCCCCACCCCCACCCCTTTCCCCTCATCGGACTCTTGCCCCAGTGAGCGCACTTTGAGCCTCGCTACGAGATACACGCGTGGGTTAAAGTGCGCGATTCAGATAGAAGATACATTATCTTTATCGGGCCGTCGGTGAAATGGAAATGGCAACACGCGAGAGAGTTGTGTGTGCACTCAATTCAGAAAATGAGCGAGCACTTGTCGTGCAAATTTCGTAATAGAAAGTTTGTGAAAGATCAACTGACGATGGGTGGTACCGTCCATGAATCCACGGTGAAGCAGTCGTAATAAGAGGGAAAGGGTAAAGAGAAGGACATTGACTTGTTCAGTTTCTGACTTGACTTGAGGAATGAATGACTCTCTTGGGTCTTGAAATAATAACACGACCACATTCGATGACGTGTTTCCCGACAGAAACGGACAGACCGGCGAACATACCAAAGTGTTTCGAGCGTTAACATGCGCGCACGAGGACTCACATACGCCTCTCTGAATAATCGTTCGCGACTCGCGAAACCATGAACCGCTGTTCGCTTCGACAATAACTCACGCATCTCAGTCAGCCGGTTTCAAGAAGCCGAGTTCAAACGTGCCGCGCGTTTTTACTGTCGAGCTGCGCAAAGGGAGAACGGGGAACCACCGGTCGCGACCATCGATCTCGTCGAGGACCATCGAGCACCAAGTCTTGAGAATCAAGAGGACCCACACCGGTCGCACCGTCGCACAGTCAATTAGCGAGTCGCCAATTAAAGAGCGCCTACGACGCCCGTCACACGCTCACACCGCGCCGACGCGCGAAGGACTCGTGAGAGAAAAGGGTGCGCCTCGCCGGAGGAAGTAAATCGCCAAGAAATCGCGTCACGTGACGCGAACAATTGAGCGAATAATAGATCAGAGAAAGAGAGAGAGAGAGAGAGAGAGAGAGAGAGAAAGGGGGGAGACGCGCGCCCTCGAGACTAGATACACTCCTCAATAATTAACCTCCCGTCGAGTCCGACGATTCTTCCACACCACACCACACCACACCACACCACACCACGTCGTTGTCGCCGAGGTCGGTGCGGTCAAGGGCTCAGCGAAAAAGCACGTGCTCTCGCCGTCGACGTCGAGTCCGTTTCCTCCGAAGCCGCCTGGATGCCCTAAATGAGCGATGACGACGGAAGGGTGAGCGACAGTGACCGGGAGTGGATCAGCAAGGGTTGCTGGGATAACGACAGCGAGAGGAGCGCAGAGGGGGAGGAAGTTGCTGACTCTTGTGAACTGGCGCCCCATAGTGCGATGAGCGTGGGGGCTGGCAGGGTCGATTCCCCCAGCCCCCAGGACATCCGGCTACTCCATGATCTCGTGGAGGATCTCAGCAAGGAGCAGGATGAGAAGGACAAGCCGCGGGCGGAACAGGTGAGTCATTTTAGAGAGAAGCTGGTGTGGAGAGGGAACGTTGCGCAGGGTTGCGGCGGGGTCAACGGCCTCATCTACAACGTGTTTGCTATGTCCGCGGAGTCCGAGATAGTACTCCTTCAAGCGATCGTTGCGCAGCGGGGGGAAGTTCCCCGCGACAATCGCTTCAAATTCCAGCGCGTTTCACATCGAGCTTCACGCGCTCGACTCGCCGACTCATTGTCGCGACGTATTCGCTTTCGCTTTCGCGAAAATTCTCGATTCTCCTATAATTCTCGCAATAATGCGCGCATGACTGCTCTTTCTCGTAAGCCTCGGCCGACGCCAAGAAGACGAGAGAGATAGAGAAAACGCGGTGTGCAAAACGTTCTACAATCTATTATACTCCAAACTTGTAACTCCGTGTCCGTAAATGTGAAAATAGAAAAATAGAAAAATAGAAAAATAGAAGAAGGAGACAAGACTGTCAAATTCTTTCAACGTGCTACGACATTGCTACGAATTTTTTTTCAATTGCTCATCAATCGACGACGTTTGATAAGCATAGCGCGCTTATCCTACAACCACAACGTATGGTTGTAATTTGAAAATTTAATAATAATTGATCTGATTAATTTAAGAATATCCAAGATACCTAAGGGTCCAAAGCCAAAGTGTACCAAAGCCAACTTACGCGACAGTTGTGTGGGTCGTTTAATACATTGCATTGCATGTGGAGTTTCTCACACTTGAAAAGTTTCACCGACGAAGCTTTTCAGGAGAGAAAGAGCTCCGTTCCGTTATATATATATATATATATATATATATATATATATATGGTGCAGCTACCTATAATTTAAGAGCAATTCAAGTTCCTGCGCGCGAGAGCGGTGTGTCCTTCGTTTTTCCTCGTCGTAATACGAGCGCGCGAATGCGCGAACTAGGTTGTGGCGCTTATCGATGGCTCCAGCGCTGCGAAAGCACCGGCTGCTGGGCCAGCTGTAGTGACCCTAATCGAGGTGGAATGCTGTTAATAAAACGAGCGCTTTTTAAGACGAGCGCTTGCTCGCACCGTCGCGCCGGGAACGCGGGGGGAATTTTTCCCTCTTAATTTTTCTAATTAATTCTTCCGGCATTCACGTGCGCGATAAATCGTCGCGTACCTACCTACGAAAATACGAAGAGGCTAAAGTTTGCCGCCGCATTATAACTTTACGCTTGTCGCGAGCGGCGAGATATAATATGGAGCCCATATCTTATCGGACCTCGCGAATACCGAATAAACGAGAATACCGAGTCGGGGATTAGACTCATCCTCGACTGGATCTGTTGGCGTTCTCTTGGCAAGCGCGCTTTAAAGCCCGAGAGGGAAACGATCAGTGACGTTTGCTCTTGTGGAAATAGCAAATTCCCACGTCAACTTCCTGGAAAGAAAGAAGCAGGAATGTTTGCGCCTTTGACGCGAACATGCCTCTCATCGCGCACTTGACAAAGAGGATTATCGCTTCCCTGGGAGCGTTCTCTCGGCGACGGAAATATGCAACAGCATTTTCTCCGGGATAGAATTATAAAGTTATAATGCGGAAATGCAATCTCATAAACCGGATAAACCGTCTATCGTATAATTGTTTTCCTCTGTCCGTTCGCGTTGGCGACGATTTAGCGAATTAACGCTTTTGCGACGTAGCGCAATCACGACCGCGCGCGAAAAAAAAAAAAAAAGAGCGCGAGCGATTAAGTCGAGCTCCGCTCGTCGCTCTGACGTCAATCGCCGGCTAGTTTTCCCAACTAATTAATTGCTCCGGCCGTTCGCTCCTTTAATCGGTCCGAGTGGGATGCGCGATATGACGAATTGCAGTCGTAAATCCGGCAAATCTTAATCATTCATCGATGCGATAAATGCGCAGAGGGGGTAGATCGTTATCTGAGCGGTAGGCAGACTTTCGGGACGAAGGCGGAGGGCGGCAACCCGAACAAATTATGACGAAAATAATAATATGCTGCGGCGCGCAGGGTGGTCGTGTGTGGGACCGCGGCCGGCTGCACCGAGAGCCGAGCATACTTCTCGCGTAAGAGACTCAGGGTGAAAAATAAATAAAGGTGCGATAAAAAGAGGAAGGGGGGGAGGTAGGTGGGAGCAGTGGAGAAGAGCGGCCGTGCATCGTAATTGGCAACGACGAGGCGCCGCAGCTTTTCCGCGGCTTTAGCCGCACGATTTTCCTCCGCTTTGCGCGTTTTTTCCATCGACGACGTCGACGAGCGAAAATAAAAGCGCCGCCATGCTGGTGCACCTGCACAGAAGCACTGACCGTGCGCATGGATCGGTGGCAAAGGTTCACGGTCGGTGAAGATTTCGTAGAAATTTGTAGCGCACACACGGAGCGCGCGCTCGGCGGATGGCGAAGAAGAACGTTCCGGAGGTTCGGCGAGAATAAAACGAATTGCAATTGGGAAGGAGAGCTCGCGCTTTCCAACCCTCCCAAACCCTTCCGACAAAACGACACGCACGAATAACACGTGACAGCTGATGATATCGCGCGACTGTGTATTGGTTCGCATATTGCAAACCCGCCAGAAACTCGCAATCACTCTCATACAGATGGCATTCATTTACTCGGCGATAAGCGCGCGCGCGCGCGGATATGTTTTAGTACGACACGCGATATCGAATAGGCACATCCACCCCTGTTGGAATTATTCAGATATAGTATACACCGTCCATTGATACGGTAATACCTGTATCTGTACGGGTGAAATACATCAGCGGAGTGAATCACGAACGCGCGTCGTCCGAGCGCTCGTAAATCCGCGCAAAGATTTAAATAATGGCGGAGGTGTGTGTATCTCTCTCTCTCTCTCTCTCTCTCTCTC
Source organism: Harpegnathos saltator (assembly GCF_003227715.2). Lineage (NCBI taxonomy): Eukaryota > Metazoa > Arthropoda > Insecta > Hymenoptera > Formicidae > Harpegnathos > Harpegnathos saltator. Next base: position 435,161 of record NW_020230188.1, on the reverse strand, counting down.
CCGTTTTATCGGCAAGAAGGGGAGACAATGGTAGTCAGGCCATGATCAGAGGCCGTTATCTACACGATGCGACTTGCTCTATAGAGTCGACTATAGCCTGCGACATTTTAACAATGATATCTAGTGATCGAAATGTTTCTTGCTCCGTCTTCGCGACGTGCCGTGCTGCACAATAGTCTCCATGACGTCGGCTATTGTTGATACGTGTTACAACCTCTCGAGAGTCCGCTAGGTGCCTAGACGCGGACGCAGGTAAACGTCAGCTGGAGTTCCGCGTCGCGTTGCTACGCTGCGCCGGACGGCCTCGCGCATCTCCTCTCTCTCTCTCTCTGCCTCTCTTTCCCCTCCTCTCTCTTTCTCTCTCTTCCTCGACGATGATTCTCGCGGGCTCGAGCCTGCGTAGAGGCGCGCGTCGCCCGCGCGAGGCTCAGCGCGAATCAATAAGACTGCCAGCACAGGTGGGTCGTCGTCAATGGTGGTGGCGGTGGTGGCGGTGGTGACGGCGACGGCGAAGCCAGCGCGGCGCGCATACCGAGGACGACGAGGTTGACGGGACGTGACGAGACGAAAAGGAAGTCGACCTCCTCCGGCGTTGGAAGAGCCGGTGGACTCGTGAGGCGAAGCAGGGACGTTGCGCGGAAGGGTTGGCCGAGGGCGGAAGGTCGCTGCGATCTGACACCGTCTCTCCCTCCCTCTCTTCTTTTCCGCTCCGTTCCTCCCTCTTCCTCTCCCCTCCCCCTCTCTCCCTGCCTTTCTCTCTCTCTCTCTCTCTCTCTCTCTCTCTCTCTCTCTCTCTCTCTCTCTCTGTCTGTCTGTCTCTCTGTCCCCCGGTACCCCTCTTCCGGAAACGAGAGTCGAGAAGTCGAAATGTCGGCCGGAACAACGATCGCGACCGTCCGGAGCGTGCGACGCGCCTCCGCTGGAGCGTCCCTCTCGCCCTAGTCGGACTTGCTCGCAGTGCGCTCGCCTCGACGAGGTATCGCTCTCGTGGGTCGACCCAGGTTCGTCGCTAGGATGATGAGCATCTGCAGTCGGCGGTGCTCGCGGGACTACGTCGACGTGCGTTGTTCGCTGGGGATCGGTGCGTCGTCCGGATTTGTCGCTTCCTCGCGACTGTGAATCTCGTCGTCGCTCATCCCGGACAGTCCACCGAGTAGATGTATGTTTCATGTGCGATAATATACCTGGTGACGAACGGGACTCGCAGATGCGTGCATATCTCGCCGGGACTGTGTAGCGTGTCTATGAATCGAGAACAACATCGCTTTCGACTTGCTGCACGGAGGGTTCTCCGTGCTGCGCCGTGTTAACTTGTCCGAAGGATCGCTGCTCTGAACGTCCGTTGTGGACTCATCGCTCTGTGGGAGCCTAAGCATAGACACTGTCCGTCCTGTCGATCAGTCGAGAGCGTGAATCCAGACGCGACTGTGAATCGCGATGGTGTTTGTTTTGCGCGCGAGATGAACAGACAGGAGAGATCTTTCGCGCGCCATCGCGGATATTCATACGCATACACGCACACGTGCGCGCATACATACATATACACGTATACACACACACACGCACACGCAACGCGCATTGTCCAACGAAACGCAAGTGATAATCGCGAGCGTCGTATGCCGAGCTCGTGGTAGCCCGAAAGTAAGGAAACCATTTTAGTTAACGTTTTATAAGAGCTCGCGTGAGATTAGCGCGCCGACAGTTGATCCTGCCGTCTTATTATCCATCGACGATTTGTCCGTCGACGATTTGAGCCGTTCTTCGACACGACGTCTTTCTCGTATACCTCGTAAACCTCGGTGATAATCGGTGGCAAGGTCGCGCAGCTGATTATTTGGCACGAGAGACGTATCCGTCGGCGGCAAGATTCATACAATCTATGCATCTCGAGCTGCGAGATCGAGACACGGATCGTTCTTGTACGACTCGATCGCGGCCATAGGTCCTTCCACTCGGGCGAACTGGCGATCGCTAAGGAAATTCACGAGGAAATTCCATACGTCTCGGATGACGGCAAAACGACTGGAACGTCGTCGGTCGACAGAATGCTTCGCGCATCCGTGCTGGACTGTCCAGTCCATTAGTCCGTGCCAAATTCATCGAGGACGTCGATAAAGGTGGAGGACCCTCGTGCCAAGGTGAAGTCTCGTCCGCGCGCGAGCATCGGGACAGCCTGTACGAGCGAGTTGTTGTACCTGCACACTGAAAATCTCTCTGATAATTGCCAATAATAATTCATCCCGTCGTCGCCCGTCTCAACGGGGGCCACCGTCGCCGATGGCTCGCGGCCGAAGCAGCGTTTGAATACGCAACAGGAGAGATGGTGTCCCCCTTTGGATTTTTTGCATCCCCCGATTTCACATGCCGAATATAATGCTTTCGTGAGCGACAAAGATACACGCACCAACAAACGATCTTCTGTGAAGTAAGTAAGGGAAGAGAACAGAGAGAGAGAGAGAGAGAAGAGAGCAGCAGCAGCGAAGCAGGAAGAAGAAACGAATGATCGAGACTGACACGCAGAAAGTTATCTTTTCCCAATTGAGACTGTCGTCATGTTCCATCCATTACTTATTGCTATTTACTGCTAAACGAAGCGCACCTTGTTGCGGTCTTTAACGGCGCGTGACGCTGGCGAAAATTAAGTTTAAGCCAACCCCGGTCACTCCCCGGTTTACATTTTATATCGATATTTTCGAGCGGAAAAAGGGTGGGAACATTTTTTAATCGATCTCGTGAAATCAAAGAGAAGGAGGAAGAGGAGGAGGAGGAGGAGGAGGAGGAGGAGGAGGAGGAGAGAGAAAGGAGATTGTCCGTCGCGAGGAAACGTGGATAAGGTGCCGACTGCACGAGCTTTTATTTCTCCGTCACGGAACGTGACTATACGAGCGACTTTACGATAATTATCGATAATATTAATTCGCACGCGCAGTCTTAAGGCGGAACTGTGCCAGGCGGCTGACTCTGCGGATTCGCACACGTCCCTAACCAATAACAATGCACGATACTTGATGCACGATACACCCGCGCCAAGCACAGACAGAAAGAAGAGACCACGTCGTCGCCAGAGGACAATCCGCACAAAGTCGCGGTTTCAGCGACGAACTTTCGGAGAGAGGCAGAAAGAGAGAGAGAGAGAGAGAGAGAGAGAGAGAGAGAGAGAGAGAGAAAGAAACGCACACACGAGCACGCGAGGAGGATAGCGCAAAGGATTACAGGATTATAACCCAATAGTCTTTCAAGTCTGTTAAAGTCTGTTAAGCTGGACTAAGTTGCCTTGCCTTTTGCATCGCAAGATACCGGCTGACAAAGCTACGATTAATCGATAACAATTATTCGCAACCGCTCGGATAGGAGCGTGTCCGAAGCGTTCTCCAATTGCCTTACTCGGCCGCGTACGTAAGCGAATTTATCGTAACGAGCCTCCTGCGAGGATTACTGTCGTATATCAGGATTACGGCCGTAATCGTACATCGCGAGCGAGCGAGCGAGCGAGCGAGCGAGAGAGAGAGAGAGAGAGAGAGAGTAATAAATAATCCACGTACGTGAAGCATCGGCGGCGATCGACAGCGGGACGGCAGTCGCCGTCGTGTGGTCGATTTGCCCTGACGCACACAGATTCCGTCAAGATTCAGCTGTTCAAGGAAAAACTGTCCAAGTCCCAGCCTCCGGGTTCGTCCTCGCGGGACGAGCACATTGCGCTGCACACGGTGAAGAATCCATCGGACTCGACGAGATCGGCCAATCGGTTGCCACCGCCGGTGGTGATAAGGCGGAAGCAGATCCCGCCGAGATCGAGCGACGCGAAACAACGAGACTCCAGCGTCGCGGATTCCAGCATCTCCGACGAGGGCACTCGGCCCGAGGAGCGCGAGGAGACCGGCGGCATCTCGGAGAGGAGAAGAAGGAAGAGGTGGGGTGGTGATCAGGAACACCCTCGTCGCGGCGAGTCGTGGCGCCGCGAGGAGAGGCCCCACCAAGGTGGATCCTTCGAATCCCCGACGCCGGAGACGGACAGGACGGGGAGCGATCGAACCTCGCGATCGGAAGCCGCGATCGGTGGCCGCGTCCGGAAGTGGGGATTCCTGTCCAAGTCCGTGTCGACGAACGGCACGGCGAGGGTGTTCGTGGAGGCCGCTGGCACGACGACGACGACGACGACGACGACGACGACTACGACTACGACGACGACGACGACCTCCTCCGCCAGCTCGTCGTCGTACGACGAGCGCGACTTGCAGAGCTTGCTGACACGTCCCCGCGAGACGAACAGCACCAGCACGGAGAATCGCAGGGAGGCTGGGCCTTCGGCTTCGGTCGCCGAACAGTTCGCCTTTAGGATCAGCGACAGCACGTCCTCGGATCTGCAGGAGGAGAGCGAGCTGTCGTCCGAGGAGAGAGACACCCTGATCGAGGGCTTCAGAAGGCCGTCGAGCGTCTGTCGAAACAAAATACCGAAATTTGGCGCTAGACGGAGGGTCGTGGCGGCCACCGGGCCCTCCGCCAAGGACTATTACGTGGCGGCGGGTGGTGATCGGCTCCTCTGTCGAAACGAGGATTTCTGCTTCGTGCCGAGCAGCGCGACGACGAAATCAGCGGCGAGACAGCAGCGGAACATTCACGTGATCAACGACTTTGAGACGGAGGACGACATCTTTCCCGGCGATCTACCCGGCTCGTCCGCGAAAGCGACCTCAGCGCCAACCACCCTGTCCCTCGGCAGGAAGCTCACGTCCTGGACGAAGGAAGGCAAGGATCTGCTGGTGAAGTCGGTGCCTTCGGCGAACACGTTCACCCCGACGACGATGACCTGCTTAAAGTCCCCGAGGACGATGTCCGCGCATCTCCTGGGGCAACTCGAAGTCCCAGTTACGCCCGCGGTTCTCGGTGCCCTCCGGGTCAAAGGCGGATCGTTGAAAGAGGGCGACCGCGGCGAGAAAATGACGGACGTACCGCGACAGAGGTGGAGCAGCGTCAGGGTCAAGGGCGGCAGCACCAAGAGCCTGTTGCTGGAGAACGGGGGCCCGCAACCACCGCCGCTCAAGGGCGCTCTTAGGAAAGAGGTATTCCTGCCGTCCTAGCGAATACGCGCTAGCTAGCTGCTGCTCTAGCCGCTCCCTCGCGTTAATTAAGACACCGCTCATTTCCGTCGTGTCCTTGGCGGACCGCGTTCTTCCCTCGGAATGATCGCGTGAAAATGATCGACGCTGCGCTGCAACGTACGTGACGCGAACACGTTGAACTACTGCGTCGAGACGCACGCCGGTCGATTCGCAGTCGATTCGGCTGCTTGGATTGTATCGTCATGTAGGTCGCTCATACTCGACTCATATCACCTCGCGCGCATCATTTATTCGTTCGTATAACGGATAAATGTCGGCTTCGAGACAGAATCCTGGGACAGAGTCTGGGACGACGCGCGGTTGCTAACATTTTTCTCTCACGGCTATTGAAACACACCGACGGGCACGGGTTATTTCTGATGATGACTCATCGATCGCGATACACACACACACACACACACACACACACACGCGCGCGCGCGCGATGTACACGATGTCGATTCGCGTTGCGAGAAAGAGAGGGAAGGAAAGAGAGATTTAACGTATGCTCGGTAACGTATCGTCCATCTTGTTGACTCAAATAAGAGTAATGTGTCAATATTTGCGCGCGTGCATTCCGTTTATTCTCGACCGATTTAATTCGACTGTGCGACTTTCAAAAGTGTGTCAATTTTCCAAAGACAGGATGCTATTTCGCGTGCTCGGACGCGAAATAAATCTAGAGTCTCGGGGAGACAAATCAGATCCATCGACTAAATGGACTCATTAATCATTAAACGACGATCGATTCATAGACAGATAGCATCGATGAGGGGGGGGGGGGCGGGGTTTCTCTATACACAGTCACTCTGTACAGTCATCCTTCAATGTATTATTCCACAGATTAATAATAGCTGTGTACTATCTTTGTCTTTTTACACGCCGACCATACGCAGTTCCGTATCGTTGATACACAGTGCTGACCGCGCACGCGCTCTCTCTCTCTCTCTCTCCCCCTCTCTCTCTCTCTCTCTCTCTCAATTCTCTTTGTACACCTACGAATACATCTCACTGCCGGAAATATTTCATCTTTTATTAGGATCGAGCTAGGGAGAGTAGCTTGTCGGCAATTGAACGCAAGATATAATCGTAGACCGTGTACTGATAGAATATCAAAGGAATGGCGGAGCTGCGCATGTATTCCCCTCCCTCTCGAGGAATCGATCATCCGAGGTAGAGTCCCAATATGTTCTCGGGGGTTTCTCCGATTGACTGTCGGGCAATACTCGACATTTTGTGCATCGCGACAGCACTGTTTTCAAAGAAAACACCGTTGAGACGACTTCATTCTACATTCGCTTATGTTATGGCGAAGAGGATAAACATCGTGCATTACCATGCTCCCTCCGTGGTAGATGTGTTACTGCTATTTTCAGCCTACACGCACGTACGCGTGATGCATTCTGCTGGGCTACTGCCTCGACGGAAAACATTGATCGTTGTTTCTCCTTTATCGACAAGCTCACGGTGCAAAATTCACGGTCAAATAAGAAAGAAATCCAATTGGATATCAGGCCGACCGGCCGATAACAAAGGCTGACAAAGAGGACAATTTGCGAATAAAACCGACATTCAGTGTCGTGTTCATTATTTCTTTTCTGAATTAAACGTAACGCCTCAGTCGCTCTTCACTCTACAACAACATCGTTGTTGTAACTTCTTTGCTTCTTTGCTTCTAACGATGTAGTCTCGTTTTTAAAGATGGCGGCGTGTTAACTTCATTCGATAGGTTTCGTCTCGTCGTCGGAGTGCATACTAGTACACCTTGCGCACGCAGCTGCGCAGTCTCGCTTTTAATAATTCCTCACATTGGTCTTTTAACAATTCCTCATATTGGTCTTTTAATAATTTCGTCACGCTCAATTACGATCTCCCGCTTTGTGCCGCGCGCGCGCTTTGTAGTCTCGCGGATCAGAGTGGGAATTGCGAGATGTAATTTGCGAGGAGGATCCCCTCGGGATGTTATCGAGCGAACGCACCTTTATGCGACTCGTCGATCTCGAAAGCCGGCAATTAGCGCATTCCTGTAATTAAATTCGATGATCCATACGCTCCTTACACATCGGCAAAATGAGAGGGTTAACTTAATTGACTGCGAACGCCCCTTTTAGCGCATGGGGACCCCCCTCCCCTCTGCAAGTATTGCACAGGGGATACGAGTGAGAGCCATCTAACGATGAATGCTAAACTTAGAGAGAGAGAGAGAGAGAGAGAGAGAGTGCACGATCGCGATAAAAACGCTTGATAATCTGGTTTTGCGTCGCACGCGTGAGCGATCGTACGTTATCAGATCGATACATACTTGTCTCTGGGGAACAATGGAGAATAAAGGTACACTTGTTTAAGCGTGTATTAAATGCGAAATTTCAAAAGGAAAGAACGAGCGAGAGCGACGCGCACTGTGCCGGCGGTATCTAGGTCGACCGGATATGAGAAAAGTAAAAAGGAGCGTATAGAGGTGTAAAAGATACGTGACGCGCTAAAATTAATGTATAAACAAACAGTTGTCGCGAGAGTGAAAACTCATCAACGTTCTTTCGATATGTTCGATCGAGATGAAGATCTCATTAATTGAGACCCGGCTAATGTACCGAGAGACTAAAATCTCATTAATCATTGCGCTCTCGGACGAAGCGGTAGTGAAGTCATAAGAAAGTCATAGAGCAACTTTCCTCAATTAACAACGCAACGTCGACCGCGCGCGCGACGATAGCACGGCAGGCCTTTAGCGGTGGCCTTTCTGTTGAATAAGGATTGCCAGCGACCCACGCCGCTTTGTTTATAGTATAGTATAAGTTATATCCGAGCGGCGCGCACAGCCCTCGATTTACCACAGTACACGAGATGTGCCTGAAAACACATTCGCGCGACCGTTTGTTTGGTTACTTTACAGTAATTACGTTTTACGGCCACGCGATGAACACGCGTACACCATCCTCGCCGCCTTTGAGGAAAGGACCTGAACCTGACAGCGGCAGAAACCGCCAAGATTTGATTTATCATCCCGGAAAAAGCTGCAGCCGTCGACGCTAATTGAATAACCAAGCCGAAAAGAGAAGGCGGCTGGAGCTACTTTTTCTCGGAGAATCAGTTCGCTCGAGATATCGTTTCCTGCGCGCTTTTCGCAGTTTTTCGCATATTCGTGAGTGTTAATTCGTGTAATGTTAAAAGGCGAGGTGTCTAATGACACGCGAGAGATTCATAGCACGCGCTATTAGCGTCTCGTATCATTTTCAATTCGTGCACTTGTCCCTGACGGGCTGCATGGTGAAGGTGAAGGGAAAGGGCGAGATTGATCAAAGGCATTTGCGCAACGTGTCGTGTCGTGTCGTTGCAGCGATAACCACGTTGAACCGTAATGAAGACATTATATCGCGTGCCCGTTTGGTAGCAGCGTGTTCATTCGTTTCGCTATCACTAATTACGCTAATTGAACGAGAAACGAGAGACAAGCGGATTAACGAATTAACAACGGGGAAACGCTTCATCTAAATCATCATGTCGCTGTCACGAGAAAAACGGGAACAAAGCGACGGGGATTTTGTCGCTCGAGGTCGCTCGTCGGATCGGTAATTTTGAAACCTTCGTTTTTCGTCCTTCTGATACTCCCCAGAGCCCCAGAGCCAGCTTTAACGTCGTGTGTTTTCAACATTGCGGCATCTCTCGGGCGCGGCGCGGCGCGGCGCGGCGGCGGCGGCGTCTCGTCAACGTGACTCGCGTTAAAGTGACTCATCGGATACGCTCATAAAATGTCACAATCCTAGTCGCTCAGCGCTCAGCGCGACCTTTCCGAGTGCACTTAGCGCTCGGTCGATACATTATTAGATTAATGTCGCGCATAATCATAAAACGAATTGAAGTGGAAGTCCCACTTCGACGTACATTCATGCGCTATATTTAATAGAATTATAATAAAGCCGCCGCCATCATTCGCCTTGTCACTCCCCCCCCCTCCCCGGCACGTCCTCGAATTTCTCGCAAATTTTACGCGGTCTGAATGTTTGGGAGACACATGACGGATAATTATGAAAAGCGAAGCTAAAATTAGCGGACTGTATACGCGCGGGGTAAGGCCCCGATGTGTTGTTGTCACACTCGACCTGACCCCGCAAGCTTTAGCGAACGCGTTCTGACACATTTTTACTCATTCCGCCCTATCTCGGATTTTTACGATCTATTTTATTACGCCGGATTCCGGGACGAAGCCGTTCGCGTTTCATTCTTATATTCTCAGTGGACACACACACACACACACACACACTGATTATTTGTTTCCAGCGGATAAGTGATTTCTCTTACTCGTTGATTCAGCAAAGTTTGCCCCTTTTTCTCACCCCTTCTCTCGTTCTTACGTTCGATGCCATCGGGGGCAAGTTATATCTTTAATTGCTTCCTATTAACACTTTGTGAGTCAGAGTTTGAGAAAAGAGAGCGTGCGAAAAGAATGTGCGTAAAAAGTGCGCACTCGGCCGCCGCGATCGCACCATCGCCATTCCGCCATCGCCAATTCCTAAAATGCGTTCCAAGCTGCGTTTCGCGATTTTCACGATCCACTTTACTACCCCCCCCCCCCCCGCCCCCGCGTACGCACCGGGCGAGGTAAGCCTTTAAATCTCAGTTGGACGCTGAGCGCGTTACGCGATTTTACGCTCGCACGGATCGTGAAATCGGGCGGATGCGGGCGACTCGGAGGCAAATGTTTTCTGAAAGCACTTGTCGGCATGCAACCTCGCGGTGCCGCTGCGTTGACTGAAACAGACTTGCCCGACTCGAGCCGCTTAGTTTTGCCGCGTGTACTCGAGCGTGCGGCCGCGGAATCGAAGAGGGAACGCCGCGGGCCGGGTCGGCCGAAATTAGATCCGCTGGAATTCGTCCGACGACGTTCCCGAAAAGCGCTCGACTGGAACTAGTAGATTGGAACTTTCCGCGTTAAGACGCGAAAAGCACGGCTTGATCCTCTCGACCGGATTATTCCGATTCGATCTCTCTCTGCCGAAAGTGAATTCCGTGGAGGATAGCCGAGCCGGAGGAGCGAAGAACGCCTTGTGAGAGTCAAGTGGAGCATGATTATCGAGTTCGCGAGGAGAACAAGAAGGGGGATTCCCTTTTCGCCGAGGACGCGAATGAGCCTCGCGACACGAGTTTGATACTTTTACAATTCGCACAATTGTAAATAGGCTTGAGAAAAAAATCTCCCTTCCCCTCGCGAGGAAGAAGATCCCCCCCTCCCGCTGCCTGATCTCGATTCGCGAATTGAAATCGTAAGATCCCACCTAACGTTACTCTGATGAACTCTGATGTAATCGTCGCTACTCGATGAGATCGATGAGAGTCGAACGCGCGGGACGGCGCCGCTGAGAATTAGATTAGCGTGAAATTCGCTGGAATTCGCTCCTCGCGACCGTCCCTGAAGACTACTCAAGTGGAGATCAACCAACCAACCAACCAACCAACAACCAAGATCCCAACGTTTAACGCTGCGATCCTGTGTAACTGTAAATATCAGCATCCTGTGCTTTCGCCTGGCGAACCCCCCACCGCGACATATCGCGAGAGAATCTCACCTCGGGGAAACTTTTTTGGGAATTCCATCCACGAGCCAGCCTCTTCGATTGGAATGGACAAACGGAGAAACCGAGAAATCGTGCGCTATATTCGGCGCCCCGAGTTATATACACGTTATCCGTCATCAATTCGATTGATTTTCGCCGTAGCGAAAGAAGATTTCTCGAACGTAACATTCTAGTCTCTTTCTCGCCGACTAGGCGAGGATTTAAAGTCGGAGCGAAAGCCCACAAAGCGTAACTCGTTTCTCAGTGTTCGGTATTGTGTAGTTTATGACAAAGTCAACCGGCTGCTAAAGTAGTGCTCCTCCCGCTTTCTTCGAGACGCGCGAACACCCGCCGCGCTCTCTATCGCGCTCTCGAGGGCTCCGATTAAGCCGCTCGAGCCGGTCTCGATGAGATCTTTTGTGTACGGAACGAGAAATCGAGGCAAGACCCCGCAATACCGCGGTCTGGCGCGCTTTGGCGCGCATCGATCGGGCTTCCGGCAAAGGCGTCATAAAATTACGTGGCTCTCTTCCTTTGTCTTCGCGTGCGTCGGAGAAGCGCTGAAAGAGCTTTCAACGGCGAGCTTCGAGTCTCGAGTCGACCTCGACCGATCGATGTCGCCCGGGACATCGGGAAACGCCAGTTCCGTCCGCTTCGCGCCATGAAGCGCCAACGAATTTCTCACGAATAAAGATGAGTTTCGTAGCGAACCTGCAACTTTCCCAAACTCTCGGTCGAAGGACAAAGTGTCTATGGACTCGAACGATGGGATTCTCGTGAACACACCCGTTGAAAGTAAACAGCTGTTGTCTGGAGACAAGGAGAGACGAAAGGTGTGAAATCGCGTATCGTACGAGTGTCTGCGGAGTGCCCCGCGCGTGTTTTCCTCTTCGGGATACAAGCCAGACCCCTGCAATCCCAGAGGAGCAATCTCGATCCCTTCTCGAGAATCTGTCGCGTCAAGCCGCGAGTCTGTTATCGACTGTTAGCGATTTGCAAGCTCGAGGAACATCCTGCCGCTCTTCCGGAAACTGTCTGGAAACGCAACGCGCGTTTTATTTTCGCAATCTGCGCGGGGATCATGCGGAGGGATATGCGCAAAATTCGGCCTTGAGGCGCAAGAAGGCAGAGGACGAAGATTGAGAAAAACGCGACAGAGAAACAGGTGGTTCTCTCTCGACTTGAGTTATTTATTCCCTCGTGGACGCGCGCCCGCGCCCATGCTAAGAGAGCTAAAAGCGGCGGCCGAGTCAGCGGATAGCGTCCGAACGAAGTTTCGTCGGACGGTTGAGAATGACACTGGAATTTCTCGTGAGAGTATCCGGAACAATGATGCGCTCGTATTTCATGAAGGGCAAGAAGCAAAAGTTCGGCTCGACCCTGTCGACGGTAATCGATATATTTGGTATTTGTATTGTCGCTTGTAACATACTGTTTTTAACAATAAAACAAGTACAAGTGCGCGCGCACAAAGTTTGTTGTGCGTCACGCCTCCGTACGATTTTGCTATCGATGTAATCTGTAATCCGTCACTGCAACACCGATACAACACAGAAGCGAGATGTATTACGTGTCGCGTGAGAAACTGGTTTTATTAATTTCTCACAGCTCGCCTGGCTTTGAACTAGCCGAAATTAGACGCCGTCGATGCAATTATTCGCGTCGTTGCAAACTCGCGACCGTCGCCGTTGTAAGGTATTATTAAAACGATCGGTTAATTATCGAGAGTTTACAATATCTGCAGCTCGCCTAATTAATCCTTGCGACGCATTCTTGCAAATTCTCCCCCAGGCCCCCCCCCCCTCCCCCTCATGCTTCCCCCATGCGACCAAGTCGCATTGCTTATTCGCATTATTATTTATTTATTATCATTTTTTTTTTTTTTTTTTTTTACCACGAACGTTATAGCGAGCGTGCTTGTCCAATTTGCGGCGCGTACATTTCGCGCTCGCGCTCGCGCTCGATCGCAATATTGCGCGGCCTATCGTGCGAATCCGGCCGAGAGCGGGCTCTTTCATCAGGTTGACTCATCATCAGGTCACCGCCACGAGTGCCACATTGCCGCATATACGCACAAGAGCGCCTCGAATTCGAGGGCTTTCTTCGCGTTAATACGGATTATGAACAAACGTACTTCGTATTGACGCGACCTCGTTTTCAGACACTCCGGAATAACACTTCGGGGCGCGAGCGTGTCGCTCGGAGCGCGTCGATGAATTCTCGCGAGGGGAGCATCGTCAAACGCCCTCGCGAATCTCGATGGATTAATCGAGAGAGGCGGCTCAGGAATATGAACGTCGCGCGGAGCGCGGAGAAATCGCGAAGAAAAAGCCGGTTCGGGTTTGGTATGAAAAGCCGAGTCTAAAATTAGGTATACACGAACGATGATTTATTACTATACTCGTCTTCTCGCGCACAGTATGATTTCTGTGAAATGTGAAACTTGAGTCTCCTTTTAGGCTTTTAGCGTTATCCACTAAATTTACCAACATTTATGTTTCATAAGATGCAACCGCGCGAGCGAGTGCGATCGTTAATTAGTTTACCAGTCGCACCGCCCAGAGCCATATCCGCGAGACTTGCGCGCGCTTTAAGAACTCTCTTATTATTTTTTAGAGAAAAGAAGCGTCGCGACGCATACGGGTACATATTTCAGCTGACACGCATCAGCTACATATTTACGTCAATTGTCGAAAAAGTCGCGTGTCCGCAAACTCGCGAGTGGCTCATCGACCCCCTCATGTCAACAATGACGAGAGGAAGAAAGTTTCAAAGTTCCATCCGATCGTAGTGCGACGTTCGTTTTGCACGCGACGTATAATTTTCGGGGGGCTCGTCTGCTGAATCTCTCTACCTGCGGCGAGTGTCTCTCTCGCAAAATTTCTCCCTGCAACGGAGGTAGATCGAACTATTGGATATTCCCGAAGGTGTAATTCCATGCCGCGCCGTACCTTCGCGCCGTACATTTCGCTCATCTCCACTATTTTCCTCGGTTCGTTGAACGCTGATGAATAATAATCGTACAAGTAATCGCGGTAACTCATCGATAATTCCGGGTCGCAGCGCGCGGTAACTGCCTCTCCTACCCCACCACAAGTTACACACACACACACCTCAACCGCGCTGCAACCCCTTTACCCCACCTTCGATCATTTTTTGTCCACGTCTACGTTACAGGTGAAACGCCTTAGATCGATGAGGAACTCCCTGCCGCTCGCATATGTCTCGCACGAGTGACACGAGCTTCCTCCACCACCACATCGCGATCGAGTTATAATTATCGCGCCGGAAAAACCTTCTCTCCGTCCTTCAATTTCCGCCACTCCGTGTGGACGTTAGGTTTGCGATTCCGCGCGTGAAATTTATTTCGACACACACACACAGACGATGATTGTGTAAATTCGAAAGTACAAATTCGGAAAGAAAGAAGAGGAGAACATGAGAAATGCAGAGATAATCAGGGCATATTGGAGTTATATCTCGGAGGAAAAATGACACTACGAAAAAGAAAAAAAAATCGCTCGTATGCATGCTACGGTGCATCCATTAATCTCAATCAGCTACCGTCGTCGATTCAGTCATTTCATCTCGTTTCTTCCTCTTTGCGAGATGTCTGCTTCCTCCCGGGCGTGTTCGCGCGATCCATTTTTCCAAGGACACGGCGGCGCGCCCTATTGTCGCGCTCGTTCACAATAATAATCGGGATTATCCGAGAACGTGGGGGGAGGGGGGGCCTCCGGCGTCGTTCCCGCGATTCCTTCTCACCTGGCGTCAGGTGCATGAATAATAAAACCACGACCACCTGAATTTGCATCCCCCACGGCTGTCTCCGACGAGCGAGCAACCGGGCGGCGAGTTTCCGCCTCGCCTCCTCTGACCCGCCCGACTACACGCTTTCCACCAGATGGGAACTGATAATACAAAAATCGATAAAGAAGCTAAGGAAGAGAAACCTGATTCTGCCTTGATTCCCCTATTATAAAAACGTTGCACGCAGCGCGCAGCAACTTTTGTTATCGAACGTCCGAGATTCGAGACGAAGTCGAATCCCGGACCCGAGGGAAACGGATACACGATCACCGCCTGATAATCATGTATTAATCAACAGATATCTCGCAGCCTGAAATATTGAGTAAAACGCGCCTGCCCCGTCTCCCGCAACGTTGAGAAGGAATTGTCCCCGCGTCACGACCCCGCGCTACTACAAAGTAAAGCGCGAGCTCCTCTTTGTGCTCTTGGACGTGCGAAAACAGCGTGAGACGTCAATTAACGCTGATACAAAATCGTACGATTTTGCGAGAGTCGCTCGCGCGCCCTTTCTGCGCGTCTCACTCTGACGAGCGCTCATCCGCTCGCGTCTTCTTTTCCCCCCCCTTTTACCCTTGTCCCCGGCCCCCGTGAGCGATGGCGCGCGAGCCTTATCGGCGCGAGGGGTCGATAATAATAATAATAAATCTATACGGTATTCGAGGGGAGAGAAGAGAAAGAGGAAGCGACCTGCCGCGCGACTTTCCCCGGACTAGATCGTCAGTTTGCGTTACGAGCCTCTTCGGCGCGGTTTATCATTATCGACCTCTAGCTTCTGCTCCTCTTCCTCCGCCTCCGCCACCGCCACCGCCACCATCGCGTTGGTGCGCGACCAGGCGACCGATGACTCTCGACGCTCGACAGGGCTTACTTTGCGGCCGACACTTTCAGACCGAACGAAATATGCTGGCTAAGGGTGTGACGGTGTGCTACCTGCCTGTAGCAACCCACACGCTCTTCGCGGCACGTCGCGGGCAGCACCGAGCCAATCGAACGAACGCCTCCTCCCTTCGTCGGGCCGCATTGCATCAGTGTTAAGCTAGCGCTCGGCCGGCACTCTTCCGGCACTCTTACCACCGTTGTCGTCGCGTCTTCCGTTTCGCGAGTGGAGTTGGCGGTGGCGTTAACGCGGAATCGATAACTTGAGATATCGCTCGTGTCACACCGCGGGCTGTCGACCTGTTCCGGCCGCGACGACCGCGACGCGTGGAATCTCGCGCGCTCGAAATCGCTTGCATCCAGTGGTCGATCGCAGATCATCGACTTGTTCCCATTTACGGTGTTTACGAACAGTATTACGCCACAACAGAAGCCACCATCACCGGGATCACAGGGCTTTTACCGTCGACTCTTCTCTTCTCGTCCTTGTCTTGTCGTCGTCGTCGTCGTCGTCGTCGTCGTCGTCGTCGGGAAGAAAGACGAGCGCGTGTTTCGCACCTGTGTGACGGGATTATTGCGTTTCTTATTACGCGGCAGAGATGTCGAGCGCGCGACGCTGTGGTGGAATCGCGACGGATTACGACGGCGACTAAGCGCTTGAGCCGTCCCTCGAGCGCGAAGCCAGGCGTTTAAGCTCGTTCTCCAGCACTTGTCGATGTAATCCGTTGTGTGATTCGAGCAACAGTGAGCGCAGATCAGCAAGAGAGACGGATAACAATTAGAGTAGAGGACTAGGGGG
Organism: Harpegnathos saltator; assembly: GCF_003227715.2. NCBI lineage: Eukaryota > Metazoa > Arthropoda > Insecta > Hymenoptera > Formicidae > Harpegnathos > Harpegnathos saltator. The sequence continues at coordinate 419,025 of NW_020230188.1, read as the reverse complement.
AGGGGGGAGGGGGAATTTAGCGGTGCGGAACGTTGGAGAACGATCGTGACGTTTCCGAAAAATCCGTGAGGGAAGATGTGACTCGGGAAGGGGTGCGTCGTTTTCGTTCTCGTCGCTTCGACGAAACAGATGCGCGGGAAACTTGTTGACGGTGCGAAGCTACTCTCACCCGGAGACTTTCTCGAAGCGTCGCCTCAGCCTCTCATCGTCGGCCTCTTCTTCTTCTTCTTCTTCTTCTTCCTCTTCCTCTTCCTCTTCTCTGTTCCTTCTTCTCCTTCTTCGTCTTCGTCTTCGTCTTCGTCTTCTTCCTCGTCTAATCGATCTTTGGTGAACGCGCGCGTCTTAAATGGCAGAGAGTCCAATAAGTAACTCGAAACGCTTCTGTGCTCGACAGGTCAGCAAACACCCTCGGCCATAGCCGCTTCCATTGTTGTTCTCTCCCCTTCCGCCGCGTAGGTGTGGTCGGAATTCGTCGGAACGCTAAAGCATGTAGCTGCCGCTCCGCGACACGGAGCGGTACGGTGGCACTCGACGAGTGTTTTTCACCATTTGATGCACCTTGACGGGCGGAGCCCGTCGAGACGTTGTTGAGCCGTGTCGGTGCACTGTAAGAGTGTTTTGATAATGTCAGCTGAACCGCACGGCTCAGCTATATACGGCGGTTATAGCCGTATTATACCGTTATACCGCAGAACCGATGTGTAGTTGATGGAAAATCCGTTTTCCGTTATCGCGGCCTCTCGAGCGCACGAGACGCTCGTGTGCTCCTCGATCTCACACGCAGTAGAGCGAGCGTAGTAGTGCGCGAGTGGACTTTTCCGTCGTCGTGAGACAGATTCTTATTTCTCTCTTTTTATTCTCACTCCCCTCTCTTGAGAGGGTGAGCAGGGTGAGCGGGAGGAGGAGGAGGAGGAGGAGGAGGAGGAGGAGGGAATCTTCTCTTGACGCGAAGGGGAGGCGAATATTCCATCTGATCTGATTTCAGTCTAACGTGTCGCAGGTACTGTCCCTCGGAGCGGACGTTCTCCCAGAGTACAAATTACAATCTCCCAGAATCCACAAGTGGACCATAATACACTACTCGCCGTTCAAGGCGGTCTGGGATTGGATCATATTGCTGCTCGTGATGTACACCGCCATATTCACGCCGTACGTCGCCGCCTTCGTTCTGTCAGATCCGGATTACAATAGGAAGAACAAAAAGTATAGTGACGAGCCGATCGTCATTATAGACTTCATAGGTGAGCTATCTCTCGCTATCTGGCTATCACTCGCACGTTAACTCGCAAATTTACTACTCGCTTAAAGACGCGACTTAAAAAAGGCAAGACACACACGCGTCGTCGCGTTAATTTTAGTCGCGATTCGACCTATTGATCCTTCATCTTTTATCGGAAACGAAGAAACGGAGCATCGAATGAAGCGCTGAAAACTGAGACTGTTCAACGTCTCGGCTGTAAAACGGCTCGGTTCGAAATTCGATATCGACGCCTGAGCGCCGCTACGCTAACGGCGCAGCCGTTCATACGACGGACACGGATAACACGTGTCACGAACCGGTCGGAAACAACGGAAAGCGAATAAAGAGACAATAGCACGAAAATAAAACGAATGGGGAAGAAATCCGAGAAATGTCTGTACAGACAATTCTGAGAGATATTCTGTGTCCTATCTGCGTTATTTCTCGACACCAAAGGTCGCGGCCGTTCGAGAGCTTCGAGAGCGAAATTTCGAAAAACGCGCGCAATTGTAGAGTCTTACGGAAACGGACAAATCGCACAGAGTGCGTACAGTGTGTCGCATGTGTGCGGCACAATTGCGCGACGTAATGCGGATTTTAGAAACCCTCCCCCCATATCGAATTCGATATCTCTCGACGATTTGTACCAGTCGAGCAGGGGTTATTATACATCGGACTCTCTCTTCTGTGTTTCTTTTAGTCGACGTCACCTTCATTATCGACATCATCATCAATTTTCGCACGACCTTCGTCAACAGCAACGACGAGGTGGTGTCTCATCCAGGAAAGATAGCCGTCCATTACCTCAAGGGTTGGTTCATAATCGACCTGGTGGCCGCCATACCCTTCGACCTTCTACTGGTCGGTTCGGACACTGACGAGGTAAGTTTCGTCGCACGCTTTGCATTCCCTTAGACACGATACCTTTCTTCGGGGCCAGATTTAGCGTTTGCGAGAGAGTCACGTCTTACGAGTCCGGTCTACGGTAAAGAAAACGATAAAGAAAAGAGAAAAAGAGGAGAAAAAGAAAACGAGAACGAGAACGAGAGTGGTAAAATATGATTGACAGACATACACACACAGAGAGAGAGAGAGAGAGAGAGAGAGAGAGAGAGAGAGAGAGAGAGAGATTTGTGTAATTTTTCTTTTCCTTGTTTTTGCTCTCTTTGCCGCGCGAATCTCGCAAGACTCGTTTGGTTCGTTCGGACTGACGATAAAATGGAAAGCGCGGAAAGCGAGAGGTGACTCCCGCGCGGATGCCGGATCGTCGGGCTGTTGAAATTTTCAAGAATGTCAGTGTTAGCTGGTAAATATATGATTAGGATGACATGCCGAGCCCAAGTTACGTGCCCATAGATGTGACTTTACCGGACTGGTGCTTAGTTCGTTTCTCCCTATTTTTTCGACACTTCTCGGTGTTGAATGATTTCTTTTCCTTTGTCGAGAGTTAGTCGAGTCGTCGTTTTTAATGTGCACACAATGTACGTACGGACGTGCGAGAGGGTGCGTCCCGAATGGGCATCTCGCTGTTTCGGACGATTTTACACTATGTTGAGCGTGTGCTACACGTATGTACGTCGCGCGCGCGCGCGATCCACAATTTTACACACAATTTTACAGGAACGCGTGAACGCGCGTCGCAGGGATATATTAGCTCGTATAGAGTCGCGTAGCCGAGCGATGTTTAATGTCGATTTAATGTCGAGTGCTGTTACGCGCAGCGACACGAGTGAACAATTCCTCTGTCTCTCAAACCGACTCGTACCTGTACGCACACGTGCATATGCATATGCATACACTCTTCAAATAAATATGTAAGTAAATATAGTCTGTCGCTGTGAAAATTTCTGCTCTGATTGTCAAAGTATTAGTCAAACTATTATCAAATCCTCGTCAAGATTCTCTTCTACTGTTTTCTTTTTTCTTTTTTTTTTTTTATTTTTCGTTTATTCGTTTCGTTAAACGATTTTTTTGGATTCTCTCTCTCTCTCTCTCTCTCTCTCTCTCTCTCTCTCTCTCTCTCTCTCTCTCTCTCTCTCTCTCTCTTTCTCTTTATCTCTCATGAGTTGATCTTGATTTGTCTCTCCCTCGACCTGTGGAGCGATACGCCACAGTAGAGTGTGACGGGTGAAGCAGGAGAATTATTATAAGTTGACAGAGAGATAGTTTTAGGCGTGCTCTAGGGAAAACGTCGAAATCGTAAAATGACTCTACTTGCGATATTATTATACATTGGATATGTCGCGCTCCCGACAAAACCAACAGGAAGAAAGAAAGTAAAGACCGAGGTATCGCTTACGTCCCCGATTAGTCGGTCTGCAATTAACGAGAAAATTAGTGAGAACACCCGTCTCGGCAATTTGTCTAAAGTGAAGCGAATCTGTTTAGATAAGTTAAGCTCTCTCGCGACATCGCTATCTCGAGTGAGAGAACAAAATGATAACGGTCTGGAAGAAAAAAGTTAAAACTATAAAATTATCTTGACGATATATAAAAGGAACAAATTTTAACATCAGTTTAACGTTTTCGTAGCTCGGCTTGGACAAGGACGAGGTTAGTTGACACATATACACACAAGAAATCCTCTCACTGACGTGTCTTTCTTTTTTTAACTATTAATTAAGTGCGGATTACAGTCTCTCTCTCTTTCTCTCCCTCTCCCTCTCTCTCTCTCTCTCTCTCTCTCTCTCTCTCTCTCTCCCCCTCTCTCTCTCTCCCCCTCTCTCTCTCTCCCCCTCTCTCTCTCTCTCTCTCTCTCTCTCTACTGTGCTGTTTTCACACCAAAACGTCATTAAAGTCATCATCGCAGTCACAAGATTTTTTTTCTCTACTAACTACACCTCTCTCTTCCTCTCCCCCTCCCCCCCTCTCTCTCTCTCTCTCTATCCATCCATCCATCCATCCATCCATCCATCCATCCATCCATCCATCTTCCCAACTTTCTATCTCTCTGCCCTATCTCTCTTTCTTTTTCTCATGTATAAACCGCTTAAATACACGTTACACACTTTGCGATCTTAAATATTCTCGCACAAATCTCTCTTGCAAGATGGACCATCCTCTCGGCGTTGCTACGGCGTTTGAAAAATCTCTTCACGTAACTCACCACACGTACAAGACACCCCACTCGATCACTGCAACCCCACGTATCGACAAGCTCGAATAAAGTTGACGGCAAATCTACCTTGCGCGATGGATTTCTCATTCTCGTGCGATCATCAAAGTGGCGATCGCGGTTTGCGACACGGAAGCCGAATTGTCGTCAACTTTATTCTTATCTGCGATATATTAAAATTACTAACGACCAAACGTGAAAGGATGTGCATGTTTCTTTGGAATTTATTTGTACGAGACCATCTCTCTATCTAATGACTCGCTTTTGATCGGCCCGGCGTTGGTGCAAGATTTGAATTGCATAGAAGCGTAAAATTATAATACACTCTTGAGAAGCCATTTTCTGCGCCTTTTTTTTCTACCTTTGTGCCGCCACGCGAGTTCGCAAAGCCGATCTGCGTAAGTTGCGTGCCATGAGAATATCAATCGACGGAGCTCCCTCCTCCCCACCCCCGCCCCCCCCTCTCCCCCTCTGCCCGCCCCGAATCTTTGTGCTTTGCGGCTGACGATCGAGCGCACAATTGCGCTCTAATGTAGGTTTCCCCAAATGTGCCCATTTACTCGAATGAATGTCAGTTTTTCCCATAAATTATAGATCTTTTTCTTCTTTAGTCGCATTAGCATTCAATTGAATCAAGTATGAAACTTTGATATCTCGCATTGGCACATACTTGGCGCTTTCATCGCCGGGCGGTGACAAGGACGATCCGCAATTAGAAAATATCACAGATTATCGTCGGATTTATCGCACGGCAGAGGCAATTTGCGTCGCGAGGGCTGCCGCGATATCTGGTGAGAGTAATACCATATGGTTAGCTATTGTTTTCTAGTTAGACTACTTCCTTGCCTCGCTATCGAGCTTCGAGCGTCGATCTTGTCTTGCCATTGTCCCTGCGATAATCTCGATTATTCTAGTCGGTACGAAGCACGCGTCGGCAGAACTTTGCGGCGAGATATACCTCTTGTGTATCTGTCTCTCTCTCTCTCTCTCTCTCTCTCTCTCTCTCTCTCTCTCTCTCTCTCTCTCTCTCTCTCTCTCTTCGTTGTTTCTCCCTCTTGCATCCAGCTTCTCGCGACTTTCTTCTTCTATCTTCTCCTTTTTTTATCCTCTATCCTTCTAATAGCAAGTAAATCGACTTTGGGCTTGCTTTATTCGCTCGAGTTTCGCGCGACTCGTCTCCTTGTTTTGTTTGGGGTTGCAGGATGAACACGCTTACTTACTCTAATCGCGTATTTCGCGCCAAGATGTATTATTCTCCTACAAAACCACAGGCAAGCATTCGCGTTCACACCGGTAAGCCGGCACGTACAATACACACGTACACAGACTTGTATACACCGTTGTACGCTTCGAATTGTCATTAATCTGAACGTGCGTGACGCGTGTATTCGTTTTTCTTCCAAATTATCTGACATTTCAGCCGAGACATCACGTTGCATCCTCGGAGAATCTTAAGAGATCGCGACGTGGCATGATCGAAAAACATTTCACGAATTATCGATTGACCTCGAAGAGACGCCGTACACAATCACTTGCGTACACGCACACAGGACACGTGGCGGACTACAGGCGGACGTAGTATCTACCGACGAGCATCACCGAGTAGCAACACTATATATAAAAACACTTTGATTGATAGCGTATCTCGTCGCGATTTCGCTGACAACCGCGCGGTGCGCTTCAGCTGTTTCTTCTTTTCTCTCAATTCTGTTTGAATACTATTTGGTCTGACGGTTCTTTTATTGAGCTTCTTTTGTGCCCTTTTCCATTACGCCTCTGTTGCAAGCCTGTACTGTAAATCGTGTATTCTCGACCGAAGAGAGATAAAACGATCGTGTTCTTCGACTGACCAACTTCACGCGCTCGCGCTTCGATCTCGCACTTAGGCAACATTTGCACTTGTACCGATTGAAGCAGCGGATGAATGATTGAGATATCTCCCATCTTTTGCGCATCTTTCGCGAAACGTCGTCTGTCGTTTGTAAATTATCGTCTGTCTATATATCATGTTATTGCGCTTCGGTTTCGTACGTCGAGGGCCTCTCCACGAGGTGGTTGATTGTCGCGTCAACACTGACGAATTTCCGAGTTGCCTGCAGCGCGCAACAATCGGACAATTAACATCATGCATCTGCTCCTTTGATTGTCGTACATGCTGAGAATGTTTTGTACATAAGCGATTGCGCGCGCGCGCGCACACGCGTGTGTGTGTGCGTGCGTGTGTTTTCTGTCGCTTGTGCGCTTTGTCTCTTTTTTCACGAGCGTGTCATGAGTTTCGCGTGTGTCCAAACGGCGGCAAATCGATGAGATACACGCTGAAAAAGACAAAAAAGAAAGCTATGTATAATATTTTATTAATCCAGAATATATCGAATCGCTTCTCTTTGAATCGCACGCGAAATCTACAACGGTGATCCGTACATTGATCGGATCGTTCACCGGATTGCAACACGATGGACTTTGCATGATAGCTGTTAAAATATCGAGCTTAACCCCCTTTCACTTTGAGAGCGTTCGATCGATGTAAATTTATGTACTTGTTACTGTTTGAATGCTGAAAGTTGTCTTTGCATTTATTCGTTTATTTTTTCCTGCTCTCTGGACACGGAGAGCTTCCTGATCTTTTTTTTTTTTTTTTTTTTTCGGCAGGTAAGAACGAACGACAAGCATGCGTATACACTCTACGTCTTACACATACGTTTTCTCGTTTCCTTTTCGTCGTGTTGATCGCATTGATCCCTCGTTTCCACGTGTTGCTCCCTTCTGTTTTTATGGCGGCGACTGTTTGCAGGCCTATTCAACAAATCTAGAAACGAGAGTGCGTGGCTTGAATCGATATTAAGTCGAGTTCACTGTCGTCCTCGTAACAAGGACGTGCCAAAGTCGTCACTACGCTCTGCTCTCTTGGCGCTCGTGACCCCCCCCCTCTCTCTCTCTCCCCCTCTCTCTCTCTTTCTCTCTCTCTCTCTCTCTCCCTCCCTCCCTCCCTCCCTCCCTTTCCCCTCTCTCCTCTCTCCCACCTTCTCTCTCTCTCCCCCCCTCTCTCTCTCTCTCTCTCTCCGTTTCTTTCTTTCTCCCTCGGCTAAGCATCCCTCTTCTACAACGCGCACGCGCTTCCACAATGCTGCGGTGCAATAGCGAATTAATTTTCACCCTCGACCGCGAATCATCTCCCTCGTCGTCATGCCAAATATAGGTCTGCTCTCAAATTGGCAACGAGGAGAAGCGGCACACCGTGCGTCAAAGACGTACTGGCGGCTTCAACTTTGGTATTTGGGACTCGACGAAATGTCAGCGCCGGCCGCGCCACTTCGCGTACGCAATCGTGATGTATTCCAGCAAGCGGTCGATGTACACCGCTTTGGCGTCGAGCGATTCACAGCCGGCGAAGTGACGACTTCCGGCGAAAATGACACTTTCAACATGAAAATGGTCTTAACGCGACGTTTCATCAGGCTCTTGATAAATGTCGGTGCTTGTAGAGGTAGAGGTGAGGCGAGAGCCTTCGTCGTGTTCCGCGTCAATGAAACACGCAGCCTTGCTCGAACTGAGACGAGCGATTTCACTTTACACGCGCGCGCAGAATCCAAAGATCGAAAAAGATCGGCTTTTAAAGAGAGTGATTCCCGCACGCGCGTTTTCGATGCGATCCACGACGATTCGACGTGAGAGCGGCGCGTTAGTTTCGTGTCTGTTGTGTGTGTTACGCGAGTCACGCGAGTCGTTCAAACACTCGTCGTTTACCGCTGCAAAAAGGCACAATTTTATCCTCGCACGAGCGATTCGCTGTTGAACGGGACTGACGCCAACTTGGCCAACGACGGCAAAGTTAGGTCGTCGTTGGGCGAGGCCAATTTTTATGTGAACACAAAAGTGAAGCGAAGCGGAGGAGGAAAAAGCATCTCGCGCGAAGAAAACACATTCGCGGGCTCGCAAAGAGAGAGTTTGGAGATGGAAAAAATGACAAATTACTTTCAGACGACAACCTTGATCGGACTCTTAAAGACGGCTCGTCTGTTGCGTCTCGTCCGGGTGGCCAGGAAGATCGACAGATACAGCGAGTACGGCGCCGCGGTTTTGTTACTGTTAATGGCCACTTTCGCCCTTATTGCTCATTGGATGGCGTGCATATGGTAAGTGTATGTATGTGTCATCTAGAAATTTCCCCTCCCTTTCACGGTCGTCTTCGATGTCATCGAGACACGAGACAGACGACTGGCGTCCGTCATTGACATCTCCCTAAATCAGCCCAAGCTCCCCCGTTGATCTTCCTCTTTCTGTTCTGTCTTTTTTCGATGGAAAATAAAATCGACGAATCGACGAGTCGTTCGTTCGTTCGTTCGTTCGTTCGTTCGTTCGTTCGTTCGTTCGTTCAAGAAACCTGTAGCTCGTAGAAAAGAGATCCCTCCCGTAACTCTCGAGATAATCTCTCGTGATTCATGCTGAATCATCTCGGATTTAAAGGTACGCCATAGGAAACGCCGAGAGACCGACTCTGAAGAGCAAGGTTGGTTGGCTGGACATTCTGGCCAACGACACGCATCAGTTTTACTTTCACAATAACACCGGCGGGCCGAGCATAAAAGTAAGCCATCCGCGCGAGCACGCTCTATTTGCGCGAGATTGCATATTAGCGGCACGACCTTCCGTGTGTGCAACTTCGTTGTGTTTCTTCACTTTTTCCAGAGCCGCTACATCACGGCGCTTTACTTCACCTTTAGCAGTCTGACGTCCGTGGGTTTCGGGAACGTGGCGCCCAATACCGACGCCGAGAAGATTTTCACAATAATCGTCATGTTGATCGGATGTGAGTGATGCCCGGCGCGGCGATGTACACGGTTTCAATATGGTTTTAGTAAAATTGAGAAAATTGAGAAAATTTAGAAAATTGCGAAACGTCCTTTAGAGAATTTAGAACGCTTAGAAAGCCTCTCTTTCTCTCTTCGGTGCGCGATCTCTTATCTTAATTGTAATCGTAATCGCTTGAGAACGCGATTGAAGATGATCTTGCTGAAACCGGAAACCGCGGAAATTTATTGTCTCGATCCACCGATTTGGTGGTTGATTGGCTGTTCGTCTCTCACCACGGCTACACGGCTTCTATTTCTGCAGCTCTAATGTACGCCAGCATCTTCGGTAACGTTTCGGCCATCATCCAGAGGCTGTACAGCGGCACAGCCCGTTATCACACGCAGATGCTCAGGGTCAGGGAGTTCATAAGGTTCCATCAGATCCCGAATCCGCTCCGCCAGCGATTGGAGGAGTACTTTCAACACGCGTGGACGTATACAAACGGGATCGACATGAACAGTGTTCTCAAAGGGTTCCCCGAGTGCCTTCAGGCCGACATCTGTCTTCATCTCAATAGGAATCTTTTAAACAATTGCAGAGCCTTCGAGGGGGCTAGTCCAGGCTGTTTAAGGTATATCGTCAATCGTCTAATCGTCGAGCCCGTGAATCTCGCGCTCGAGAATCGGTTCGCCGCGGGCGGGCGTGGCAATGATCGGCCCCTAACGAAAAATTTCTCTTTCCTTTCTGCAAAAAAACAGGGCATTATCCTTAAAGTTTAAGACGACGCACGCGCCGCCGGGTGATACTTTAGTCCATCGCGGCGACGTGCTGACCTCCTTGTATTTTATATCCCGCGGGAGCATCGAGATCCTGAAGGACGACATTGTGATGGCCATTCTGGGCAAGGACGATATATTCGGCGAAAATCCGTGCATTTATCCGACAGTCGGGAAGTCGTCCTGTAACGTGCGCGCGCTCACCTACTGCGATCTCCACAAGATCCACAGGGACGATCTGCTCGACGTTTTAGCTCTTTATCCCGAATTTTCCAACCACTTCAGCCAGAATCTCGAGATCACCTTCAACATGCGAGACGTAAGCGGCGCTCTCCTTCCTCTCGTTTGCTCTTGCGCGGAATCTCAATCTCAGCCTGATAACACCGCACCATTTCCACTCTCTCTTTGCTTTCCGCTTTCAATCAGGAGGAGCAAGCTGGTGTCGATCCAATGTCAGCAAGGTTTCCTGTCAGCACTCCGACGGACGTCGAAGTCGACGCCAGGAGATTCGCTTTCCGTCCACCAAGATACCGTCGAGGACCCGGTGGTGGTCCTGGCACAAATCTTATTCCCACAGGTCGACAAGATTCCTTGCAAGACGACCAAGACGACTAGTAAGATTATTCTCTTTTCTCTCTCTCTCTCTCTCTCTCTCTCTCTCTCTCTCTCTCTCTCATCTTACCACATACTCATCTTGTTTCGTATCTATCATGCTGATCTTTCTTATCGTTGCTTGTCGTTGAACCTGAAATGACGAAATTCTCGCGCGAATGAAATCATGAAAAAATTGAAGCTGCTCTGAGCTCTACAGTTTCGACATCTTGCTTGTCACAGTGATAAAGGCAGCGGTCATGGTATCTTAGAGTTCAGCACGGACAAGGCCGGTCAGGATGTGACGCCATTGAATCTGGAATTTGACGAGCCTAAACAGCGAAGCTCGACCTTAAACTCGATAACCGGTGAGTGATCGTTGTACGCCGTCGCATCGACTCTTTCGTCGTGACTCGAAGAAGCGACGTTTCTACATCTCTCGTGTTTGTTCCTAATCTCTTCTGTTTGAGGAATGCTGTTCTTTGCACGACGATAGATCCCCCTCTCCTACAAAGTAGAGTATTATTCCCTTTTCGCAATACGCTCGGCTAGAGATTTCGATACCTCGGACAAACCCTGCAGAGACTTGGCAGACAATTGCCACGCGCCACATTTAGCGCTAAATGTATTCAGAATCGAGAGAATTTTGCATTTTGCTTCTCTAACACGAGGATCACGCCGACCGAGCGTTTGACCACGCGTGACCACGTTTAGCGCTAGATACGCGATATAATCGTAGATCATTCAAATATACATCGATATTGCTCAAGTGTTCTCATCAACCTGTAACGACATCGAAAACGCGTCATTACCCTTTTCGTAGGCTTTCTAAACTGTATCTCGCCTCCCGCTCAATGTGACCCTCTCTCCCTCCCATTTTCTCTCTCTCTCTCTCTCTCTCTCTCTCTCTCTCTCTCTCTCTCTCTCTCTCTCTTGTCCATTACCGATTCTCTTGAGATTTATTTATCCTTTATTACCTCTTTTTTCCTTACCGACTATGCTACCTGTCCATCTACATAGATTCTATCCCTATTCCGTCTAGCTTCCACAACCCTCTGCGTATCGCTTTACGTTTGAGTTCGATAACACCTTGAAACCTGGTTGTTCAGGCATGCTAACCCATCTCAAGCGCAGCATACCGGATCTACATCAGCACAAGATTCACCTGCAACCGCTCACCAGCCACGATTATCTCGCCAAGCAAAGTAAGTAGCCCCGGTACATACATCACATGTATCAACTCGATCGAAAGTCAAGTAGAGAATCGAGCCGAACCGAGCACTCGAGTCCCGACCCTGCGAAGATCCGCCGCAAGCTCGCAGAGAGAGAGAGAGAGAGAGAGAGAGAGAGAGAGAGAGAGAGAGAGAGAGAGAGAGAGAGAGAGAGAGAGAGAGAGAGAGAACGAGGGAGAGAAAGAGAGAGAGAGAGAGAGAGAGAGAGAGAGAGAGAGAGAGAGAGAGAGAGAGAGAGAGAGAGAGAGAGAGAGAGAGAGAGAGAGAGAGAGAGAACGAGGGAGAGAAAGAGAGTATGACTGTCAATTCACTTTTGGGAAGAGAGAGACGCCCGTTGATCTCGCACGCGCGGTGCACGGCACGCCGCGTAACAGAGAATCGCCGTCGATCACATAGCATGAATGATACATCGTATGTGCGTCTGACACAAGTAGTCTATCTCTTTTCTTTTCCTTTTCTTATTCCGTCCGTGCGTACGTGGTAATTCACCGGTGGCCAATAACTTGGTTTAACATAGTGACCACGCCGCTGACGAAACCAGCGCGCCGGAGTTCCGCCGCTGGCGAGAGTTGCCTCAGTCAAAACGTGGTCCATCCCACTTCGACAACGTCGAGCCACTACACCACACCATCGCCCCCGCAGCATCCTCATTCCCATGGTAGGGGCCCATTGTCTTGCGATCACGGTAACTTTACACGCACTCCACTCGTCGAAAGCGCGCACGCGAGATGGAATTTCGTCGCCGCCTTGTATAACATATAAACTTCATCATACGCATCAATCGTATCCGTGTAAAAATAACATCATGGCCGCTGCTGTACCCTATATCTGTCGTCCCGTTAGCTGTCGTGAGCTGTGATTGTGCTATTGTGCGTCTCAGCCGGATCGAGTGCCGAGAACCGAGTCGCCAAGTGAACCCGCTTTTGCGCTTCCAGGCGACTTTCAGAGCGGCCCAGGCCGGCCGCCGGTGGAGGATATCAACGCAAGGATCGACCAGCTGTCGCGCCAGGTGTCCTCGTTGGAGCACTCGGTGACCGGTGACATCAGATTGATCTTGAGTTTGCTTCAGCAGACGCTCAACTCGTCGAGGGAGAGCTCCAGCATCGAGATGATGCCCGGTACAGCGCCGGCCGGCACGAGGCAGGCCGGCGGCAGCAGAGCGCCGGCGTTGGTACAGAGATCGGCGAGCGAGCCGCAGCCTCCGACCGTGCCAGCGAGCAACGGCAACGGCAGCGGTAACGGCAACGGCAACGGCAACGGCAACGGCAAGGTCCAGCCCAGCACGTCGCACGGCTTGTTCAGGTAAGAGTATGCGCGCGCGCGCGCGCCCGCGCCCGCGCCCGCGCCCGCGCCCGCGGCTCAGCAATCTTCTCTGATAGTCACACCGAACGATTCTCCGAGCCGTAGCCGATCACGCGAATCACGAGAATATACTCTCTCTCTCGTGTGCGCGTTGAAAGTCGAAAGTCGAGAGGTTTAGAGGTAGTTGCCGCCAGTGTGAACTGTATCCGGCACCGGCACGCACGACGCCGCGAGCGGGCAATGACGCGTTTCGGGATCGGTAGATAGAAAGGATTACACTTGCAATGATTTCCCGATGCATTTGTAGACTCCGAATAGAGAAATATGTCTCAGAAAGTAATCGATGTTTTTGTTCTTGGAAAGCCTTCTTTCGAAATCCCTGGATCAGTTGCATTTGATTTCGGCGTCTTTTATTTTGGAAAAGTTGGACAAGTTCCGAAGGTGACCACCATCATACTCTTTCTTTGAAATCGACCCTTTGCGAGCAGTGTCACGGGAGATGGAGTCGAGGCGTGAATCACGCGGATGTGGATGTGACATTACAGAGTGCAGAGTAAAGAATTAAAAAGAAAAGGCAAAAATGAAAGAAATAGAAAGAAGAAGAAAGGACGAAAGGAGAAACGTCAACGAACAACTTCCTCCTAAAGGCGATACACCATTGCTGGCACATCATGATACCTAGATACTCGTAGTGTTGTACTTTTTTGACACGTACTTCTCTCGTAGTCGTATTGTCATCTCCAGCGTCGCACGCTTCGAAAGCACATAGCCCATCCAGTATTTAGCAATGCAAGCATCTCGTTGAAGCAAGATTAACTTATTCTTGCGTATTCTTTGTTTATAAATATGACGCTCTTTAACAGTAGGCTCGACTTCTTCTATAATTTGCACGTATACACTTGTCTCTTTTCCTCTCTTATTCTCGTTTACTCGCGTACGTTCTCGCTTACGTATATACTCCTCTTCTCTCTGGATGTATACGCGAGCGACCAAAATCCATTGCTCGACTAGCCTTCGTTAGCCAAAGCCGTATCGCCGAGGGAAACTACCGCTGCTGTCCGCAGCTGCGACGGGGCTTCAACAACGTCCGATCCGCGTCGGCTCGCCCGCGCCGCGCTCGATCTCTCTGCAGATCTCTCTCCGTAGCACGTCTGCCGCACCGCCCGATAATCTGGCGAATCAAGAAGGAAGTCGATCGAAGAATCGAAGCCGATCGACGTTGGCGGGGCCCCGGACCTCTGTCTTTAGCTGTGCGATGTATACAAGTTGTCTCTCGCGCATCAACATCCGCGCAACACCCGTTGTCGTATGCGCACGTTCAAGTAGATGAATCTCTCTCTCTCTCTCTCTCTCTCTCTCTCTCTCTCTCTCTCTCTCTCTCTCTCTCTCTCTCTCTCTCTCTCTCTCTCTCTCTCCCCCTCCCTCTCTCTCTCTCTCTCTCTCTCTCTCTCTCTCTCTCTCTCTCTCTCTCTCTCTCTCTCTCTCTCCCGCTCTCTCTCTCCTCTCTCCCTCCCTCCCTCCCTCTCTCCCTCTCCCCCCTCTCTCCCTCTCCCCCTCTCTCTCCCTCCCTCTCCCTCTCTCCCTCCTCTCTCTCTCCCTCTCCCCCCCCTCTCTCCCTCTCTCTCTCTCTCTCTCTCTCTCTGTCTCTCCCTCTCTCTCTCTCTCTCTCTCTCTCTCTCTCTCTCTCTCTCTCTCTCTCTGTCTCTCTCTGTCTCTCTCTCTCTCTCTCTCTGTCTCTCTCTGTCTCTCTCTCTCTCTCTCTCTCTCTCTCTCTCAATCATCGCGCATTGGATCTCGCCCTTCATTCAGCAGCGTGATCCGCAGCGTGAATCGCAGCCGGAAGGAAACGGGGACGGACGGGTCGACACCGATGCGCAGCGATCGGTCTGCGCCGCGCCCGTGACACTGCTCGGGTGCCAACTTAGAGGATTAGAGGCCTGTCGAATCCCACTGTACATAACCACGTGCTTCAAGTATATATCTCGCAGCTGTCTTTAGCGGTCTTTACTCGAAAGCAGTCATCCAGCGAAAGCGTCGATCCGCTGATACAAGCTCCGCTCCCCCTCTGTAGTAGACCCCCCACGCGGGAACCGACCTCTACGTCGTCGTCCGGAGCGTCCCGACTGACCGTGACATCGGACACGTCCGCGCTGGCGACGGCGTTGCAGACCGCGTTGAACGGCAGAACCGGACCCACGCGCTCGCAGAGCCAGCCCGTCGACCTGGCGGTGCCGACGAGCGCGCAGTCTCATCAAGCTCACGCTTGGCACAGTCAGCCCGCCGCCCTCAGGAGGGGTGAATACAGAAGTGGGTAGGTATAGAGTCTATGCGACCTCCAGCGCCGGTCCACATGCGCGAATGTACCGCCGAAATGCAGTGGCGCATTTTATATCACGCGATCGCGCCATTTCCGAGAGATTGTACCTCGAGAATCTCGACCTCGTGGACGTTGAACCAAACAACTAGTGCGAGAAGAGAAATGCGTCACTGCGCGCCGGCTGCTAAACGTGGATGCCGCGGTGACCTCCCTCCCTTCTCCCCTCTCTTCCGCTCTCCGCACTCCGCACTCCGCATTCCGCCCGTCTCTCCACGTTTAGCGGCCACCGTAGACGCCGAGCCAGCGAGGACGCCGCTGTCACTGCCCTGATAAAGCGCTCCTTGCGACAGATACACCTCGTTCAACAAGCGCTCGGAGCCGGAGAGCGAGGACCCTTGGAGCTGCGTAGTCTCGGTTTCAACGGACCGCGCCGCCTCTCGCCCGCGTAGCGGCGACTCGCGCAAGGACCCCACGAACCATCGCTGCGGCGGCGGCGGCGGCGGCAACGCCGAGTCCACGTCGGGCCAACAGGCAGGCAGAGCGGCAACGGACGGAGCGGCGGTCAGGTCAGAAGGTGGGAATGGGGGACAGTTGGCGAGCGGTGCCCGACAAGAGTCCTCGCGGCAGACTAGCGAGGACATGTCGTGGGAGTTCACGATAAACGAGGCGCCGATCGCCAGGCTCGAGTCGCTGGACGAGCTCGATCAGGATCACGGCAGTTAAGGGGAGGCGCGCGCGCGCGCGCGCCGCGAGGTCGTCCTGTCTGTCGTCAGTTGGGGACTCGCGCGAAACCCGAGGCCGATCGCCACGAGGAGAGATGATCGCCGCGCGCGCTCATCCCGACGAACGGGAACGATGACGGTCGCGGAGAGCGAGAGCGAGAGCGAGAGCGAGAGCGAGAGCGACCGATCGCCACTGTTCAACTCCTCGGCTCCATCTTCATGAAAGGGATCGGACTCGCTTCGCGAGGTTGTCTCATCGCGAGCGACGCGTGTCCGCGGGTCGACCTGGTGGAGCGTGTAGGGTGTACGTTTGAAGGGAGTATATACGGCTCTACGGGGAGAGCGGTTCTCATTTGCACCTAGGCTTCGGAATCATTTTTTTTATTTTTTATTCCAATTATACAGTACATTCTCTGAAAGATACTTGGGACGTAACCGTCATTTCGGAAGTTCGGCAAGTACGAGGGCTGCAAAGGCTTTTCACGCACTAGAAGGAAAGAATTGCGCGCGACAAAGTACACATTGCATTGTAACAAGGTATCGATTGATATTGTATACACGTACAAGCGTTATGTTGCGATTTCTCGCGATAATTCGGCGACATTACAAGAAATCGGGCGATTCTCGAAAGAAGTGAATTCAAGCGTGCGACTTGCGCGCTTCCTTCAATCGTACACGCTTCGAGAGGCCGACGAGCCAGCAAACACTGTGTGTGTGTGTATGTGTGTGTGTGTATGTGTGTGTGTGTGTGTGTGTGCATATGTGAATCCTCCTTTCGTATACTCGAGACAGTGACAGAAGACGGTCGTACACCTCGCCGCGCCTTCATCACCGGATAGCGGCCAAAGTAAGCGTTGTTTCCTCCGCTACATGAATGTACTTTCCTCTCTTGTTATTTGCAAAGTACGACCCTCGTGTCTCGTTGACAGCTCCGCTAAAATTCGGCTCGAACGCGTCACGTGAAGCGAGACTGAAACTGGAATCATCGCGCGAAAGTTCGACCCTTCGCGCGTCCAGCCTCAAGGTGGACAGACGTGACGATCGTGATGGGGGGGGGGAGGGGGGCGCGAACACGCTCGTACTCTCCCCCCTCTCTCTCTCTCTCTCTCTCTCTCTCTCTCTCGCGAGGTTCGTTCCCCGACGGTCATTCGGACAACTCGATATTCGTTCCTTCAAATCGATTTTGTACGCGTCGAAAAGAAGCAAACGAAGCAAGTATACTGCATCGCCAATTGGACGCCAATCGTTTTACTCGCGGGAATTATTTATGTATATTTACACGTCGACACGTATTATGCGCTATCGGAAGAGGGGCAGGAGGGGAATATTTTGGCTAAAGAGAGCGTTTGAAAGTGGAAGAGGACACGCGTTGCGTGCGATGATATCGCGAGGATCTCGGTGGGAGCTCTCGAGCTCGCGGAGCAAAGTCGCGAGGGAGATTTGCGTCTTGCGCGCCAGAATCGGACAGCCGAGAGAGAGGAGACAAATATTTAACGCGTTAGGTACTACATCAAGCGTTCGTATGGTAAATACGACAAAGATTGGAATTCGCGACGCTTGCAGCATGAATACATGGGAGACGGGACTCTCTGTCGGATTTGTCGTACGAATACCTAGGCAACAACAATCTCTTGATTCGCATTATCGCCGCAGCGTTTAGATCGCTAAATACAAGGGAAATGCGAAAAGGTCTTAGGCTCGGCTCGTTCGCTTCGCAGGATTTCCTCCGGTCGGAAGTCGTCGCTTCGCGGAGCGAGAACGGACGCTTTTCGTTTTCTAACGAAACGACTGAGAGAGGAGCATCCTCTCTCTCCTTTTCGTTCTCACTTGTAGGCGATGTTTGAAACGACGGTATTAAACGACGGTGCTCGAAACTATTTTTTCGCGACGCCGGTACGGTATTATCGCGGTAGAATTTAAGCCGGAACATTGGAGATACACGAAAAAAAAAAAAACGATCTTTTTTCCCAATTCAGCCGCCGTACAAAGTAGTAATGTTGTCCTTTATACAGACAAAACGCGACAGCGAGCGATTAGTGTCGCGCATCAGGCGACACGTTAAATAATTACCGATTCTTCTTACTATTATGATTGTTATAATGATTGTATAATTATTATTGCTATTATTATTATTATTATTATTATTATTATTATTATTGTTATTGTTATTATTTCGATCGTTATTATCGCTACGATTGTTGTATAGCAACGGCAGAAGCGCAAGCGCAACGGGGAGAAGACGAAAAAAATGACACTGGCGCGTTAATATAATGCCTACACAATAATATTTACTTCTACATATACATATACGGAAAAAAGAAAAAAAGAAGCAACATGGATGTGTGTGTGTGTGTGTGTGTGTGTGTATATACACACACATATACACACACATTCTATACATTTTTTACAAAGCATTTCGAGCCGCTGCTGCTCCTAAAAACATGTCTAAACAATGGTTTTTCTTCCTCTCTTTTCGTTTTCGTCCCCCCGACGTCTCTATTTCCGCCATTAACATCGCGAACCGGTTAATGCTGGAAAAATGGTGGTTGATGATCCCAAAATGATGTTATTCTCACTTGTCATAGATCTTATAGGTGGAGTTTCAGTTGATTTTTATATTTAGGGCTCACAAGACGTGAAGCGCGTGGTACAGAAACATACAAGGAAAAAGGGGAGGAATCAAATTGACAATTCTGATGCTATTCTCAAAATCATTTATGGATCATCGATCATCAGATCTATTTGTTCTTTGCTCAGTATTCTAGGCTGTAACCAATACATTCGATGTAACGATTAAACACACACACACATACATATACATGACCCGCAGTCTCTCTCTCTCTCTCTCTCTCTCTCTCTCTCTCTCTCTCTCTCTCTCTCTCTCTCTCTCTCTCTCTCTCTCTCTCTCCCTCTCTCTCTTTCTCTTTCAGACATACACACACACACATACACACACACACACACACACACACACACTCTCTCTCTCTCTCTCTCTCTCTCTCTCTCTCTCTCTCTCTCTCTTTCTCTCTCTTTCTGCGACAATGGTGACGCAGCGGCGCAGCGCTAAACGGGAAAACGCAGCTTTCGATTTTGCAGATAGCGATTTTTTAATTGTTCAAATATCAAGTAGTAGACATAGCACACGTGGATTCTCGCACTTAGATAAGAGGAAAAAACTGTACGCGTTTAGGTGATCCTTTAGGAAAAAGGAGAGAGTCCGGCGTGGTCTTGACCGAGGGCGGCTGCAGCAACGTTCTTTGAATCTCTCCAGGCACCTCCGATGGTCTCTATGATGAAAATACATATCGCCGCCTGGATTTTATACATAACCAGGTTTATCATTCTCACAATAAAGAAATTATCCTATTCTTCTGAGAACGTAAACAGGGGCTGGTACCCCAGATATTCTAATAATCGCTTCAAAGAGATTAATTATTTATATAAAGCAATCCCTGATTGGTGTGCTTCATTAATTGGCAAACGCCGTTATTGGATAAATTACTTTTTTCAGAATTGTTTGAAAAGTAGACTACCTTTTTTCTTTTTTCTTTTTTTCATCTCTTTTTATTCGAAGAACACTTGAACTGTAACTGGTTAAATCGAAAAGAGCAGTTAAGAATAATTACATCTGCTTACAGATAAAACTGTTTTATTTTATCCATTGTATTTTATTATGCGCGATAATTCACGTAAAGTAATATTTCAAGATAATTAAAATTTAAAAATATTATTTCTCTCTCTCTCTCTCTCTCTAATACTTGGAAATAATTTGTAGAGACGAGAGAATTGCAAAAGATCGTGCAAAAGATTGAACAAGTCAGGTGCAACGACAAACGTGGCCGCCCTCGGACGCACAGAAATAAATGCAGCTAGCGAAGACGCAATCGGGCACGCAAGGCACGAAAGCAGATATTACGCATGATCGAGGATTTATCTCCCTTGTGTTGAAATTATCAGTTGCACTCGAATGTCACGCGACGCGCAATCGGTGTCGCAACTTTAACAACAACAACAACAGCAACAACGACTCCGACTTTTTCTTGAGCAAGCAATTTTGAGATTAAGAAACACGTTTGAAGGTATTTTAACACGTCACACACCTCGCGGGGAACATATGTAACATATTTTATACATAGTGTCTGCGCCCAATTATAAACCTATGCTGTGAAAGACATGCGTCGCTTCTTCAATTCTAAAGTAAGGGACCGAGAGAAAAAAAAAGATAAACGAAGGTAATACGCACGCGAGCAAAAAAAAGTAACTAAGTAAGAGGAAATAATCTATGTGCTCGTGAAAATCGATCTCAACATGTCAGTATCTAGTAGATGTTCACTGCACGCGACGAAACGATTTCGTCACTCGATAGAAGCGAGATGCCGTTAATACTATTTTCGCAAGCGTCGCAATTTCTCCTCATCGACCCGTGTAATGAGAGGACGAAGCTGCGAAGCGGTGGACGAATGACGAATGCAAATCGCGTGGAATGCAGAGCGTCGCTCTCTCTCCCCCCCCTCTCTCTCTCTCTCTCTCTCTCTCTCTCTCTCTCTCTCTCTCTCTCTTTCTCTCTCTCTCTTTCTCTCACTGTCGAAGTCTTTCGAAAGTTCGGTTCTAATTACCTAATTAATATCCGACTTCTCTTAAAGACCTTCGATTAAGGCGCTCCGTCACTCTGCCACACTTCGCATCTGCCTGTTTAGAGAAAATTCCGCGAAGCTCACGCATTTCTCTCGCGGAAACGCCAACCTTTTGGTCTCTGGCGGCGTTGCTTAGAAAACTAAGTTGCTTACGGAAAGGATCGCAAGCTCGTTGATACAAGAAGGGAAGAGAAATCGGCCGAGAGATCCTCCCTTCCTCCCTTCCTCCTCGTTTAGGATGTTTCGCGACTCTGCCTGGCGCATACTTCGTCCTTCGTCTTTCGACTAACGACTATAGCGAGTGATCACGCACGAATCTCTCATCACATCTTGATGAACCTTGATCCCTCAGATTCTCAATCTATCTCGCCTGCCCGCCGATGAAAAGAAACGCTACGATCTCTCATCGAAGCCGCCTCTCGCTTTTTCTCTACCGCGGTTGGCCCGCGTTCGCGCGCCGAGATACGCACAGACGACACGTAGCGTGAGACGTTCTCTGCGTCAGATTCTCGCGTCGCAGGACCTGACCGAAGCAGCATCGATCCCGAATCTCAATTTCCAGAGCCGAGTCTTTCGTTCTGCAGAAAAGGAGAAGAAAAGGAGAAGAGAAAGAGAAGAAACGCGTATTCACATCGAGCGTATTGACACTCGATTCGAAAGTGCGAAACGAGTGTCAAAACTAGCTGAGACTTTATTAACGAATACGCGGACGTCAACGAGGACGTCTGAATGACATACTCGGCGATGGCACGGCGAATCGAGATCGAGGCAATCTCGCGATCACGAGAGCGTCGAGAGGATTGCGCATCGCCAAGTTCGAAGTGAAGCAAAAAGGAAAAAGGAGAGCCAAGACCGGGGAAAGTCCCATCCGCGGTAGACGAATTTACTACTCGCGTTCTTTACCCAGATTTCAAACCCAGGTTTAAAATTGTTCTGTATATACATATGATATAATCCTGGATTGTACGGTTGTACGCCGAGCGCACTGATTTGTAACACATAACAAGGAAATTGGTTCGGAAGTGAACGTAACAGAGGAGAGACTTCTTGCGCCGCCCCTGCCCCGCTCCTGCCCTCCAGCTAGCACTCCTGACCGCAGAACGGGAGATGACGGATCCCGAGGGCTCGTTACGTTATCATACCCGTATGATCCGCTCTCCCGAGAGAGAATTACCGAGAGAAGTTTGATCGAGCGGACAATCTTCGACGGGAAACCAAAATTCTTCCCATTCGACGTCATTTTGTCTGTTTAAAAAAGTGGGAAATTTTCCTCCCTTCTTTCCTCAACTAGAGACAATTTGTCATCTCAAGTAATTTCTTATCTTTCCCATTGGAAATTGGAAATTGGGGCAGATTCGATCGAAGCAATCAAAAGCAATCGATGGCGATCGGCGGTGGAGCAGCAGGTGCTGGGAGTGGGTGGCGGTGGTGACCGAAGGCGGTGGTGACGAAGCTGTGTTGTGTGTATCTATAAGTTTTCATATATTGCATAAAATATGTTTATTACATATTTTCACTATGCCAATACGCGTTTGTTGTTGTTTGTTGTGCGCCTCACTACATCCGGTCTCCTCGTACCGTATCTCTACCGTATCTCTCGCCCTTTGTCCTAGTCATTCCGCATTCAGTTTCCGCGTAACCCCATGTAATCTTTCGCTATGTTCGCTATGTTTTTAAATAGATCACCATTGATCACTCAATACTCGACAAACGAAATTACATAACATTGGACGATTTGTCGTCAATGTTTCGTTATTCGACAATTAGCGACAGGATAACATGATTTATCATTTTTGTCATTATTGCGTTGCTTTATTTATTCATTTCTCACGTCGAAAGTACATCAGAAACGGGATGAAAAGACGGCAAGATGGAAAATGGAATTTTGAAAAATTAGTTGTACGTACACGCGTTAGAGGGAGAGAGAGAGAGAGAGAGAGAGAGAGGGAGAGGAAAGAGGAACAAGGAGGAGAAAATGGCGGGCCACCAGGATAAATAGAGTAATTCGTCCGTCTGGCAGCATGATAGATATGATCATTACCTCATGACAATTTATCGAATACTGCCGTTGTCGAGATTCGAAGGGAAATCACTATATAGGTAAGTGAAAACGTCTCGCGATGAATATTACGACAGACAGGACCCATGCCAAGCATAATATGTCAAATAAACGAACTGCTTGTGTCATCAGTGGCCGAGCCGTTTACGTTCCCTTCGGAAGAAACGCTTTCATTTATCGTTTCGCGAAATGTAATGCGACATGTTGATACTGAGCTGACTGATCCGACCAAACTAAGAGCTACCAAGAGCAGAAACGACAGTTTTCTTCATTATCATCGCGCACATATTTTTAATCGGTGTACACGTACGTTGTACTTTTTTAATTCTTATCAGCGCTTAGTGAAGATAGCGTAGTGTCACGAATCCGGCCGAATAAAGGAATATTCGCAAACAGAATCCTCGAAACTGTCGCGTTTAACAACTCGATATGTGGTTGATTTAGTAATCACCTCTCGTTATTACGCAAAACATATGATACAGTTTGCGGATTATATCCTAATCGACTAGTCGGCTCCTCCCACTTCCCGCGATTTTACAATCGAATATAAGCCGACGTCGCCTAACGACATACTTTCTATTCTGTATCGTCGAAAGGACAATGGAGATAAAGAGACCATCACATGGCGATGGTGATTTTTCGGTTTCATTCCGTGTGAACGACATGTACGACCGGAATCATTTTTGTATGTAGCAAACGTACAGCGAGCGATCGCTCAAGTTTTACAATCGAAGAGAAGGTCAGAGCTATCTGCTTGTGAATTGAAAGTCTTTCTTAGAAGCTGAAAATTAAGTACACAATAGTATACAATCTGGACGATAGAGAGTTACGTAAGTAAACATACGATCGTTTCGCTTGCTCCTTTAAAATTGTCACAATCGACGACTGATTCATTAAGAACTTGATGACAAAGTTAGACAAAGTTGTCCCTTTTCTCCTGGCATCTGGTCGATGCCAGATACGAGTATAATCATGGGAAACGTACGCAACGCAACGGATATATCTATCGCTTACGCTACTTATTCGTCGATTACGTATATATCGTGTATACATCCGTATGTGACGAAAGACAGAAGGCGAAAGACGAAAGCGCATCGCTCTTTATTTCAAGGAGACGTTGGATACATGTTTTATTCGGCAACTTTCGTTCGCGTGATCCGACTCGCGAATTTCCTCCAAAACCGCGTCTGTGTCCTTCCTGTGTCCCGCCTTTCTACGCTGCACTCTGCGCATAATTGCATTATGCGTCGCATTGGATTTTGATCGACCGTCGTGGCGAGATTGCATTAACGCGATGGAATTCGAAAAAGAAAAGACGCGAAGAAGAAGTGATTGTATTATGCTTCGCGCACGCGCCGATGCGCCTCGGAATACAAACGACGTCGGTATTACTTTATTACGGTGTCACCGCGCCTTTGCGTTACGACACATTTGAACGCATCGTTACGTATTTGCCGTGTGTTGTGCAATTTTATTTATTATTAATTTGAGCACACAGTTAATTGCGTGTACTGTCTATGTGCTAAAACACGAGATCGTATTATTAACGCGCAGAATTTTCCACAACACGAAACAACGAACATTTTCATCAAACACGAAATAATCATGCCGCTTATTTCGCTTTATTATGATATTTTTCTTCTTATCGATCGCTTTAATTATATTTGTTACCGTCGTTATCTTTTATACGTTAATATCTCTTCTACGAGATGATGCAACGCGCGCCAGCAGTCAACACTTGAAGAAAGATTAAACCAGTGACTTTTCTTCTTCCTTTCCTTCGTTCAAAGAATGAACAGATGTTTCCGGGGGGAGAAGATAATTGAGGCCATCTAAAAGTCATTTTGCAATTTGAAATACATCTAAATTGCGTATTTACTCAATAACGCCGTTTATTCGCTATGTATACGAAGTGATATCGTCAAATCCGCTTAATTCAGCGTTCAGCACATAACCCGGTGCTTCGCAATATAATCGCGAGTGGATGTGAATTTTGGCAACTACCGCGCAGCAAGCAGAATACCACTTTCTTGATAACCGGTAAAGTGGGAGTCGGTATAAAGAGAGGATATAGTCGGCGGTGATGGTCAGTGAGTTCTCAGTGAGAGTGCCGTGATCGTTTCACCGTTCCACCGTTGAAAGTCAAATATGAAGGTACGCGTCGTCACACACGTCACACACCGTGTTCGCTCCCTTCGAATTTGTGAACCAATGTGTCCAAGTGTCGACAAATATTTATATAACGTCGATCGAGCGGAATACTACGGCACGTTATCATCGTCATCGTTAATGCTCACACCGATATATGTATTATATGAGCCACGTTCAATCGCGCGAGAGATCGCGCGAATGGCGGTTTTCAATGTTGACAATTGTCGAAACGCTTGTCTGGAAGATGAATATGAATGGAGAATTTTTCTGAGAACGGCGAACGCGACCGAGCGAACGTGACGTGATTGTCATAGCGGATTCGCTGTGCGAGACGCTGTTGAGATTTTACATTGTTATTCTTATCTTCGAATGCACAGCCGTTCTAAACTTTCGTACTTCTCATCATCCTTTCCCTATTTTGCTGTACGTTTCATGGCTGCGCCACTTGAGCGCGAGGCGCCTCGCTTCTCACCCACGTGAAAGTCCGATACGTCTGGCCGTAACCTTCCTTCGACGAGTCGTCCGACTCGTCGCCGCGAGAGTTTCACACGCAACAATGAGGAGAATTGTGCGGGACGAGGAGTTCCTTTTTACAGAGGTTGCGACTCGTCGCAAAGGAAAAATAATTAACAACTAACGCGGCTGTCGAAAGTTGTGTGCATTCGCTTTCTCACTTGTCCGCGGCAGATGGAAAGTCTCGAGCTGCTTGCTAAAAACATTACATTGCTCGATAACACATCCTCGTGTGTCCGATTGCAATTTGCACGGGTTCTAATGTCTCTTCAATCTCTTCAATCACCTCATTATCGCCGTGTAAACAAGAGCGTGGAAATAAAAGCTTCCGCTTCCAGAAACGAACGAGCGGCGCGAGTCAGACGTGCCGCCGTCGCCGGTCGCTCTTTTCAACGACAAGTCTTTATTCTTCCGGAGAAAAATGTTTATCCTTCATCAGTCATTCTTCGCATCGCATCTCTGATCTCTCTGTCAAGCGCTCTCGCGATCGCTTGACGATCGCAACAACGATCCATCTGACACTGTCTCGACCATTGTCTGGCGTTATTTTCTGTCCTTTTGTAAGTACAATTAAATTAAATTAAATTAATACCTGTCAATTTTGGACGCTTTCTAAGCTAATCTATCGGGCAAAAGACGGTGAACAAGTCGGTGAGAGATCCAGGCGGCAATAAAAGCGCTCGCGAGGTGAGCTCTTACATCGAAAGTTATTCAACAACTTTCCTACATTGCTTCGAGAGCAGACATTGAAATATTTATCCGCAATCGCTCAATTGCCGGCTTTTTCTTTTCGTCGCTTTTTT
Organism: Harpegnathos saltator; assembly: GCF_003227715.2. Lineage (NCBI taxonomy): Eukaryota > Metazoa > Arthropoda > Insecta > Hymenoptera > Formicidae > Harpegnathos > Harpegnathos saltator. The sequence goes on along the minus strand of NW_020230188.1, from coordinate 392,779 downwards.
TTTTTTTCTCTAGAAATCCGAGAGCGAACGAACATGCCGACGAGAACTAGGTCAACCGCGATGACTGCGACTACGAAGATCAAGGTCACGGTGTTCACTTTCGCCTGTTCAAGCAGGTCGATGTTTCCGGGGTCGTGAGAGAGATGGGTCGTCTCGTCCAAAGTGCAATCTCCGATCGCACTTTTCTTCCTCGAAATTACGGCAATCTACCGATGTGCCGTAAAATCTCTTTTTTCCTCTCTCTCTCTCTCTTCACTCGCGCTGCGATAAACAGTATCGTATCGCTTTGCTCTTGCGCGCCGCGAGAGGAACTCGCACGCATGCACGCTCGCGCATCCGAACTGATTAATTAATTGTGCAACTTTTCTTCTACGTTTTAGCATTAGTTTGCAGATTTTCAGCAGATTCTCTTCGTCGCTTACTTACTGGCTACTTGTGTGAAATCATTGAGCGAGATCGCGTCGATCGATCGTTTTTACCTCGAATCATGTATGGCGACTCGCATAGCACAAGCGGCTCGAACTGCCGGTATATAGTCGCGTGACTTTCACCCAGAATCGCTCTACTTACTCGCCGCGCGTTCGCATTGACGTGCTCCGCGCTTGAACAATTCGGAAGTCAACATACGTCCCTTGACCAAATGAGCCGTCACGAATTCAATTACGACTTAACAATCCCGAGAGAGATTCGCGACCAGATAGTTACGCGCGCGCGCGCGCGGTCCGTTATTCGTCGCTAACCACCCGCCGTCATCGCCTTTGTTTTGCTTTCTTTTTTCTTCTTGTAGTGCAATTATCAGGTCATACTCGTCTCCCCATTCCCATCGTGCATTTCAGCTGACGGGATTCTTGATAGTGACGTGTTGCTCCATAATCGCCGCGCGACCGGAGACCGAGGATCAGGAGTTGCTGAAGAGGGCGTCGAAGCAGCTCGAGCGATTAACGCCGTATCGAAGGAGGAACGCCGATCGAGATCTCGCGCTTGACTTGGCGAACCTGCTGGAGACCTGGGGGCCTCCGCTGGGTCAGGACGACGGCGGCGGCTCGAACGGCGGGACGAGCGAGGTCGACCAGGCGGACCAGGGCGTAGTACCAGCGTGGGAGATAGTCGGGATTCCGCTCGGACGGACAGAGGCGGACGAAGCGGCGGCGAAACGGGCGGACGACGAGAAGCGATTAACAATCGACATCGTCGCCGATCCCGAGTACACCGCAATGATGCAGGAGAGGATAAAGCGCGGCTTCAACGCCGGATCCGCCAGTCTCATCACCAGCATAGCGGGCGGCGTGCTCAGCGGTATCGCGAGCGCATCGAGCGGTTCCGCGGCGAAAGCGTCATCGAGCAGCAGCAGCAGCAGCAGTCAACAGGATTACAAACCGGCTTACGGCCCACCCCCCCCGGTTTACTCGGTAATGTTTACTCGCTCTCGCATTCATCACGGCGCGTAATTAATCTCGCGGCGACGCGGACTCTCGCTTCCTCCAGTCCTCGCTTTCTTCCAGTCTTCCTTTTGTGATAGATTCAGGGTTAAATAAACACGGCACGCGGAAAATAATAATAAAAATGGAGAAAAGCAAACGAATGAAACATTGCTACGTAGACGCAATTCTTTCTCACTCTTGTATGAAGATTAACGAGCGAAGATTCTAAGATTCGTGGCGAATCTTGTGTCTCGGTGTGGTCGGTTTGCAAAGTACAGTACACACACACGCGGAGATTGTAGGTCGTCAAAATTGAAACGACAGTCGTTTTTCCGAGAAAAACCCTCCCCTCTGTCTCCTCTGTCGGGCTCGTATGCTCTGCAATTTCACACTTTTGCCCGCTACGCTACGCGTTATATCGTCTCGCGATATGCCTCTTTCCGCTTACAGACATACAAAACAGCTATGAACGTGCTTGAAAGTAGAAATTACGGCACTGGACTTAATTGAACGGTAATTATGCGTGATAACGAGACATCGAATTACATCGGCTGGAAAACGCGCTTGCATCATATAAAATAGATTTAGTTCTCTCATCCTCCGACCTTACGTGATATAGTACTGCAAAGACGCTCTAACATCTCAGTCGCATTATTTCTCCAGTACGAAGAGAAGCCCTTCGGTGCTTGGGACTTCAAGAAGACGATTTTTAGCACAGTGTTTCAAGCTCTCAAGGCGATAGGCGGCGGTGTGCTGGCTCTGAAGGGACAACTGGTCAAGGGTGGTGGTTACTTGCTCGCGGCTAAAAGCAAAGTTATCAGTAAGACTGGGGACGTTATCACGTCTTTTGGTAAACAACTGACGAGTAGTGTGGCAACCTATCCAGCGTCCTATCCACCGGATACTTACACGTACGAGCAACATCCGCCGGTTCAAGACATAGGTGAGAGTGAGACCAAATCTCGCGTCAAAGTCATCACCAAGATCCGACTAACTCTCTCTCTCTCTCTCTCTCTCTCTCTCTCTCTCTCTCTCTCTCTCTCTCTCTCTCTCTCTCTCGATGTGCTACAATTGTGCTTCATTGGATCCAGTCGTGGCTTGCGAGATTCTTTCTTCCAGCAGTTTCAATTTCATCTGTAAGAATCGATAGTTCTTTGTGTTTTGCGACTTTTCTTGTGTGTTGTGTCTGAGACTTTTATTCTTATTCTTGTTGCCTTTACTCTGTAGGAGAACTTACAAGGAGAAAATTTACTCACTCCTCTAATCGGGATATTACATTGGGATTGTATATACATTTCTATATAAAATTTATCTATATAAATTCATTGGTCCTTTAAATTTACAAACTCTAACTCTTTCATCACAGTGACACATCGAGAGTTAACATTTGGGTCGAATTTCATCGAATTTTCTCATCATTCATCAATCGTAGGAGAGGATACGTGGTTCGATGTCCTTTTAGTAGCCAGAAAGAGAAAGAGAGAGAGAGAGAGAGAGAGAGAGAGAGAGAGAGAGAGGGGGGGAGTGAAAGCGCCAGTCGGATCCAACTCGGGATAATTTTGCATAATGTAACGGATTTCATTGCCTCGAGACAATGAAAAGATTTGCCCGAAACCTCGAGAAATGAAAATGGATGAACCGTAACACGCGTGTCGTAAGCGTAACACGCGTTTGCCACTACACACCCACAAAGACCACGCATACGCTTTCTACTCGCGCGCGCGCGCGCGCTTGTGTCCGTCCACGCCGCGCTTAACCGATTACTCGGTGGAAATCGATCAAAAACGTAATTCCACGTCTGGAAATGATGACGGAGCGTAGAAAGCCATTTTAGCGAGTACGAGTCAGCCGATTATCCGCAAACCCGGATACTTGGCTGGTAATCACGCGTTTGAGACGCCTAACCGTGCATTATTCGCTTTTCTCAGATTCATTCGATAGAAGCGATAACAATCGAGTGTTATAACCATGTCGAGAAGCTCGAAATATATCGTGCTCAATGGCGGAACGCGCACTCATTGCCGCGCAATGCAAAGTTCTCGTTACGGTGTTTGCTCACCGTACATCTCACTCTACATTCGTCTCGTATTAATCGAGCATCGGACAAGACGCTGACTGTGTTATTAAATATTTCTTATGTAACGACAGAACACGATCCCAATTACCAAGGACCACCGCCGAGCCCTGACGGGTATTCCGAAGCGAACGATTATCCTCCGCACTCGGCGTACAGCGTGCCATCAGACGGTAGGTTTCACCTTCTACCTAAGTGTAGCTGTAAACATCGCAAAGTGAATTCCCAGTGAAATTGTGTTTCTGCCCTGGCTCCCTTCTACGTTACCTTTGCGCCTTTCCGGCAATTAATCCGCGAGAGCTCGGAAATTACGCGTTGATGAGAGGCGTTTAATGAATGCGCGGGCATTTCCGCGTCCGATATTTCTCCGAGGGGAGGGGATTCCTCTTCGTCGTCGAAGAACGAAGACGAAGAGGAATCTTTCGTTTCCGCTGAGAAAGGAGTGGTAATTAAAGAATCTCTTCGCTTTCCCCTTTCGAATTTCAAATGTGCATGAAATGTGGAATTTACATCCTCTTACTGTTTCGATACGAAACTCTCTGAGAGAGGGATTCACACAGTGACGTTTCCAACCAAGTTCGTCGAGAGTCGGCTACCGCTTTCACTAATAAATAAGTAAATTTTGTCTCTGGGGCGAAGAATTGCGATTGACGATATCCTAAATGTTCGATATTCGCTAAATTGCCGAATTGGCGTTCTCCTTAAACTCGCTCGCGAAACTCCTCTCATCAGCGAGATATGTTCAACGAGTTTCCCTTTCCACGTATCGCACGTCGCGAATCGCCAACGAGCAACGCGCGGTGAATGTCAACGTCCTCTTTCCAACAAGTTCCTTCGTCTCACGACCGCAAGCGTACCGCTCCAGTGTTGTACCCGCGTGTACGGGGGTACGTCATCGAGCGCACACACCCATCGAGCCCTTCTCCACCTTTCACTTTCTCCAAAAGTTGCGGCCAAAGACTCGTTTTACTCGGCATACTTCCTTGATCTCTCCGAATACCGCACACCGACGGCCGGATATAGCAGGCGTACGCAACGCTTTGCGAATCACAAATTCTTTTTTGTCTAAACACACGAGAAAATGTCGTTCCTGAGGGAACATTTGGAGGGGGGGGAGGGGGCGGGGAAAAGAAAACAACAACAAATCCGCCAAATGCTCGATAAATTGCGTGTCTCTGGATAGATGAAAGAAAAAAAAAAGAAAGAAAAACAGCCCGCATTTGTAATATTTGTAAGCGTTTGCACAAGACGACAGAATAAGCTCGTCCTTAGAAAATTTACACCTCTGGGACTTCCCCCTCACTCGGACGCAGAAGCAGAACGCGCATCGTCCCTCTTTCGTGTCTCTCTGCGTGTGTGTCACAACGAACCCTGCGAACGAATTGCCTGCGAATTGTCTGCGTAAGTGTCCGTTGATTATCGAATGCGAATTGTGTCACGTTTTATTCTACATTTTACACCTGCTCGATCCCGTTCGATCGCAGCTCGTGGCGCACACACACACACACACACACACACTCGTGGTCTCGCACTCGCGCAATCACGTGCTAATCAACCTCGACGGTATATATATACCGCGCATACCATCCCCCGTACTCCTTACTTAAACTCAAACTTGACTAACGTGTCGTGACGAAAGCAACAGCTTAACATCCAAGCACCGCAAATACGCAAATACGCAAATACGCATTCGCGAGAGAGACTTTTACGCGACTGACAGACGTCACGTTCACAGACAATAATCAGGGCGGCCTGCTGATCGTGACGCCGACGAAATCTGACCCAGACGACCACCACCAGGACGCGAACTTAGCCGAGGTGAAGCCAGACCTTGCCAAGTTAGAAGAAAGTTTCGGTGGCCCGACATCGGGCTCCGCCATCAAAGACTTCTTGATCAGCACGGTGCACAGCGCGCACGGTAGCGCTGGCGGCGGCAACGGCGGTGGCAGCATCACGACCACGAATCACCAAGCCGCAAGCATCGATTACGACAACAACATCAACGTGAATTCTCACGCGAATCCTCCTATCGCGCATCCAGCACCGATCTATGGAGCGCCCGAACATTATTATACCTCGCATCACGACCAACCGACGCAGAGCTACGACAACTACCCCGTAGTCGATCATGGGAACATTCACCATGATCATCAATCGGAGCTGGCGGCAGCGCTGATTCCGTCGTCGCATCATTTCCCGAAACTGGCCGATCCTCCTCATCTGTCCATCCAGCAGAGCGTAGAGTACCCACCGCTGCATGTGCAACAATTCGGTAGCCCGCTGTTCGAGCCGGTGTCCAAGTTACCGCTCTTTGAGCACGACGATGGCATGTCGGTGCACGCGAGTCTCACTGTGGACACCGAGCCGAAACTCATGCCCTTCAAAGTGCCTCTGCTGCCGCCGAGCTATCCTGGCACTTTGAACAGCTTGCCCGAGCTGCGGCCGCACGTAGATTTTCACGGACAGCCAGAGTTTGCAAATGTTCACAACAGTTTGGACGGTCCGCTGAAAATACAACTTTTGAACCCGTTGCCAGCCTATTGGCATTGGCAGGGCCAAGGTTCGCTCGCGCCGGCATCAACTTTCGGCGCGTCGAACTCTTTTCGTAAGAGAAATGTCCTGCACAGACGGACGTTCTCAGCCGGCCGACTCAAGCGACGTTACTCGTCGTCGCAGGCGACGACGGCCATCCATCGGCTGTAACGGCTCGAAGCAGGTAACGCAGGTCGGCAGGCGTGTAATGTACAGAGAGAGAGAGAGAGAGAGAGAGAGAGAGAGAGAGAGAGAGGGAAGGAGGGAGCGAGAGGGAACGAAACTTTTCGAAAATCTCGCGATATTTATCGTGAGATTAATGTTTCGATACCTTGGATCGGACATTTATCAAATACTCGAAACGTCATGAAATAGGCAATATTAGGTGAGCAAGTGAGAGATGAAGAGACGCGAGAGAGGTATCGGTTACGGATTTCCCGGATCCGCTATCGTTTTTACGGCCTAAAATGCAAAATACTTGCGCGGATTGTTGAATAATATTTATCTGTCTGCATCTCGAGAGTAGGAATACGTCTGGACACTTTCTGACACATTTTATTCGAATGTGCGAGATCATTTGTCCAAACAAAATCGAAAAGAGTGACATTTTTCTCGACGCGATGTCAATATTTCTCTTTTCTTTCTTTTCTTTTTTTCCTTACATCTGCCTCGCACATTCCCGCAGCAATATCAACGTATACTTTAATATGCGCACGCACGCTCTTTCTGTTACAGTAATCTACGCGTTCGCGTATTATCCACACTCGATCAAATACAAGTACAGATTGCCGTATCCTTATTACGGACGATAAGGACTTCTGGTCCTTGGGCAATCGCGCGGGTATTACTTGCGTTACCGCAGAGCGGGCAAATCGATCAGCGGGAGAATCTGTCGAATTTTTGGAAGTCAAGATGAAGAGGAGCACCTGATAAATTCTCAACGAGTACCCGCATCCGCATCATGAAAGGCGCATCTGTATCAGAAGGTTACGCACACCGCACTACGCGGAAATTCCTCGAGAGAGAGAGAGAGAGAGAGAGAGAGAGAGAGAGAGAGAGAGAGAGAGAGAGAGAGAGAGAGAGAGAGAGAGAGAGAGAGAGAGAGAGAGAGTTCATGTCTTCCCCATCTAAAGGGAAGAAGGGGACTTCTATTTCTCATATCCACCTTGGGATAACTTGTACATATGGTTCAGCTGGCTGGCTGGCAAAATTATCACATCATGGATTCTGTCGGCAATTCTGGGACATCGAGACGTTCTGAGACCCGGAGAGATCAATCAAACAAATACGATGATAAATAATTTCTTGTTACTTGTGTATGATAATTATTATTATTGCGACTGTGTATGTTTATAATTTAATTTGTGATAAAAAGACTCTCGTTGTTCCATATCTTATTTTCTCGCCCGTCAGTGTCGATCGTGGCGAATCTGAACGTAAGTCCGTAAAACAAAGGTTACATTGTAGCTTATATGAAGGACTTACAGCCATTAGAAGAAGGGCTTAATGTTACCTATGTGTAACGGTTTCTTTAAGTAAACGAATGTAACAACTTAATTATTATCTTTGTTTAAAACTCACCCCTTCGGATTTTCAATTTTTCAACACAGTAAAACTCCACGTCGAGTCAGAGAGATTTTTACACTCGATTGATATCGCCGCCGAGTCGTACAACTCGTCGACGTCGAAGACAAACGTTCACCCGTCGTTGAGTCAAACTTAAATTTAAAAATGAAAATCTTTTCTCACTTCACAATTTGAAAATAAAAAGATCTCTCATCCTCATCGTTGAGTTCTGCTGTATAACAATAATAAGATATTTTTACCTATCGTTGAGTCACATTTTTGTAAATAAAAGCGTCGTTTGACGTTCAAATACGTACGTTCAAGTATGCTGAGGTTCAGATATTTACATTGTACTCGAGATGTTATCAAATAGACTGTTGACCACTATTCAGCGTGTCCCGCTTTCCGAGTGAAGGAACTCAAATGGACACATCGTCACAACACAACTGAGGCACTGTAGAACTGAGGCACTGTTGCTTATAATATTGTTTGGAACAATTTGACTTTACATCAACACGATCAACACGTTATTTCGCAGTCGAATGAAATTAATACGTCTCACTGGAGTACAATCTACAAGAGAAAAAAATATTTGTAAAAAATTTTGTCACATGAATAAGAAATATTTGAAGAAATTCAAATTTGTGTGTCACTTACATGATGCAAAGAGAGAGAGAGAGAGAGAGAGAGAGAGAGTGCAATAGATTGGAAGAAATTTTGTACTTGATAATTAGAATTACTGTCGGCGAGCGTATAGGAAATAACAGTCTAAGCGGCCCGTTAATCACATTTTGCCGATTCTGCTATTATCAATGGCAAAATATCTGTAAATCTCCACCGCGCGCACCGTGCTGTAACTGTCAAATGCCTACGTAAAAGTATGAGTTACTTCTATTACCATTTATGCTTATTTCAATAGCAACAGTTTCATATTCCAGCTACGATATTCCTCAGAGGGGGCGTTAGCGCTCAGTGAGATTTCTCTGGCCATTTACTTACCATCGACGAACCAAAGTAACTAAAAGTAATTGAAAAGGGGTTCTGAGGGGCCCGGAGGTAATTGAAGAGCGACGATCGGTGATAAGCGACAAGTGATCAGCGACAAGTTGTTGACGCCTTGACCACTAGCTCACTATCCTCGCTCTCGAAACCGTTGTTGTGACCCCGTTTGCCCCCGAGCGAAGTTGATTGAATTTTAAATAAATACTTGAAAGTCGATTCGTGTGTCAGCGTAGCTGCCAATCTGACTTGCGACGCTTATTGTTGCCTTGTGCTTGTTTGGTTGTATGTACACAAAGGTCGACGCGTGCTTCTCGAACGACTTGTACATACATGTCGTTTCGAAAATGAGGTTCAGCAGATAATCGCCAGCGATTTTAATTACTTGATGATATTTTTGTGTCAGCCTTTTTGCTACATCACATTTTGCACACTAATGCTTTATTTCTCATAACTTTTGTTAGGTTTGTCGTGCTGCTTCAACTTTTCGCACTTTTTACTTTATATTTAAAACGAGACAAACATATATTCAGACGCTATATTCAGGAGAAGAATAAGGATTAAGAATAAAGGAGTCGAATGCGAAAGGTTCAAGCATCGCGACAGACTTAGGCCTGGTCTACAATATCGTCGTGTCGTAAGTTGTAAGCCGTAAAGGCTCGTCTACAATAGCTGTAAGAGTAAAGCTAAGACTCCATGCATGCGGTGAGCTCCGGCAAACGGCTGCGGTGACCAATCAGGAGATTGGTCACCGACAGACGCATGCCGGAGCTTGCCGCAACCGGACTTGCGCCTCCCTCCTGATTGGTCACCGCAGCATTTGCCGCAGCTCACCGCATGCATGGAGTCTTAGCTTAAGGCTGTAAGGCTGTAACGTAAGCTGTCAGCGAATGAAAATATTTCATTTCGTGTCTTGCAACCTTACAGCCTTACTCTTACTAGCTAATGTAGACGAGCCTGAAGAGGCCCTCCACAATAAGCAATTAGTCATAAGCTACAAGCAAATTGACCAATCACAATTGATTATTTCAAAAATAATCGACTGTGATTGGTCAATCTGGTTACAACTTATGATTAAAGGCTCGTCTACATTAGCTGCAAGAGTTGCAGGCTGTAAGGTTGCAAGACACGAAATGAAATATTTTCATTCGCTGACAGCTTACGTTACAGCCTTACAGCCTTACTCTTACAGCTATTGTAGACGAGCCTTAACAGCTTATTGTAGAAGGCCCATTATAGTAGCGATATATTTATACGACATTTTTGTATCGTCGGTAATTTGTATCGCCATGGTAATACGAAATATAGTATGATATAAATGTCGTGTTATCTTGAGCGTAGCTAAAACAGTCGGTATTATCATCGCTCTTCAATTACCTCTGGGCCCCTCGGAGCCCCCTTGCCGTATGGAAATTTATCCAGGGCTGACGGTCTTTGTATTATCTCGTCGGTGCTAATAGTTTTTATTAGTGTGTCATCCGGTGTATCTACGTGTGGAAATATATTTTTCACGTATTAGGCCACTGTAAAGAGTCAACTTGGGATTTACTCGTAGCTCCTGCAGAAACTCTTAAGAAACATAATTATTTTCTTTCGAACGATATATGATACAATGGCATATGGGTCATCTAGTTTCGAGAAACTTACCGAATGTCGCTATTGTTAAATTGCATAAAAATATTGTCACGCGCTGCACCTTAACCTAGGAAAAACGTGTCAGGCAAGTGCGTATGGTGTGTGTGTGATTTGGTTGTGGGAAAGAATATTGGGTTAAGAAATTCTTGAAGTGAAAAGGAGCGTTATATCTTCTTCCAAACAGAATCAAGGTACAGTGATATTTATTATAATTTACATCAAATAATGCAATATACTTTGTCAACTGTCTACTTCATAAATATCAATAATAATAAATTGCAGCACAATGGGAGAACGGAAAGGAACAAATTTGTACTACCCACCGGACTATGATCCGCGTGCTGGTGGCCTCAATAAGTTTCTGGGCACTCATGCATTGCGTGAGCGAGCCCGTAAGCTTCATATGGGCATTTTAATCATACGATTTGAAATGCCTTATAATATATGGTGTGATGGATGTGGAAACCACATTGGTATGGGTGTCAGATATAATGCGGAGAAAAAGAAGATTGGAATGTACTTTAGCACACCGGTCTATCAATTTCGTATGAAATGTCATCTCTGTGACAATCACTTTGAGATAAAAACTGATCCCGCAGTAAGATATAATATATGTAATGTAATGTAGGTATTGAGTTTGTGACATGTGCTATAAAATATCTCTTGCTTTTTCAGAATTTAGATTATGTTATAGTAAGTGGTGCAAGGCGTCAAGAAAACCGATGGGATCCTAAAGAAAATGAACAAGTTGTGCCTGAGACAAAAGAAGTATCGTGTAGATTATATGACGATGCCATGTACAAGTTGGAGCATGGTTTAGAAGATAAGAAAGTAGCCACGTCTCGAGATTCTGCATTGAAAAATGCAATAGCTTTGAATGACACTCTGTGGAAAGACGATTATAGCTCAAACTGTGCATTGAGAGCGTTATTTCGAGTATGGATAATTTTTAATGATATATTTGTAGTTTATTTTCAATTGTAACACTTTATAGCACAGAATATCAAAATTAATACAAATTTTTTCTCTCCGACCAATGCTTCTCATGTTCCAGGAGAAGAGAAGGGATCTCAAAAGAAAGCAATCTGTAGATTCTGCACTATTGAAGAAGACTGGATTGGATATCGATTTAGTTCAGGAACATGAAAATGACATCAAATTAGCCAAATCACTTACTCACAAAAGAGGTAGACATGTATGTTGTGTAGCGCTTGACTTAGGCTTAACTGTGCGTTATTTATTACTACAAGTTGGTGTTTTTCCTGTTTTAGACATAAAGAAGAAGAAGAAGAGAGATGCAGGACTTGAACTATTAGTTTCGATTGTACGATCCAAGAATAATTCAAAGAAGATGCCTTGCCCAAGTAGTAGATTAAAATTACAGAATCAGGAGTCGCCAAAAGTGCAAGACGTCGTAGATAATGCGACTACCTCGAAAGCAACCAGCAGTTCATCTCTAGTGAATTACGACAGTTCCAGTACTGATAGTGATACTTAATACTTTGTATATTTATCAAGCTACATATGTACATTTATTTTGCGTATTAATATATCGCGGAATGTTCCAATATTTGTGTCCGATATTTGGAGAAATAAATTTAACCCAAATAAGAACACCAATAGCCTCAACTCTGAATGTACAAGTATCAAAAATAAAACACACAATACACACAGGGATTTGCAAAACATATATTTTGATGAAAAATATATTTCACGTGTGATTGTAGTTATATACTTCTCATGCATTAGATTACACATTGGAAGTTTTTTTTTCTCCTTTCTTCTAGACATTGAAAAAAGCTGTTACATTACACATCAAAGGTACATATAACTGCCCCTACATCTGCATATATATATATATATATATATATAGAGAGAGAGAGAGAGAGTACATAGTGCTAACTTAATGCTTAGAGAGTGACATATATTTCTATGTAGATATTTAACAGCGGATAAATCTCTCAGAATGATTGAAGAAGTTGAATTCATTTAGGGTATCAAAGTTTACAAAGGATAACATTTTTTTTATGTGCTGTATGCGTTGATCTAAACATCGACGGTTGGCTGTTGCTCGATGATCGCTGTAATCGGCTGTGGCAGTTTCCTCTTTATCACATGAATCTTTTTATTAGAGAGACATATAACATAGCAATGATCCTTATATGTGATTGATATTTTCTCAAAAGCCTCGTGTGCAGGGAATGCTTTAGGATCAATTCCACTCGTCAGGGTAACCAAGCCGACAATGACATTCGCCATTCTTTCATCATTTTCTAGATCTCCTCCAGACTATAACGACAAACGCGAGATATTTAGTGGTTTGATGTTGTAAATCAGAGAGACGCAATCGCAACTCCAGTTCTGTACCGTTAAAACAGCACCATCCTCTGTTAATACCAAATACCCGGTTTGATCAGGGATACGGTCCAATGACATCATTTTCTGCAAACGACAATATATGTAACGCATGGTGAATAAGCGACGTGACATAAAATAAATTAGAAATAAACAATTGACGATCGAATAAACGACACCTTGATAATTCCGCTTTCACTTGACGCAATATAAAAGACTGACGAGTCATTAAAACTATTATCTAAAATACCTTTATTTGTAGTAACAGCTGTTTGCAACAGCTACTACAATACTGATAGCGTTCTAACCTCAACGACGGAAACACACAAGAACGAACGAGAACGTAAACTTACATGCGACGATGGTGTCAGTGGCTGGCAAAATGTCATGCGTATGCCGTAGCCGTACGAACGTCTTAGATAAGATTGCTGAAATACCGTGTATTGAGCGTTAAGTGATAGATTAGAAACGCGAGAAACGGTAAAACGCCTCCTGTGCGCTCATTGACAGAGAACGAATAGCTGGAAATATTTTATGTACTCCTGTCATTTCCGTTCTGTCGATGTATTATCCCGGTACCGACGATAAAATAGCAATCTGCATTAACATTGCATTTGCGTGATTATACACACACACACACGCGCGCGCGCGCACGAATAATTGTGGTCGCATACATGTCGTGTACAAATATTGTTATTCTATATTATTACCGGTAAAACAACGCACGTGTGTGTGAATAACGTTCATAATTCCCTGACAGTTTCATCATCACACTCGTATCAACAATCTCATAAACGACAGTGTTTCACGCGCGTGCAAATAATCAGTCACATTTTACTTAATTACTCTTATTCACCCCCCATTAAAGCAACGATTGTTCGATGAGTATGGCGATGTGATTGGCATCCGATTACTTTGACTCTAGGAAAAAGAGGAAACTAGGAGAGTGAGAGATGGGGGGGGGGAGGAGAGAAAGAGAAAGAGATAGCCCGCGTACTTTTCTCCCGAGGTATTTCTTTCAGCTGTGCATTCATTTCTCGATTGCCGAAAAAAAACATATGTACACGCAGTAAGCAAAAAGTGAGTGGCAAGTATCGCGCAGGACAGCCGGATAACACGCTTGCGCAACTCCTCGCCAGTGGTTCTCCGTGGGGTACGACACACCACCTCCGTATCATTCGTCGCGCGTCTTCCGAGCGCGTCTGTCCGAGCGCACGCGAGACGCGCTCACATACGCCCTTCGTGCGCGCAGACCACGTGGTATTGCGCACGTTGCCCGCGCGCGTTCGATTCTCGATCGACCAACACGCGCGGCCAACTTCACGCGCGCGACTCGCGAAAGAAACATGTCCGGCGTGAATGAATCCTCATTGTGACTCGTGTGAACGCGTAGCGGATTAATCGTCGTTACGACCGCCGAAATTCGCATTCCCTGACGACGACATGCGACGGTGAGCTGCTATTGATTCCCCCGTCTACGTTCAAGTGCGTGCTAGTGCGGTGATATGTCCAGGAGAAAGCAGGCGAAGCCTCGATCTCTCAAACGTAAGTCTTCATTGTTATATTATTCGCATTGTTGTCCGATTTGTTCGGCAATAGTGTCTTATTGGTGATATTATTGGTGCCAATTCGCCGAATCGCCAATAGTGAGTAGAAATGAATAAAAATATGAATGCGGTAATGTTAATAGTAGCTACAGAGAGAGAGAGAGAGAGAGAGAGAGAGAGAGGTGATACGAGCAGGTCGACATAACCTATTACATATCACTATTTTTGTTAAATTATCTACTAATTGTTATCAGGAAACATTTCAACATCGAATTCTTTAGCCAGTTTGTCGTTGATAGATTTTTATTAGTATACGACGCAACTTTTTTCTCTCTCTCTCTCTCTCTCTCTCTCTCTCTCTCTCTCGCTTTCTCTCTTTCTCTCTTTCCATTTCTATTTCTTCTTTTTCTCTTTTGAATTTTCGTTACCAAATATTGCAAAAATCACATAAATATATATATATATTTATTCTTTCTTATTATATCTATATGTTTATATATGTAAAATATTTTGTGCCGTGGGTCCAGGCAAATTGAAATGAATCTAAGCGCGTTGATGTTCTTCATTTTCGTCGTAAAATAAAGTGTCGTTTTAATTCGCGGTGGACAAATTTCCTTGATTCATTGCAAAGACCAAGAAGGGAAGTGAGACTCGCATGCAATAAACGCGGGAAAAAGGGATCAAAATGAGACAAATATGAAGATTTGCTGTCCCTAGGTGACGACGACTTTACGAGATTAAGGTCGACGTGTTCGCGTTTGTGTCGCAAAGACACAAAGCGAATAATAGCAAAGTTCTCCGCAAGGTATTCGTCCGTGTGTAGATGTGGGGCCGAAAAAGAAGTCGGGCTAAAAGGGTGCTTTGCAAAACTTCCAGACACGTATGGGTGTGCACCGGTATAAAAGTAACGATACGAATGCCAAAAGCCACCATTGTGTTGCAGCTACTGCATACCATACGATGTACAGTGCTGCTACAATGATTAAAAACGACTCGATTATGCAAGTGACATTAACATTTTTAAACTTTCACTACTTTTAAATACTATTTGCACATTATAACAATATAACTCGATCTTTTTATAAGTCACATTTTGTATTAAACGCGATAGTCGAGGCTTGACTTGACTTTCGAAAGTGCGAAAAGAAGAAAATTCGCTCTCAAAGGATATAATAAAAAGTGGATTGGTCTCGCGATAAACGTAAAGTGGTTTCTTTGGATTTAAGAAGCGAACGAATGTCAATCCTCTTTTGCGCATCTAAATTTTTCAAGCTACAGGTTTCGTTCGAAATACGCGTGGTAATTAATCGTCCAT
The DNA here is from genome assembly GCF_003227715.2 of Harpegnathos saltator. Classification (NCBI taxonomy): domain Eukaryota; kingdom Metazoa; phylum Arthropoda; class Insecta; order Hymenoptera; family Formicidae; genus Harpegnathos; species Harpegnathos saltator. Next base: position 377,335 of record NW_020230188.1, on the reverse strand, counting down.
TTTCATGATGAGTATACTTCAAATCGGTCAATTCTTTACATAATGTAATCAATTATCGGGTATCCATACGTCGATCCATAATATTGAGATGATAGGGGGAAGAACCGAGACACAAATGGAACGGTGAAAACCGCCAGGCAACTCCAGCATCCAACGCGCGCTCGAGGGTGTTGGGTTGTTGCAGCAGGTTGAAAGCATACGTGCAACCGGATAACCGAAATACAGTTGCCACATAGAATGGAAGGCGCGGCAGGCGGATAGAGAGAAGAGAGACAAAGGGACAGGGGTAGAGCGAGAAAGACAGAGTTTGTGATAGGGAGGGAAAACGGTTCGAGGGTAAAACGGAGGAGGAAGAGGAGAGCAAATCATAAGTGCGGAATGAACAGAGAAGCCGCGAGAAATACAGAGCAAGACAAATGAACGTAGAAAGGGAAACGACGGGAGGAAAGGCGGGAGGGACGCGTGCACGAGTGAAAGAGGGAGAAGTTTGCGGGCTGATCAAACGCGGATAGCGAAAGGAGAACAGAGTCTTGTTTCAACGTGCAGCAGAATAGAGAGAGAGAGAGAGAGAGAGAGAGAGAGAGAGAGAGAGAGAGAGAGAGGGAGAGAGAGAGAGAGCGCGCGAGAGAGAGGGAGAGAGAGAGAGAGCGCGAGAGAGAGAGAGAGAGAGAGAGAGAGCGCGAGAGAGAGAGTGAGGGAGAGAGGGAGAGAAAAGGTCGTCAACAGAAGTGAAACGGTTAGAGGTGGAAAGAGAAGCAATAGGTGAACGAGGTAGACCGACAGAGAGCAAGAGAGGAAGATAGAGGTAGAGTCAGTAGTCAGCCAGGATGGAATTAGGTGGAAGCCCGCGGGAGACCGGTGCTTCTCCCCGGGGAATCCCCGGCCTCTGTAATCACCAGTTCGCCTATCCTATCCAATTCTGGTCGCGCTCCTCTCGTCCTCCTTGCTCTGGTACCTCTTTTCGCGCACGTCGTCCCTCCCAGCTTGCCGACCGCTTCTCGCTCCTCTGTGCCGTTACCGCCGTCACTTTCTCCCCTTTCCTTTAGGTTTGTCGTTTCTCGTCCTCGAGTCTTTCTCTTCCCCGTGCGTTTCCGTCGCATCCGCACGCAACAGTTTCCTCGCTTTTAATCGTACTTCCTTTCTTACGCGCTTCTCTCGAATCCTTGTCAACGAACTGGAAGAAGCAACAGAAAGAAACGGCGTGATCTTGAGACTCTGAATGAGGTACGTTCGTAGGTAGCATGGATCGTGTCCGTAGTTTATGAACTCGACACTATTTCATATGCTTACATTGGATCTTACTAATTGTGGACTCGGTTAATGTTAGCCCCCCAACAGCCTCAAACACGAGCTCGCGAGCAACCGGATCCTCGCTGAGCTCGCAGTCGCTATACGTATATGTGCCATGTACACGGCCGTGGTATAACCCTTTTCCCTCGAAATTGCGATCCTGCTATGCTGTAGCCGAATCATTTCTCGTTTGTCGGGGCGGAATTGACGATTGAGCGGAAACGAAAGTTTCGCTCGTTGCTCGTTTCGAACTGCTGCTCGGTAGCCGGCCACATCCGGATTCCAATAGCGGACGTAAAAGGTACTCGGCCGCCCGAAATATTGGCGCCGGTGGTTGATGAGGAGAGAGAGAGAGAGAGAGAGAGAGAGAGAGAGAGAGAGAGAGAGAGAGAGAGAGAGAGAGAGAGAGAGAGCCGTTTCGCGATTCACAGTACAGATGGGATGAATCGCGTTCGTGTCTACCGCAATCTTTGCCGCTCGAAATATCAACTGCTCCTAAACCGATCGCACGTAATTATTTATCGTGCACATAATATGTAGTTTTTCGGCGAGTTAACGAAATTCTTCAGATATCGTAGACATGTATCAACGGTCGTGATTTTCCAACTCTCTTGGTATTTTAAACGTGTCGATGTTTCGATTGTCGTCGAGACGAGCATGTTTCATTCTGCGATAATGTAAAAAAATTGTAATCCTCATCACGGCATGGCACGGGATATCAGAAAGTTGGGTGACAAGGAAACGTACAGTACGCATCAGTGACAAGAAAGAAAGTCCAACAAACTATATATCACGCGCGTTACCTGTTTGTTGCGGTGAACAAAGTGTCGTCTTTTATCGGATCAAGCCGACGCTGCCATCGCGGTCAGAACGTCACGAGCCAGTGGTTAGCCACGAAATAGCAAGCCGAACCGATAGTATTGCCGGCATAGTGATATAGGGTGTTGCTAATTAATGCACGATAATGAACCTGCGCGCGACCGAAGCCGTATTAATGGATTCCAATGCCCCGTCATAACATGGACAACCGGTAGGTTGGTAGCAGCCGAACGGAGGATAATTGCGTTAATGGGAATATATCGGTTTGCATCGACAGCTTTTGGCGACCGTCCCTAACATGCGCCTCGGATATTTTTTTGGAACGATCGAAGCGAACGGATGAACGAAGGAAGGGGGAGGGGGAGGGGGAGAGCATGTCTCGGTCATCGTCCTATCTATCGCTTCGTCGAGATTAAAATCCCATTAATTCATAAAATCGCGTTTAAATATTCTTCTTTCGGTGAAGTTTCACCGACATTCGGACGTGTATTGCTGAATAAATTTCGCAGGAACGTTCGTCGCGTCAGCTTCATTGGAAAAAAAATATATACCATGCGAAAAGGAATTGTCGTCACGCATCGAGCATTTTTGGCGAGGCAAACTTACGCTCGCGCGGACAATAATATTTTTATATACACAGAGTGTCCAATAAATCATAAATACATCGATATCACCAACTAAAATCCTTTGTTACAATTTGCCGTAATTAAAGCATATCGGTACTCTTGATCGTCATATTTTGGCATCTTGAAAGATCGATAAAATTCTTTATTACAGCGATATTAGTATTTAATACGCATAATATTAATACTCTTTCTGGCACGTAGCGACGCACAAGCAAATTTTAAGATCGCACGTAAAAAAATGTTTTTAGTTGTGCACGCAACATCAATCAAGTCAAGTCAAAACGCGCATCCGCGCTTCTTTCATGTCTGAAATCCTTCTCCTTCGAGAGTTACGCCATCGATTAGAAAGGTTTATATTCTATAATTTCCCACTTGTACTTTTTTTCTCATGAGAAATAAAATCCCTGCACCGAATGTAGGCATGATTTGTTGGACGCTCTGTATGTATATAACCTAGTGAGAACGATGAAACATGACTGCTGATTGTTGGAGAAATCTTAATTTATCAATCTACGCGGCGCGTTGTTAGAGTTGCATTATGTATCGTATGTAAATCAGGTTTCCCGTGTGCATATGCATTTCTACGGCAAGTATGAAGGAACGCCTAAATATACTCGATATATAAGCGCATTATAATTGGTGAGTAGGACGCAATGACCTGAATCATGTGCATTATGCCTCAGGAACGTGATTGTAATTTGCGCGTGCTCGCATAAATGCATAATTATCGTACCGGAATTAATTTACACGCGCAGAAATGATTAACGACCCGAAGCCTCGGCTTCAGGCTTTGCTTATCGATAACTATTATTTCCTCCTTTTCATGCGCGTTCAACATTAGGACGAGGAACACGACATCGGTCGGCCGTCGAGGAGAGGCATAATTAAATTAAAAACTGCGTATCTCCCCACCCCCACTCCCTTTTCCTCGGTGTTTTCAAAGGTCAAGATAGCCAAAGGTTTAATAGAGATTGCTCTTTGGTCAAATCATCTTTTCGGGAAACTATCGGTCAGAAACATCATTATTAAACAGCATTATATATATATATATATATATATATATACACATATATATATATATACACATATATATATATATACACATATATATACATATATACATATATATATATATACATATATATATATATATATACATATATATATATATATACGTATATATAACAAGACTATAACAAGATCGCTGAGACGTATAATGAAATGTTAATTGATAATCGCTTCGCGCGTCCGTAGAATGAATAATACGCGATGTTTCGCGCTCTCGCCGGTGCGCGTATTGATAACGCAACACTTTCGACTCGGGCGAACTTTCTTCCAGCCGCAGCGACCGACGGCGGACTACTCGCGACAGACAGGCGGCCGCTGCGCCGCTAGCCGCGCAATGTAAATTTCCGGCTTAGCGTTTTAAGCCGTTTAATCGTGGCTCCTCTAAAACTTAAGCCGCTATTAGTTTTTGCAGTGACAGCACTAAGTCCTCGCCGGCGGTCATAATCGTTATAACGTGCCCGCTAACTTGGATTAAGTTATCGGCCTCTCGTTAAATTATTGTCTACGAAGAGTACGGCGAGCACACAGGTTTCCGGGTTCTAATTACCGGGTTTGCCGCTATTTGCCTCTAGAGTGAATTTCAATAACGATATGTTAACAAAAATGCGAGTCGATGTATCGTACATCTATTTATTATACTCTACTTTCACAAGCATTGATCGCTTCAGTTACCAACATTTAAAAATTCGCGTGGAATTATCTCGTCGTTAACGTCGTTAACGGCTGTCGAGGCGACAATATTCGGAGAAATGGTACTTTAATTAATGTACACATAGAAAAAAAATATCAAGCTCAATTTCCGAAACGGTCTCTCTCAAAATCGCAGACGATTTTGAGAGAGTCGGAGCAAGACTCGTCGCGCGGTGTTGCCTAAAACTGCCGCCTTGGCGACAAGGTTAGATCGTCTACGTACGGAATTAGAAAGCGGGAGATGAAGTTGGCGAACTTCGGGAGGAGTCGCGTGTGTGCACTTCTTAATAGCACGCGGTATGCGGAAGACTGCGTGTGCCACTAGGAAGGAGAGTTCGCGCGTTACAAGAGACATACTCGAGGACACATTCCCGCGACGCGGTATTCCTTTGAGGAGCGACCACCCGTCGCTCCAAGTCCGCAAACTTGGCGTCGCTTTTGTGACGATGCGCGTCGCGCGCGACGGCGACGGCGACGTCGATTTAAGAAATTCCTTTTCCCGCTGCTTTTTCCGGAAATCCTCGTTCGCTCCAAAGCGACACAAAGCGTCCAAAGCGTGCCTCGTGCACACATTAGCTTGCGACACTTGCGCCTTTAACATTTATTGATTATTAATTACAAAAATATTTCCATGTCGGTGACAATTCGCCAGCTTCCTCGTCCAGCCGTCGTCATTTAATTAACGCTGAAAAGCCGAAACAACGATTCACAATGTATCTGCCGCGCTACTTGTTCCCAAAATCGAATTACTCCGGGGCCAACCCGATAAGCGCAGGATTACGCGGTAACATCGGCCATACAACGTCAGCGTGGCGTCGCGAGAGTCAGCGTGACAGGCACCAAAGGCCCTCCGCAATATTCCCGGGTCCTCCAGGTGCCTCGCTGACGCCGGAGGGAGCTCAGCGCCGCCGCCGCCGCCGCCGCCGCCGCCGCCGCCGCCGGCGGATGCTCGTGTCCCTCGGGAGTCTGAGCCCGCGTCAGAGCTACCCTGGGTACGCGGTCCCACGGGATTCCCCATGGCTTCCCTCCCCGACAATCCTCCCGACCACCACCTACCACAGTAGTAGCAGCAGCAGCAGCAGCAGCAGCGGCAGCACCACCAGCGGCCCTTCCCAATGGCGGCAGCTGTTGCTACCGCTGCTATTGCTGCTCGCTCGACTGTCTGCTCGCTTATCTGCCTGCCTGCTCGCTTATCTGCCTGCCTGCTTGCCTGCCTGCCTGCCTGCCTGCCTGCCTGCCTGCCTGCCTGCTTGCCTGCTTGCCTGCTTGCCTGCCTGCCTGCCTGCTTGCCTGCTTGTCTGTCTGCCTGCTTGCCTGCCTGCCTGCCTGCCTGCCTGCCTGCCTGCCTGCCTGCCTGCCTGCCTGCCTGCCTGCCTGCCTGCCTGCTTGCCTGCCTGCCTGCCTGCCTGCCTGCCTGCCTGCCTGCCTGCCTGCCTGTTTGTCCGCCTGTCTACCTCCCTGCCTTGCTGCCTGTCATGAACTTCAAGACGTACGGCGGCAGCCACCGCGGATAGAGATAGCAGTCGCGCCCCGGATATAACCCGCAGGGCGTTCCTTTATTCACGGCGTATCGATTAATGACTCGGGACCCTTGCGGGCTTCCGCGAGGATCGACGCGTCCCGCGGGACATGCCCGGAAAGGGTTACCGTCGAGGCCAGCGCGGGCTTGACACGGCACATTGGTGTGCTGGGACATTGCCCCGGCGAAATCGTTAAAACGTTGCGTTAATTTTCGATCGCTTTGAGGCAGTCATTCGACTGTCGTTTGCGCGTTTCGAGATGGACACGCGAGATCGAAGGCATCGGCTTCATGCCATCAATGTCGAACGAAATGTCATTCTTATTCATTTAGTGACGAGGTGGAACCCTTGGTTTCTCGAGCTGGTTCGTCAAGGATGATTGAATTTAATTTTGTTTCACTTCGGTGCTGCTTTAGAATTTGATATCGCATTGTGACACTAAGCGACACACCGGCATTGCTTTTGCAAAATAATGCAAATTATATTTTTCATAACGTCGCGCGCACGATGATGCGACTTATCTAATCAGCGGGCAAGATTTCGCGTCGGACGACGAAGGAACATCGACACGGAGACGTCGAAAGTGCCGGCTGGAAATTCTTGGGAATCAAGATAAAACGTTATTATTTGGAAGACGCGATATACTTCCATCGCGCGGTAGCATTATCGGCAGACGGAGGCATCGTGACTCGAATGATCCTCCTAGAAGGGGTTAAGCCGCAATATGCAGTTATCTTGCTCGGCGTGCATGCCGAAGCCATAATAACACATCCGTTTAACGTTAGCCACGGAGCCCGGCCGAGATTGCAACCTGTATTTTCGAGAGTCTACCTCTCTCTTCCCTTCCCCGCGGCCGACCTTCTCCCGGACCATCTTGAGAATGGCGTCGTCTAGGCCAGGCCGTATTACGTGGCTCGTTGCGAAACGATGTACGCGCGTTATAGGTACCGGTACGTGCGGAAAGGGCGCCCCCGCGAGCCAATATAGCCGATCCCACCCCACCTTTACGATTATTGTCAGGCCCAGGCCGTCTCATCGTCAAATTGTTTACAGTGTTTACGGTAAATTGAATTCGCCGACGCGACGTCCGGCCGCTCGTACGAATCAGTCGCACGAGCATTCGGGCGAGCACAGCTTTTTCGAGTCGTAATATAAGCCTGATTATTCGAGATTCTCGTGCCGCTATAACTATAACTATAAAATGGGGAATGTCACCTTTTAGATTAATACGCGACATAACTCTTTTCTTTGAAATGATGCAGTTTCAGAATGTCGAGGCAGCTTGGAGAAATCTGCGCTCTCTCGAAGTAAGAAGAAAACTTTGTCCAACTCGTGCAGAGAAATAACGAAACACATTTCTATACGGTCAAAATTTCATGTACGATATTAAATCATTCTTTTGTTCTCTGTCTTCAAACATACACGAGAGAGAGAGAGAGAGAGAGAGAGAGAGAGAGAGAGAGAGAGAGAGAGAGGGAGAGAGAGAGAGAGAGAGAGTTCTTCGTAGTGACAAATATTGACTGTCGTGCTACGGGAAACGAATAAAGATGTTAGTCGACCGGAATACGCGGACGGATCGGCGAGTGATCCCGGACGCAATTAACGAATTGACCGGAACTCGCGGAAAGTCGTCGGTTACACGATGATGGATGAACCATTAAACCGGCGGGTATCGTAGTGTCGGTAACGCGAAACGCGCGGCCTGGCGCGAGACGTGCTTGACAGCTGACAGGGTTCGGAGGGTGCCAGGGTGTACGATCGAAGGATGCGGTACCTTGGCGTCGTGTCTTCTGGAATATTTAAGCCCGACCGCCGTCTGTAGGTTTGACGCGCTCGTTGTTCCTTGTCTGACGTCTAACGGGCGGTTGGAGTGTACCGTTTGCGTGGGCGGGCCGAGATTTAGCTCGCGAAAAATTTTACGTGAATTGTATATTCCCGTCTCGTGGACTCGTCATCTATTATTTAACAAAGAATCTTTCGTCGGCGTACCGAGAATTCGGCGAGACTCTCGTCTATTGATTAACTGTTAATCTCATGATAACTCAATGGACTTGAAGAATGATTGATCGTAACATCAATCGTTGCGGTAACATTACGTTTCACCGTATTACAAAACGACCGATGATTACTTTCAGTTATCGTCATAAGCGTTATTTTTCGCGTGAGTCGAATAAATCACTCGGCAATTAGCAGGAAAAGTTTGCGCGGTTTGTTAGCTTAATCAGCCGTTAACAGTGACGAATACCCTCGTTCCAGTAAAAGCTCGACAGGATAGCGGCAGGAGAGAGAGAGAGAGATGGGGAGAGAGAGAGAGAGAGAGAGAGGGGGGGGGGAGGGGGGAGAGGATAGACGAGGTAAAGCTCGGTTTGACACCTTCGGAAACTCGACGAAGCGTAATCGTCAGAGTGGCAAGTTTGCCGCACGTAAACTCGCTCGCGCTGCGACAACGCGATAGAGACAGAGAGAGAGAGAGAGAGAGAGAGAGAGAGAGAGAGAGAGAGAGAGAGAGAGAGAGAGAGAGAGAGAGAGAGAGAGAGAGAGAGAGAGAGAGAGAGAGAGAGAGAGAGAGAGAGTGTGGCAGCGGTCCGGGGGAGTCACTGAGCGAACTAACAAACGACCTGTTGGCCACGTGGACAGGGGTGTAATTTTTTAAGTTTAATCCTGCGGTACTGTCCCTCCTCTACGTAACAAACGGATAGCAGTACCGTCCACAGCATCATCGTCTCGCGCGCCGACTATATTTTATGGCGAAAACGCGGCTCGTCGTTTTATTTATGATGATAAACAGCAAACGGTTTCCTCGGTTTCGTGATTTTGCAAGAGCTCCCGAAAAAAAGAGAAGCTGAGAACAAGAACGCGAAGGGAATTCCAAATGATGTATTCCGATGAATCTGACAAATTCTCCGTGGCGAGATTTAAGACAAGAAAGTCGCGTTTGTTGTACGCAGTTCGTAGGCAGCTGTAGATTCCGCTCTTTACTCGCGATATGCAAATGTAATAGAATTAACGTGGTGGCTTCTCTCCGCGTAGGGGACGAAGAGTGGGACGAGGGCAACGAGCAGAATGTCCTGGAAGCGGCCGAACAGGATAACGAAACGACGGCGATTAAGCGTGAGTGTTATTTGTTAGACTGCCAGCTCGTGTAGTTTTCTTTAGTATTTACGTACAACAGGTGGCAGAGTTTGCACACTGAATCATGCAGTGAAATAAATAAGACACGTTTGTCGCGTCTCATAATAAAATTAATATCGAATCGAAATCGCATCGAACTGACGCGTTCGAGCCATATTAATTAAATTGCCCGATGAAAACAAGGAAAAAAGTAAATACGGAGTTCATTCGGCTTTCACTCGATAAATCAACGTTTACGATACAAACGTCGATATTAACAGACGCAATTATTAAACGCGGTAACGGCATTTAAAATAAATTTCTCTTCCCCCTTTTCTCTCTCTCTCTCTCTCTCTCTCTCTCTCTCTCTTTCTCTCTCTTCCTCTCTGGACAGGAAACATAAATTAAATAAATTATGGTGTGCGGTGGAATGTTTCAGATGACGAGGAAGAGGAGGAGGAAGAGGAGGAAGGGGAGGAGGAGGAGGAGGAGGAGGAGGAGGAGGAGGAGGAGGAGGAGGAGGAGGAGGAGGAGGAGGAGGAAGAGCTGCAACGGGCGTTCAGCCGTCAGTCAGAAGGTAAAGTAACTTTTCCATCGAGCGCTCAGCGCTCGACAGATTCGCTGTTTTGCGAGTACGCACGCGTAAATCTCGAGCGCATCCGCCGCTCGAATTCGTAATAATTCCTCGAGACGAGAACTCGCGCGAGCGTGAGCGCGCGACTAAAATCGATCGCTTGGCGCAATGAGAGAACTGCCGTGCGCGCGCGCGCTCGCAACCGGCGCTCTTTGCGCAACAATGCGAAGAAATTGCGAGGAGTCGCATCGGAGTGCATTCCGGTGCATTACTCGAATTGCCCTACGGGCACGCAACAATGCGTCGAGATGCATCGTCATTGTTCGAAGGTGTTCAAGAAGCGCGATCCCGCCATAAATCCCATGAATATGGGATCCTGCGGCCCCCAGAGGACGACCCACGTACGCGGCACGTATCCCAAGTACACACGAGCAATGCGCGCCGAACAATGCCGCATCCGTGCGCATCTTTCACCTCTTTTCCGCGCGAATGATGAGGCATGCATCGGCTGCTCGTCGACAGAATGACAGGATTTTAACCCCTTGTTGGTCACGGTGGTCGAACGGCGCTCCGCGATGGCCGCACACGTGCGCGCGCGCGCGCGCGTCCGCGTCCGCGTCCGCGGATGGATACACGAGTACGATGCTCGACTTTGCTCTGCTCTATTTTATCTCTCACGATATTTCATCATCGTTTGAGCAAAATCGTTTGAATGAAAAATGCGCACCAACGACTGAATTGCGTCTTGTTGCGCTCGCGGTACGCGGCGACAATTATATTTCGTTCTTACGGGCGGTTAAACGGACGCAACTGTTATAAATATCCCGAAAGCCGATTTTGCGAAACGTTAAGTATCAATCATTTTTAAGCAGTAATCCTATTGGCTTGCTCAATGCACACGTACGACTTTGTTTTCTTGAGAGATTCGTTCATTCTTCATCTCGGTTAATTTGATTTGAAACATACAAAACGCATACGACGCGTACGATATCGTACAGTTTAGATCGGTTCGATTATTATTCACTGCGATCGTGCAATTATCGATAGTAAATCAATAATTAAGTTTCCGGCGTTCGCTCTTCGATGAGACACCCGACGAGGTAGTTTAGCCAAACAATATTTTTCCCTTCGCGTTGCTTCCCTCCCTCTTCCCCCGCCTCTCTCTCTCCCTCTCTCTCTCTCTCTCTCCCCCTCCCTCCCTATGTCCTTTCTCTTCGCCCCCTCTCTCCATCCCTCCTTCTTTTTGTCTCTTTATATTTTTCGACGTCTATTTTTCGTTTCGTTTCGTTTCGTTTCGTTTCGTCTGCAGTCTCTCGACAGTTTCCTACAAACTATTTTTGCGCTAAGTAAAATTTCCAGTTCCCTCGTGTGCGCGACGCCCTGCGGTACCGCCCTTGTTACGTAACTAGCGAAACTGTCTCGAAAGATTCGTACCTTTCCCAAGTATCCAGCAGTTTTCCTCCCCGAGGAGGCGGAAGATCAAACCTTTATCCGCTCCCCGTGTACGGCTCGATTATTATTTCAGGTTACCTTTCGCAAAGTGTACTTGCGCGCGCTTTATACTCGGAGGTAAAACCGGCTTGGAGGAGCTCGCGGAACGAGGTTGCCTCCCGTAGGAGGCGGCCCGCATTCCCTCGGGAGATGCCTCGTCCGTCTGCTTACCTGAAAACATCGGGCTTCCTTCGCTTCTTTAATACCCCGTGTACCCATGCCGCTCATTAAACCATTGGGACATCGTTATTCTCTCTCTTTCTCTCTCTCTCTCTCTCTCTCTCTCTCTCTCTTTCTTTTTGTGTGTGTATATTTCCCCCCTCTTTCTCTTTTCTTACTTTTCGACCCGATGAACACACCAATATCTCGCACTTACGACGATCGATATGTCGTTTAATGTTTTTTGAAGCTGCGCCTTGTGAACACATTTTGGAAACTAGACTCCTTAGAAAGTCTATCTTTTCTTCCCAGAGTCTTTGTTTTTCGATGATTTGTAAAAAGTAAAATATTGTTCGATGAAATCCCTTAAACGCTTGTCCGCGTGTTTCAATGGTACAGAAGCGTACAGCCGCTTTAAACTAAACACGCAATGAGAATACGGGTCAAAGTATCTGGCGAGATATTAACGCCAAAGTTACGTTTCACTTTCGAGTCGTCGAAGTTTGTCGTTCAACTCAGTGGAGCGTAATTGGTGCGGCATATAACAGACACACGTACTTTCGTGCGTTCTTTTCGTTCAATTGCAACATCATTTCGAGAAGTTGGATGTATCGTATCAGCTCGTTGCATTGACAGTATTTAAAGAAACAATATTCGTTCACCACCAGCTCCGCAACAAAAGGGATGGAATGGAACGACAGTCCTGGTTGGCGAACTGCAAATTTCCCCCTTTATTTGTTACGACACACACGACACATTCGCTGTCATCGCGTCATCGCGGCACACTTCGATATTTTCCGGGCAAGTGAATAATTCAACGAGCGATTTTGGCACGCCGCGCGATAACGTGCAATAACACGTTTACTATCATAATTTATTTAAGGCGAAGCTATAATTAATTCGCAGTGCATGCACTCGGTCGCAGGAAGAATTTCTAACGTTCGCGAGACGCTAATCGTGCGATTATTCCGTCGGGATGTCAGTCTGTTCCAGTCGCGGCTACAAAAATGCGTACAGATGCGCATCGATCGCATATTCGAATCGAAATGTCAATGTGTTTGACTTTTGATTTTTGGTAAGCAATAATCAAACATAAACGAATTAAACCATGATAAAAAGTAAGACGAGGATAAAAATTGGTATTATATTAATTATGTAACTTACCTAAACCTTACCGCAGAGAGATGCGCGATATACCATATATGTGAGTATTAAATTATCTAATAGAAATTAATGGGTGAGTGGAGAAAATAAAAAAATTAAACTTTCTCCTGTCATAATCTCATATACGTATGTGTATGCTCAGTATATGTTCACACGTGCACGTATTCTATGTAGAGTCGAATAAGCTGCATATTAATATATGTACTGCCTGTTAATATTAAGTATAAAGAAAAGAGAAATACGGGTAAAGTTCTTTAAGACGAGGATGCACTATAAATAAATATGCACGATTATATTCTTTATTGATCGTTCAAGTTTGACGGAATTTGCAGGATTAAAGGTGGAACCAAAATTTCTACTGGCGGAACCTCCTACATTTTCCCGTGATACATTTTAATGGCAAAGGTCTACTGCGCGGAAATCCATTTATTGTATTATAAATTCCAACTACTTTCGACAGCGGGAAGTATTACGTAATGACATGGTAATAGAATTTATTACATTACCATGTATAATATCTGCAGCGAGAGCTCGTATTATTTTGCCAGGAATGAATGATGGCGAGCGTATCGTTGGCCGATACAAGTCTGTAATGGAACTTTGGTTACAATATATCGACATAATAAGCACGGCTGGATCACCTTTGCCACCTGCGTCACCCTATCACCATTTCGGGAGGAATTGGCTCGCGCGGCAATTCTTCTCGTCGCATTAGAAGATGACTGTGGTGCAGAAATTGGCGATCTCTTAAGCCGAAGCTTTCCAGCTCGGGAAATGGCATTTCTGCGCATTTCTGTTCTTTTCGGCGCAAGATAAATTGAAAGTAAATAACTGTCGCGACCGTGTTCTGTATTCTCTCTCTCTCTCTCTCTCTCTCTCTCTCTCTCTCTCTCTCTCTCTCTCTCTCTCTCTCTCATTTCTTCGCACTCGCGAATACACAATTCCATAAACGGTAGTAAAAACAAAGTTACGCGTCGAGTTATCCGCGTACGATTGCGCGTGTGCATCAACCGGCAAATGATATACGCCGTGGTTCCAAAGGGATAAACGAGAGCTTCAAACATGACACCTTGACACGCGCGCGAGATCGCTAATGACTTCGCTACGAGTCTCCGGTAACACGACGGAGACAAGTGTTCGAACATAGTCGTGCATTCGTGTATTATCATCCGGGGAATATCGGCTTCCTTCCGCCGCCGTAAGGGTGCATGCATATACGGCGCGCGGAGCACGGGGAAAGAGAAACGGAGGAAGATCGCGCGAGAATTGCGGGTTAACGCCTTATTGCAACCGCTAGCTGAAGAGGAGTCAGAGGCGATATAGAGAGACGTAGCGACCTTCGCTGCCGCTTCGAAGGGCCGTTACGAGTCGCCCCCGCCGGGACTCGATTATTCAGCCGGTCTAGTTACGCGTCCGCAACCTTTTTTCTCCTCCTCCCCTCCTCTCCCCCGGCTCTGTTCGTCCTGTTCACTCCTGTTGTTGCGCACGAGTACAGCCAATTAACAGTCGTTGTGATGTCGACTCTCAGCTCCTTAACGCGCCTTAACGTTCCTCTTTCCCTATTTTTCACGCCGATTGCACCAACACCGATTCTCCCACGATTCGCCCACCTTACTTTGTTACTACATGAGAAAACAGACAGATAAAAACAGACGATCACGTGAAATATGCAAGTGCAAGTGCAAGTGCAAGTGTGCAAGTCTGCGATTAATGTGACAAACCGACAATGCCAATTCAAGTCTTCAATTTGTTTTCACCCGTTATCAAGACATACACGGAGGAACGATATTTTCTCGCTGAGACGTACGAGATGACATTCACTTTCAAATTTCGATAAATGTACTTTGACTGATGACCGGCTTCGCGCTCGTGCACGTTTCCTCGTATCGTTCTTATCTTATCGTAAACGTCTTTCTCCGGCGCTGATGAATCGCCGTTGTCTCGGCGAGAGGTATCGCGAGCTAAATTACACGGTACGTAAAACTTTGGCGATGCCCGTGGAAATTGTCGGGCGGATAAGCGAAAAGTTGCCGAGCCGCTCTCGTGACAGATTGAAATCTCTGACATTAAGAAAATGGGGGATCTCGAATCCCGATGGGGAAAGCCGGCACAGCTCCTCGGGCCCGAGGTGGTGGGTGACGGTCGGCAGGGAAGGTTGTAACATCACTCGGAATATCCTTCTCTCGCGGATTGTCTCGCAGGACTTTGCGGTAATTGCCGTGACAGATTTGAGTAGTTTCGATGGAGATTCGCGTTGCGGCGGATGGAAAGAAGGGGAAGACGGAAAGGAAAATATTTACTTCTAATCCAAATTAATTCCGCGTATGTTCTTTAGAAAAAAAATCCTCGTTGCGCTTCGTGACTTCACTCGGTCGTTGCGTTCGAGTAGCTTATCTTAAGATTCATGTAAATTCCATCTCGAGATACGGTGGATTTTGATCAAATATGGATACGCGATCGAGGGGAAGTAAAATGCAAAATGCGGAAACAACGAAACCGGAACAAAGCGAGACTACGAGGTTGTTTCCTGACGCGTGTTCCCCACGATGCGCGTATAAAATAATCCACGTAAAATAATCGCATCGAGCGGTCTTGATCTTGACTCCCCGCTGGGAAGGTGAAAAGTCCTGTAGCCCGTCGGTACTGCTGCGAAGGCGAAGGCTGCGAGGAGAGAGGTGAAGAGAGGGCGTGCGTTTGGGAGGGTGCGCTGGCACGAAGGTGCGGGAGGGCCGGGAGAGGGTATATTATGGGGAATGCCAGGGGAATCCCGAGGGACTCTAAGAGCAGCCCTGTGCGCATGCGTCGAGCTGATTAGTTCCCCCTGCCTTCCTCTCTTCCCTCCGCTGTCCTCCCTCTTTCACGTTCCCGAGTGCTGGCAGCGCCAGAGGAGAGCACGGAGTCCCTCGGGACCTGGCCCCGCTGCCTCTTCGCGCCCACCTACCCTCTCCTCATTGCCGAGTCTCTCCCTCCCTCCCCCCATCTCTCTCTCTCTCTCTCTCTCTCTCTCTCTCTCTCTCTCTCTCTCTCTCTCTCTCTCTTGCTTTCTCCTTATCTTTCGTCCCGTATTCTCCAGTTTCTCCTCTCCTCGCGATAGCTTTTCCTTTTTACGTTGTTGCGTCTTATATTCCCAATACCAGCACCCACTAATAAAACTCTCTCATTCCCATCCCCGGTATCTGTCTTCGTCTCGCTCCATATCTTCATCTATGCCTCGCTTCTTCCTCTCCTCGCTCTCGCTTCATCCCCTTTTTCCCATCTGGCATCGTTCCTCCCTCTTCTGTTTCTTCTTCTTCTCCTTCTTCTGCCGCTGCTGCTGCTGCTGCTGCTGCTGCTGCTGCTGCTGCTGCTGCTGCTGTTGCTGTTGCTGCTGCTGCTGCTGCTGCTGCTTATGCTGCTGCTGCTGCTGCTCCTGTTCTTGCTCCTGCTCCTGCTCCTGCTCCTGCTCCTCATCCTTCTCCTCCTCCTCCTCCTCCTTTTCCTCCTCCTCTTCCTCCTCCTCCTCCTCCTCCTCCTCCTCCTCCTCCTCCTCCTCCTCCTCCTCCTCCTCCTCTTCCTCTTCCTCTTCCCTCTCCTCCCCCTTCTCCTTCTCCTCTACCTCTTCTTCCTCCTCGTCCTCTTCGTCGAGTTTTCCACGTTTTACGTCTCGCGTCTTATATTCCCGATACAGCGTCCGCTAATAAAGCTTGTGTGTTTCGCAAGCCCCTACGGGCACCCCAAACATTTTGGGAAATCGCGTTTCCATGGTGCGGCCACGCGGTTGCAATTGCACATTTCGCCGGGTCGCAGTCGATGATGAGTAATTCATGAGCGACGCGTAATTCGACGAAATACAGACTACCGTCTGCCTTTCGTCGGCTTTCTTCAAGTTATTAGATACATTCCAGCCCATTCTACGTCTCATTTCGATCGATTCGCCGGACTCTGCTCGATCCGAGTATCGATTAAACAAGTCGTATCCGATCGAGCAAAGATAAGGAGCTGAAAGTTAGCAGCGTCGTCGTGTGCGGCCCGTCATTTTCTCCAACGTCGACGCGGCTAAGTTTGATCGTTCCGATCTTTTTATCCACGCTTAAGCATTTACGACGCGTATCGACGCGGGTCCTCGCGACCGGGAGTCCGGGAGCCACGAGTGCACGAGTGCTCGATCGGACTCCTGATCGGAAGCAAGGAGAACTGCTGTAGCTACAATGGCGCTTTCTCGACGCGACTGTACTTGGCGATATAAGGGTGTCCCAGGTGACGAGCTGCCTCGGGCCGTGGCGCAGCTCCTACGTATCCCTCGGGACCGACTCCAGGTCCCTCTATCTCTCTTACTCCCGTCCCCTCTCGCTCCGCTGTTGCCCCGCTCGCGCATCCCTCGCCCTCGTTCCTCCGCTCGTCCTTCTCTCGTGCGAACCTACACGATGAATCCTCTCTAGCGCGCGTCGTAGCTGTATTCCACCTACCACTGTACCCGGTACGGCGTACACGGCCGCGCGCGCTTCGCCACCCTCGCGCACGGATGCACCTCGCAAACGCAAACGCAAACGCAAACGCATACGCGCGCGCGCGCGCGCGCGCATCGACGCTCGCGGAGACTCGTAAAGCGTAACGCGTTCGTCGAACACACATGTACGCGGGTAATCAGTCTTCTTTTCCGCGGCTGCGTTCGCGCGTAACCGAAACTCGCCGTGTGCCGGGGTGTGCGTATTTCGTCGTATTTTCGCGAAATACGCCTCTTCTCCTCACCGCGCGCGCGCGCTCTATCTCACCGACGACGACAACGCGCCGACAAACGCGGAAAATGTGACACGGTCTCATTATAAACTCACTCGCGCCGCGTTCTCGCTTCCCGCCCGTAATACGGAGTAATACGATTGCGTCGTCGCGCGATAAACCTCTGCGCCTGCAGGTGCTGCAGCTGCGCGGGCGCGAGAGAGAGAGAGAGAGAGAGAGAGAGAGAGAGAGAGAGAGAGAGAGTTTGGCTTGGCCTAGGCGAGATGCGTTTATACGCCGCGATCCACGCGGCGTGTTTATCAGTCATCGTGCGCGCGTATGCAGACCCGTGCCCCGTGCGGGAGCCCATATTCGATCGGCTGAAAAATGTCAAAATTATCGAGAAAGATTTTGAAAAATATACCGCCGAATCCGTTCAAATCGGTCGGATCACGCTTCTTGCGTGGCCGCTTCTTCGCGCCGACCGCGATTCATTAATTTTTTCCTTCTTCCTAAGTGTGGCCTTTAAGCAAGCAGAAAGCGAGTTTATTCCAATACGCACTGGAACGCTTCTTCTTCTTCTCTGCGATTATGCTCTGCTGATAAATCGCTTCCGTTGGGGAAAGCGGCTTTCCAGGAAGCGTTTCCAGGTAGCGAGACGCTACCTATCACGTAGTGACGCTTCGGTCGTGCTTTAAATTGTACAATCTGCACAGCGTCGCATCTAAGCGTACGGCGAACGGCGAAGTCTTCTTTCGAGAGATTAGCACGACATTTCGGAGATTAGTTCAGCGACTGCAATCGTGGCTTCTCTCTGGTCGTGGATAACCGACAAAGGACGACGGAATACCGTACTGTTATTTCTCTCTCGCGCAAACGAGACGAGAGAGAGGTAGGGAGGGAGGGAGGGAGGGAGGGAGGGAGAACCCCGAGCAACTTTCGCGTACGCGTGCGTACATAGGTAGGTGTCAGGAGGAGGAAACGAATAGATGAAGCTCATTTAATAACCACGACTAATAACTCGTGGCACTCGTTCGCTCGTGTCGTAATTGCTCTCTTCGGCCTTTCCTCGATAAAACTTGGTAATTCGAGGAGATAAAGGTTATTCGGTATCTCGAGGCCATACCAACGATCCTCCTCCTAGAATTCGCGCATGTCGCCTCACCCGCAGCACCCTCTTCCTGACCGATCTTTTGCACAATAGCACCCTTTAATGCTTCGTATAATGCTTATTATACCATTCGTTTTGCGATCTCAGATCTGAATGTTGGCAACATCCTCTCTGATTTTCTGAATAAAAATTTTGACTTGATTGAAAATAAAATAAAGAGATTTTAAAAGAAGAAGAGAGAGAAGATGAGAGGCTTGCAGAATCTAGAATCTAATTGGAAATCAACAAGAGCTTGTGCGCGGTTTTTATCGTAAAACTGTGTAGACTGCATCAGAGATGCAGATGAGTGACGGATGTCGCAATGGTGTCCAGATAATGTGTGCTTGACCTTGATCAGACGGTGCTTTGGTTTGGGTATTTCAAATCTTTAAACCATCAAGCGCGAAACAAGTTTGTCATAGAACCGCGATTGTTCAATGTTGCGTAACCTCCTCGGATTTCTCGGAGGTCAACGTTCCAGGTGGATAAATGAACAAAATCTATCAAATACGCGAAATCATCGAAATCGTCCACGGCGTTAAATTCGCGGCACATTATAGCGAACTTCCTCGCTCCTCCTGTGGCATGCATCGGGATGCATTGCGCACGGAAAGAGACTCCCCCCGTTCTCTCGGTCGATGACGTTCCGGGAGCTCACAGCGGTGAGCTCGCGGCATATCGAAATATGACGGAAGCAGTCCCGGGGTATCAAGGGACCCCAGGGCCAGCGACACAACCCAACTTAACTTTTGCGCGAACATACGATATCGGGCACCATGCTAACTTTATGCTAATCTTCCCTTCTTAGGCTCTACCGGCACTTCGCATTCGATGAGAATCTACATCGCGGGAAACTCGCCTGTCCTGTTATCCTCGGACCTTTTGCCGGACTTTTTGTCGGCAAAGATCGGAGTTTAAAGGATTGCGGGATCCTCGCTGACACAAGGGCTTGTCACTTTCAAACTGTGAGAGATATTCAGACTGTGATTATTAGAATTAAATCCGTATTTTTCGCGAAGAAGATGTTATTATAAATCTCTTCTTTGTTCCATTGATACGAGCTCATCGACATGGTCAAAGGTCAAAGGTCGCGGCAATATTTTGGACACAAGGATTGAACGACGCGCGCGAGTATCACAAAGCTTTCTTTTCCCCGGGTGTGTATCCTCATTTTGCCTCAGTTCGTAATGAAATATGCAAAACCTCCAAGATCGATCTTTCGTTTAGGTAAGGTGCGTGTTATCTTGAGGTGAAATTTTCGCCGGACGGCTTGACTTGGCTGTGCACGCAGCCCGGAAGATAACATTTTTATAGGTTGAAATTTCGCCACAGTCACCCCGCGCGCCGAGTTCATACGTCAGCTCGCGGGATGGACCGTAAAGGGGTGCACACAGCTGCGTGTCGTAAACGCGCGGCGTTACGAGGCCGTAAGCTCTCGCGGAACCAGTTAACCGGGGAATTAGCGCGCCGGCGAACTCGAAATTACGGCGCGTACACGCGGCTTTTGACATCGGTCGAGGCCGAAAGGGTGGGCTGCGACCCTTGACAAACGCGGCTGCGTTGTTGAGGGGCCGCGTATAAATTTCGCCGGATGGCACGCTTCATTTAAGACCGCTTCGGACAGCGGTCAACATTAAAGCCGCTTCAACTTCCGGCTCAATTTGAAATACGAAGAGGAGAAACGCACCCGGAATCTCTCGATATGGCGTGCGTATCTGGCGATCGAGAAATTGAAACGATCGACCATACACAAGCTTTCAGGACGATACAGAATGGAGAAGCGGTAACAATCCTGTAACAATCGCGTTCGCGTTCGCGTTTACGAAGTCCATAAGGTCACGGCATCTCGGTCATATATGAATGAGGTAAATGAAAGAAGGAGACTCTTCGTCCCAGGACTATCGGATCAAATCAATTCCTACAAAGCTGATGTCGGCTTTGTATCGCACGTCATCGTCGTATCGCATCATATGTATACGCGTTTACGCGCGCACGTACGCATCGTCCGCACGGTGCACATACACATACACATACACACACATGTACACCTGAGGATACAGGGCTGATAGTCCTGCAACGGCGAGGTACAAGGAACAGCCATCTTTCTCAGAAAGAAATTAAAGTTTTCCCCGAGGTATAGTCTTCCTCCCGCCGTTCCCCTTCGTCCTTCCTCATTCTCCCTCATCTGTCTTTCTCTCCTTCTCCTTCTCCTTCTCCTTCTTCTTTCTTTCTCTGGCCGCTATCTTACGCCGAGTCGGTGTTAGGGCCGGGTAGGTCGAAGGATACTGCCATAGGACGTCGTGGGATGTCGTAGGGTGGCACTGGCTAGCCAGCCTATTGCTATTGTTTGTGACGCTCCCTGGGGACGGGCCTGCCCTTAACAGTGGCATGTGCCGATGACACTGTACCGGGTGTCCGCGATACCACCACCACCACCACCACCACTTGCCGCTCTCGCGACCGATCGGTGCTCGGTCATTAGACCATCTGAACGGAAATCCGTCGCTTATTCCTTCGTAAATCGGCATCGCCGATTATAACGAACGATCGTTGCGCACCTATTGTGTTGTGTGCGCGAGATCTCTCTCGCGTGGACCGTCCCCACACCCCACCCCTCCGCCATGATTTCGATCGTGCAGGACCCTCTTGAACTCTTCTTCATCCTTCCTTGTTCTTTTCCACTTTAATGAACGCGGGCAGCTGCGAGAAACTGCCTTTATATTTGTGTGCCTATTTTTAGACACGGCATTTGGAGACTTATCGCGTGCACATTCGGACAGTAGTCACGAATTATGAAAGCTCATTCCACACGCGGTCATTATCCCACACCAATGGGCGAAATTAGCTTACAAATACCAGCGCCGGCGGTGTCTATTATTTCCGGGCGAATTAGCCGGTTCAAAAGTCGGCACCGCGCCGCGACTGCAATTCCATTTCCCCGACGAGAAGGGACCGCGCTCGCGTTTTATTTCGTCGGCGGTTTCGGCGGTGGCGTCGATGATATCGGCCGAGACGGCCAATTAAAAACGTATCAGCCAACCGGGCGCTTCGAATTTGAGCGCCGGCCGAATTGAAGCACTCCGAGAGCGCCGGGTTTCGCTCTCGTCATCTCGCACAGTTCGCATAGATCGCGATCTTGATGGCACAAAAATCTGAAATCCAGATATATACAGAAATGTGATTTTCATGTTTCAGAACAAAATGTCCTTGCACAGCTCAGATGAGAAATAAGAGCTATATCTCTGTAAATTATTTATTAAAAATTACGCTTCTATATATATATATATATATATATATATATATATGTATATCTATAAATATATGTATACTCTCGTATTTCTTTTTTGCCTCCAATTCATATTTTGATATTTTTCATATTCTCGTAATATAGTGTTCCAACTTTATTTTTGCGTAGTTTTACAAAGAGAGAAACGTCAAACCTGGCGATATTGATTAGCGGGATTTTCCCTCGTCAGAGATGCGCTGTCAGAAGGAACTAAAAATAATCAGCGCGTGAGCTGTACTAAAGTTTCATAGGTGCATCGTGCTTGCGACAGCGCCGTTAAGGATCTCAACAAGGGAGACAACAGCGAACGATAATGAGGCGTACAGTTCACGCGACGATAGAATTAAGCGTATCTCGCTAATAAGCCAAATATAAATTATAGAGTCAGCTTACCATAATAATTTGTATTGTCACGTGATTGACGCTTTTACTCTGCCAATCTAGGGGTCGGCGGCGCTTAATTGGGCTGTCATTACGCCGCCTTGTGGGACGCGGGACTCGATTTAAATTACGTAAAACGATAGCGCGACGTTAACGATCAAGTGACAACGTGTGTAATCCTGAAATTATTTTCCCCGTCGCGCCTTCGTTTCTTGCAATTCAGAGCCCGTGCACAAATCGGCCGTAGCCGAAAAGTGAAAAGTAATTCTTCTCTCTCTCTCTCTCTCTCTCTCTCTCTCTATCTCTATCTCTATCTCTATCTCTATCTCTCTATCTCTCTATCTCTCTCGATGAGTTTCGCGCGTTTTGTCGTCTGATAACGGAATATTCGCATCCCGCGTCTCGATAATAGCCAAGTATCGAGACACATCCCCGCCGATATTGAGTGTCTTTTGTCATTGATACTTCATCGTACGAACCACGCGGAATATTCGATATTATCCCCAAGTATCGTAAGCATCGCGTGTCTCTATACCCACACACACGTTGCTCCCAGCCGGGATCGAATTCCGACATCGAATGAGAACCGCGACCGTGAGAGCCACTGGCGCGATCCCGCGGGACCACTGGGAGCAGTGGGAAGCCTCTGTACCCGTGCTGGGGCTATACCAGGCTACGCCGTAGAGAGGGAGCTCCCCAAGGAGGTAATTACCCTCCCTGCCGCCGCCCGACCACCCACAAGCCATCGCAACTTCAACTCCTGCCGGAGTTACATGCTAATACAAAACCAAAACCGGTTCCCAACAGCTTCGCTCCGGCCGTCAAATTCCCAAAATTCATATACATACGCATCTATATATGTGTGTGTGTGTGTGTGTGTGTGTGTGTGTGTGCATGTAAATATATAAATACATACACACATGTGTATATGTACTGACGACAGCAACACGCGTGAAAAATGATGCTGAATGTCGCGATGCAATCGATTCGAGTATTTACGCGTAATATCTGACCGCTGGTGCGTTTAGCGTGTGTCGCATCGTGAGGATCCATGTAGAAATTGGGGTCGCATTTTTTTCGTTTTTGCCCGTGATACCGATTGAAATATTTTCCTCGCACAGAGCATCGCGCAAAAGGCAAAAAGAAAAGAGAGAAAAACAAAAAAATACCGTTATCCGTTTGTATCAAAGAACCGACGTAGCGGACGATGTCGACTGCATCGCGTCGTATTATGTGCATACGCTTCCGTACGAAACAGAAATTTATTCATGCGGAAGAAACGCAACTATGCGCGCAAAAATACGTACGCTTTAAAAATAAAAATGCGATGGGATTAGTTTCGTACATAAGGATGAAGAATAAAAGAATGAATGCGTGACAACTATGGGAGCATTAGCGGACCGTATCGTCGCGCGAGTTACGTCCTTTTCGCGTTTCACCGCCCCTCTTTCTTTCCAGGAGCAAAATAGCAACAATAATTATTTCTCGCGAAGAAACCTTTTTGCATCGTCATTTATTTTTTCTTTCCAATTTCCTGTGTTCCGTTTCGTGTCGCGCAAACAAACGAGGAGAACGCAGAGTTTTTTGTTTCTCCACAGCGGCACTTTTATATATTTCGCCTGAAATTTTTATTTTATATTTCACATTTGTATCGCGGTGCGCGATGTCGCGCGATACAAATTCGTTTTTTTTTAATTGGCGAATTTATTTGTTGCGTCGTACGCGCAACCACCACCGAAACGCCGCGCGCCGCACAATAATACAAGCATATTACGATTTTACGTTTGCAACGCGCATAACACTCGATAACATTCTCGCCGCGCGGAATATCGGGTGAAATAGTTCGATTTAGGATGACGCGATATGTGGATACGATTTTCGCAAACGAGACAGAGCCTCCCGATTTCCCGGGTTTCGCTCGGTCGCTCGCTCGCGCGCGCGCGCGCGCGCGAATTAAATATTCGACGCGCAATCTAGGGCGTCGCCAAAAATTCACGCGATTGCGTCTCGAAGTGAACAGCCTGCACTCTCTTCTCTCTCTTTCACTCCTTCTCCCTTCTCCCTCTTTCACGCCCCTTTCCTCTTTCCTTCTGCTTCTGGCCCGCTCGGTGCGTTTCGGTAACAACGACAAACTGATTACCAACGTGGCGTCCCAAGCGCGGCCTTGGAACTCCCAAAAGTCATACCCGTAAAAAAGGACTATTGTGCACCGCGGACTTCCGGGTTATTTATACGAGTTATCTCGTCCCCGAAGCGGCGCGAACCGCGCGCCGTTGCGCCGCAGTTGCAACTGCAATGTTCGCGCTGTGACTTACGAGCGATGATAATTCCAGCAGCTTGAGTGCCCGGCTTTTCGTTTCGCAGTCTTAACGTTTTATTCCGCCGCGGTCCTTCGCGCGGTGTGTCTTATCAATGAGTTATTCGCAGCGGAGACGGAAGCAACACGAGAGAACGACCAAGAAATTAAGCAAAGGTCGCGATGGCTGCGACTCGCGGTAGGTTTAAAATGAAAATTGTTGCACCTGTTCGAGAGCGGTGATCACGATAATCACGTATCCTTCACTGACGAGGGAAGGAAAGTTTGGTCCACGCGCTCACCAAACGCACCCTCCTGTACGTTAAATGATTTCCATGCTTTTGAAAAAGATAATTCAAACTTTTATTTATATTGTGCATTGTGCAAAATTTCCAAACTGTTTAATAAACAAGTGGAAGCAATATCCTTCCTCACGTAATCTTGGCGTGTCAATCCCCTCATTCGAATGATCGAAGCGTATATTATCACATATTTCGCTTTTAAAGATTCAGGTTCCGAAGAAACCCGAAGATTCTCACACAACGATGACTCGCGAAGCATTACGCACCGAATTAAAAGTTCAAAGTTAACCGCGGCTTCGCCGCTGCCTCCGCTGTCGGAGAGTAAACACATCTCTCACATCTCAATCTCCCGTGAGTGGCAACTTGTCCCACCCTGTATGTCCGGGGGATGTTACGGCACCTAATAAAAATAATCCCACGATACACGCGGGATACGTGCGGAGAGTGTTTTATCATCGGCAGGCTAATAAAACCGCGCGATAAACAGCATGCGTCGTCGCCACCGCGATACCGCGTCACTCTCCATCCCTCCGCGTCGTCGGAGACGTACAAAGAACGGAATGTAATTTTTCCTCCTTCTTTTCGTCTTATCGACACGAAGACGCGAGAACGTAAAGTTCGATTATCGACGCGACTCGACGACGCGTCGGCCGCGGTTGTTTCCCGCAAGTTGTGCTTAAAGTCGCGCGTATCCCGGTGGGAAATTTGAATTTTGGCCGGACTTCCTTCGCGTGTGCGCGCCCGCGCGCACGTGTGTGTGTGTGTGTGTGTGTGTGTGTGTGTGTGTGCCGGTCCAAGGCGGTTCGGTCTCCTATGCGCAGGAATGGGCTGTGGGAGCCAATATCACCGGGGTATGGCTCCCGCGGGATCACCGCCGCTCTTTTCCACCCTTTCCCGTATTATTCGCGTCCGCGCAAGCGGCATCATCTGCGGCGGCATAGGCTGCCGCGCATATCTCTGAGCTCGTTCCGCTCGATCGCCCGAAATCCCATGAAATTTCAATGCGGAATCCCTATTAAGGGCTGCCTGTGAGCAGGTTACGACCGTGGATCTCCGGCCGCCCTCGGTGGCCGGACGGCAAGGGACGAATGATACGGCGAAAATGATTTAGCTACGCGTACCATCTTTATCAAATCCGAGCCTTGAACCTTAAACGTGCGCGAGTTTCGGTCATGAGAGAGATTTACATCTTCTTCTCGGTATTTGTGCTTTCTCCTCGGAGAATGTGCTCTTCTCTTTCAGAGAGAGAGAGAGAGAGAGAGAGAGAGAGAGAGAGAGGCAGCGGCCAAGAAATGTCTATATTGTTATCTCATCTCTTGCGAGTGGCCCAAAATTTAGTTTAGATTAATCAAACATATTGCACATGTCTGAATATATAACTAAGCTACATATACTAATCGCGGAAACTTATTTCTTTTGTTTTAGACTACCTGCGAGATGGCAGACCAACTTCCGTCCAAGGTCCTGATCTGGAAAATCACAACAGCCTCGATAGCGGTGAGTTAAGTTTGTTCATCTCGAGTTTGGATACGTCAAATATCAAATCGAAATGAATTAGCCAAATTCTCTCATAACTTGACGGGACGTGAGAGTAGGCATTCGCCGCACCTTCGAACTTTTAACTTCGAACTTTTAACAATTATATCCTTTCGCCTCGCGATAATTAAACACGTCTGGAATCGTCGAGATTACATAAAGGCGGTTCTTACTAATCCAAAGACTCTAATAGGCGCCCTATCGGGCGGTAAAAAGGGGTCGCGGACCCTTTGTGTTTAAGATTGCTCGTTTCGACTGGCAGGAAATTTAGGGATAGGATCCTTGAGTGACGGGGATAGGTAGGCTTGCGGCGGAAGGAGGACTTTAAAGAGAGGACTTTGCGAGAAACTTTGAGTTACGATATTTGGACTCGAATATGGTACACAGGTTTTCGCTTTGACATCGTAGTACGAATCGACCAAGGTAGAATTGATCTGGGAGGAGGGGAACCATATTTTTATCAGGCTCAAAGAGCCTGAGGGGGACTTCCTTCGAAACAGTGTTAATGCATTTAACTTGACATGATTATAATTTCCGCCAGCTCACTCCCAATTGCGGATATTCCCAGCAAAATTGAAAATTTCGACACAATATCTATTTCTCATTCGTCTTTGCAAATAAACAAGTGAAAAAAAATGGAGAGAGAGAGAGAGAGAGAGAGAGAGAGAGAGAGAGAGAGGAAAGTCGATGCAAATATATTGCAATTTGCTTGGATTGCTGAGGATTGTCACTTCGTATATTTCTGCGTGCGTGACACACACATCACATCGATTGTAAGACATGGCTAATGCGCCAATACGAAGCTCCGAGTGCTCCGAGAAATCGTGTTACTCGGCATAGCCGAGTTGTGAACAGATAGTGCTCTCAGCAGCCTTCTCGGTACGCGAGACACAGATACAATAGTCTCATGCATTCGACATATGCTTACTGTAACTCTATTACCTCGCAACAGTCGAAGCTTCGGTAAGGGACGGAGGGATTGAGCCGACTTAAGTTGACTAATCTCTCTTTGGCTCAGCCGTACCGGACGAGGCAGTCGTAGTAGATAAATCAGTACTGAGTAGACAGTAGGCTACGTAAGATCAATCGTATATATATGGTATACTTACTCTCCCTGAATCTATCGATCCCGAACGGCACGATCATTGAGTGATCGCGATGTCATTCGTCATTTACGTGAGATTAAGACAAACCATTGCGCGCAAACGAGTGAGCCGAGACTCGCGAGAGTGATTATTCCTTCTTCGAATTTTTCAACTTACAAACTCGGCGGTAATAACTGCCAATTTCCGCGATGGTCAATGGTTCTACGATGTCCATGCAACATTCTTCTTTGCTTGTAT
The DNA here is from genome assembly GCF_003227715.2 of Harpegnathos saltator. NCBI lineage: Eukaryota > Metazoa > Arthropoda > Insecta > Hymenoptera > Formicidae > Harpegnathos > Harpegnathos saltator. Next base: position 349,834 of record NW_020230188.1, on the reverse strand, counting down.
ACCTATCTATCGTACCAAGTGCAGTCCGAGTTCGCCTAGAGTTAGACATCAACCGAAAGCGTTCGATATGTCAGCGGAAAGATCTTGCGGAAACGACTGTGTACCGATGTCGTTAGCTCAAATCGGAAATTCGTGGAGGCTTTCCTCTCTCTCTCTCTCTCTCTCTCTCTCTCTCTCTCTCTCTCTCTCTCTCTCTCTCTCTCTCTCTCTCTCTTTCTCTTTCGTCTACCTTCCTGCTCATGGGCCCGAGCCCGTGGTGCAGCTCCCCGATGACTGCGCAATAATTGGAGGATTACCGCTTTCATGATGGCTAACGAGTTTCCGCGAATTTGACATACGCTTATACACGGTGATTCGATTAGCGCGGGCTAACAGAGAGATCGGGCTTAGTCTGGGACAGACGAAGTTGACCGGGTCTGGTCGACTCAGGGCGGCGAAAAGGGGCGGTCGACAGAGAGGGTGGTCGGTTTGCCAGCTTGGCCGACGGCTAGCCAGCTAGCTAGCGCACTCCTGGGAAGACGTAAATGTGTCCCTTTAGTGCCAGCTTTCGTCCTACGATACGTCCGCCAAAGGGCTTGGCCACTCTCCTTCTCTTCCTCTCCCCCACCTCCCTACCTTGTCGCTACATCTCTCTCTCTCTCTCTCTCTCTCTCTCTCTCTCTGTATGACTTTCGAGAGAGCGTGTATCTCAGAATTCACCGACGTACAGGATTCGCCGCAGGATTCGTGCGCGATCGCTCTCGCTTCTTCGCGTCTACTGATCGAGACACCGTGACCCTTACCAGCAACCAACTTGCTCCGATGTAAAGCCGGAAAATCGGATGTAAATACATCGGTAAGCTGTACAAAAGGGCTCACGAGTTCATAGTTTATATGATCTTACCGGTGACCACCGGAAGCCACCGCGCGTTGCACGCATCTCGGGAAGCATCTCAAGTTTGGTCTATAACTGCGAGACGAAATGTGAACAGTCTGATTTCTTTTTTATTGATCGAACAGATCCTAAGATTCACGACTCCTAACCTGTATCACGACACATGGTCGTGATACAGTTGCTTTTATTTCTTCAATTGAATTATCTCAACGATTCTTTCGTTCCAAGTAAGGCGGGCTCTTATTGTACAATTCTAAATAGTACACCGCTTGCTGAGAGACAAGACAAGAGACTAACAGCGAATTAGACGTAAACGCGCACCGAGCAATTTCCGCAAATTGCCGCGGCTGCGTACCTTTTTCCCCTTCGCGAGGGCGCTTCATCCTGCATCGGGGTTTAGATCGGGATAAGTTCGCGCGCGCACCACGCACAAAGGGAATGTGGTAGCAACTGTACTGCAGTATGAAAGGACTAGATTTAATGGCGGTTACAGCAGACGCCATACGTACGTACGTGTGGCAGTAGTTTGTACTTAGAGATGCGCAAGCCGAGCTTGTCGGACGAGCAAACACTTAATTAACCCTTCAAGTTAGCGCTCTCTAGCCTCTCCGCTTCTTCTCTCTCTCTCTCTCTCTCTCTCTCTCTCTCTCTCTCTCTCTCCCTCTCCTCTTCCTTCCTTCTTCCCTCTTCCCCGCCCTCTTTTGCTCGCTGCTCGCTACGTCGTCTTCTACTGCATTTGAAATGAAAATAGTACTTTACCCTCTATGCGGTAGAATCCGGCAAGATTCATTGGGACTCACCGCGTTGACCGCGGCGGTACAGTCAACTAGAATATACTTCGGAGAGTGGAGCGGCAGTGTAGGAAAATAATTCACTGATTCTCAGTTTCTCACGCAACTAGTCTCTGAAGAGTCACGAGTCACGAGTCTTGGGTAATCTGGCGATTATGTTAATGCTTCTTGAACATTTCGAAAGGAATCTTCGAATTCAAATGTATCAACATAGATGTTAAAATGTGTTTCGATTCAATTGTTACAATACATAGTGCATGAAATAAGGCAGAATCGTGTATCATTATCTATCCTCGGTACAGCGTCTCTATCTGTTCTGTGTGTAACACAGCCAAGAGCCGAAGATTTTACAGGTGCATTTGCATCGCCAAGACCGATATTCCGAAACCAAAGCTGTGGGATCACCACGCAAATTAAAAGCAAGCAGTTTCAACCCCTTCTCGCTCTTATCACAGCTGAGACAATCGAGGAGGAGAGAGAGAGAGAGAGAGAGAGAGAGAGAGAGAGAGAGGGAGAGGGGCAGTCACCTACGCCGACGAAGGGCGTCGCGTCGCGTCGCGTAGGTAGGTAAGTTCGGGCTCTCGTCCCCGCGGGCATTCTCAGATTCGCGGAGATCCCAATCTCTTAGGCGGGTCGCATCTCTTTTCGGTTCCAGTCAGTCAGTCACTCGATCCCGCCGCTCACCCCTGCCTCTCACACCTACCCCCGTTGTGACCCCCGCGTGCTCTATACCCGGGAGACCCATTGCAACTTTAAGCGCCTCGCATTACGGGCGTTCGACTCGTTTCTCTCGATTCGGGCTTCGCCCGAGGCCGTTCCCTTCTTTTCCGCTCTTAATTTAGCCATCTACCACTAACCTTCACCGGTCGGGTCGTCTACGCTGCTCTCCACCACCACCCTTCCCCCCACGAGGAGCCGAATTCATTTCAGATGTTTATCTCCGGCGGGAGAATCAGCTGAAAAACGAATTAAGCTCGGGCGATCGTGTGAGTTTCCTCGCAAGATCGAATGTCCGGAATCGTTTTTGACTGATACCTGGTCGCTTTACCCCTGATATTGATTCATTTTCTAATGACAAATGCCGCCAGGAATTTTCTCGCAAAGTTCGTGTTCGCGTCGACACGAATAAACACGAGCGATATTCCCAGCGACGGATTGCCTCTTTTTATTCCACTCCAGACAATACGAGCGGAGAAAACATTGATGAGTATTATTAATTTGCGCGGAAAACGATAGTCATTGATGGATGTTTCATTTGCGCGAGAGCTCGACGCATACTGTGCAAAATGTGTGTTATTTCTGTGAGACCCTCACAATGCGTATATCAATCAACGGATGCTCATATCAAACCAGGGTATTATTTTAATAACAACAGGCCGAACAAATAATTTCAACTCTTTGCCCGTTTCGCTAGCTGATCAATTATTGAAAGTTCGAAATGAGATAAATAATTAATTATTCACAAGTAAATGAATTACACAATGAATCTCTCTCTCTCTCTCTCTCTCTCTCTCTCTCTCTCTCTCTCTCTCTCTCGCTCGTTTTCGATTTACGAGACTGGATATTTTAAATTATAATTAGTCAGTCGTAATTAATTTGTAATTAGTCAATGGAACCTTTTCAATCATGCAGGCGATTTCGGGCGAATCCGATCGAATCCCCGCGACGCGCGAATAGATATTATATTTCTCGCGAACGCGCATCGATCAGGTTTCGCGGCGGTTGAACGTCTTCTCACCGGTTCACCAACACCGGGCCTCGTAACAACCTCAGAGTTGACATGCTGAAAATTTAACCCGCGTCCGTCTTTAGACCCCGAGGTGGCTCACAGCTCCTCATCTATTATTCGGCAAGTAGCACAGCCTATCTTCGACCTGGCATCCTTAAGAAGCCGGAATAAGTGATGAGTAAATCACGAGAGGTGCCATTTTACCATTCTCGTGTAATTAGAACGCGTGCGTTGTCATTATACACAATATTCTTTCCGAGTTTTTCTTAGAAGAAAGAGAGTCATTCAAAGAGATTATAATTAAAATTATGTAATAATTATTATGCGTGTTGCAAAAGAGGACGTGGTGACTTATTTCGTCGTTTAAAAATAGTTTCTCACGCACGAGAATGATTATTGAAACAGAGTTCCAATAAATCATCGAGTCCACGGTGTAAGTGTTCGTTAATTGACAGCGTCGGCGGCTGAAAATTGTGTCAGTTGCGCAGGCACAAACGAATGTGTGTGTGTGTGTGTGTGTGTGTCGATCGCGACGATCACGGACTAATTTCGTCTGTTCGTCCGGACGAGATTCGCCGTTGTCCACCCGACGCGATGGTTGGTGGTCGGTGGCGGTAATTAGCGCGGACGGACGTGGACACGAACGGGCACTTTAAATGTCCACCTCCACGGGCGAACGCCACGTTGGCTTAATTCGCTTATTATTTAATAAACTTCGGAAGTTTCACCATGCCATCGGCCGAATCTGAAACGTCAGCCAGAGGTCGTCGACCGCGCAGGCCGCGCATTTCGCTTCGAATTTTCGCATTCTTTTCATACAACAGATGACCTTTCTGATGATCCTTCATCGATATTTTTACCGGAGAGAAATTTTCAATCTGTCGCAAGTTGTTTCTTCATAATCGTAAGCACTGCGGGATTCTTTGGGGAAAGCCCAAAGAGATCTTTCCTGAAAACTGATAAATTTTTTACGTACGTACTCTACGTACTTATTTATTAGATGAAAAGAGAGAAACGAGTGGGTAGTCAAGTAAAACACAAGTAGATGATATGAATGTTAATATAGAATATCAAAATGTGAAAGTTTTTATTTGAAAAAGTTTATTGTTTTGTATCGTGTGTTTTTCGTGTGCGACTTTCTTTTGCATTCCACGCGATTCATTTAAAAAAAATTAGGTTTTATATATATATATTTTTTTTTTTTTTTTTTCTTAATCTTCGTTTCATAAGTTTGATCATAAATTTTACCATCGGGTTTCTAAATCTCATTCGGAATTGTTGGTCTTATCGACTGACGGTACAATCGATTTCTCTCCATAGTGTAATACGTTTCCGCTGTAGCGTTACTTGTACTGTGATGAGCACTAACATTCAGAAATTGTACAAATAAAGATAGTTTACAGGAAGATATGCTTTTATAGAGAGAAGAATGACAAGTAATTAATCAGTTTTCATTTTTAAATTGTAAAACATTATCACTATACAATTCTCTTTCGTATCAGCATGGATTCAGTAGTATTGAGAGTATATATTCTGTTGTGCGGATCACAAACTCATTTCTACATTAAACTCATCACTACATTAAAATAAAACTTTACATACTTTCGAGATTTATACCATAGATTCGATGTGTAAAAGTAATTGAATGAAGATAAATCGATACATCCACAAGTAATCTAAAAAATAGAACCAATATTCAAAACATAATGATTAAAAAGCTGCTAGTTTTCTCAGAGTTCATGGAAAACCTCTCGGCCACCCTTCGTTGTTAAGAAAGAGAATCGTTAACATTGATAACACGTCCAGCTGGAAAATTAACGCCTTAATACTCGGCTCTCTCACGCCCTCTTCCTTCCGTTCGGGTCTTCAGGTTTTCATAGCTTCCGCTCCCGACGCTAATAAAATAATAAACACACGTCTAAGCAGAGGGTGTAGACGAGAGGGAAGAGGAAACTACGGGAGCATCCTGGAGGGTGGAAAGAGACGACGTGCATTTCGCACCTGTAAGCTAGACACCGTCGCCCTCTTTTTCTTCGTCTTCCTCGTCTCCTTCGTCCCCTTCGTCTTCCTCATCTTCTTCGTTCTCCTCGTCGTCGTTGTCTTCTTCTTCTTCTCTTCTCCTTCCTCATCACCCTTGCTCCCCCTTCTCCTCCTTCGTCTACGTCGTCTACGTATCTCGTCATCTTCTTCTCCTACGCGCCTCTCGTTTTCCTCCTTTTCCCCACCAGGGCCGTGGTAGAAGGGGCCGCCTTTACACCCCCTTACAATACCTCGGCGTGCATTACATACAACTCGGTTATTTCTCCAGGGAGTTTTCTCGCGTGAATGCCGCGAGAGTACGCACATTTGCGCGCACACCAACGGAGCGAAGCTGCACATGGGGACTGGGCTGTTGCGCGCACGCACACCGCTTTGCTGATCTTGAAGGGTATAGGTCGCGCGGGGCGCGAACGGAACTCACGCAGGAATCTCACACGGAAATTTCGTTCGCCACCGCGGGATTAGCTTTTGGGAATTATTAATTTTCAAGGGGAGTCCTCCGCGAGGAGGAGGGCGCGCGCGATAAAAAAAGATTAGTGACATAATGCGAAAGGGCGGGTGCAAATTGCCTGAAATCATCCGTACCTTCTTCGATGCAGTTGATGTTGCAGTTGACAGGAATGTATCATCGAGTCTGCGCGATTCGCGCTGTAATGGATTCATTGATCGTAGTGTATACACCAGACCAGTGAATCACGCCCTAACCACGCGTCAAGCGCGTGCATGCGCGCGTTCCCTTGTTTCCTATTTTCCTTTTATCGGTATTTTTTATTTTCTTTTACTATTCTATTACTATTGGAGGATAAGCGAAGGATATAGGTCGGTCGTGGTATGTTAGGGACACACAATTCGCCAATTTCCGCGTGCAAGCGTATTGATCGTTGCGCTCGCGATGAATAAAATCTATCGATCGCTACGTTTTTTTGGAAGATAAATTGGATAAACGATATTCTTACGCAGCTTCCTTTTCACACACAGCCTGAGAATTCTGGGACGTTATTTTAATTTCAAAAATGATCCTCTTCTTAAATACCCTAAACAACGGGTAGAGAGACCTTGAGAGACTCCTCGTATATATACGTAATACCGGGATCCTCAATTATGCCGCCGTTCCCCCGCAACGGTTTCATACATATTTTCCAGCACTCTGCTTAATCTAAATTCCATTATCCTTCGATACACCCATGTATCGATATTCCTCATTCGAATCTCGCAACGGTATTCGAATATCCCTCCCCGTAACGGTGTACCGGCCGTTCGTGTTATCCGGGGGTGTGTTGGTGGCGGCGGCGGCGGCGGTTCCTTATAGAGGGACAGGGATGACAGGATGGCAGTCGGTGGTTGCAGACCGGTGTGGCACGCGGCTCCTCCTCCTCCTCCTACTCCTCCTCCTCCATCTCTTTCTTCTCTTCCTCCTGCTCCTTCTCCTCCTGCTCATTCTCGTCCTCGTCCTCGTCCTCGTCCTCGTCCTCGTCCTCGTTCTCGTCTTCGTTTTCATCCCTACCCGCCGCTGCTTCTCTCTTTCTCGCACACGCACACACGGCACCCACGGGAATTTAGGCGAAAACTTTCGCCAGGCCGCCCGAAGGCGAGGAATTCTTACGACGGTGGAAAAGTTTGAGCCGGGCAGCTCAGCGACGTACTTTACCACCCGGTACGGCGATTCCGCGTTATCGCCCGGCTTCGACGACGCTTATCGTTCCGCTTCCTCGGCAAGAGCGTGCTGTTAGAAACGCGCAAGAGGACCGCGCGCGAGCAGCCTCCAGCCGTGGACGTTGCTGTGGCTGGCCCATTCGCCTCAACTACGGATGAGTAATATTGGCTATATGCAATGGGGTGCGATTTATCTCGTGATCTTTTTGTGATACCAAACGAACGTAAACGTAAAAACTGTTTTATGATACCAAAACGAAAGTAACGGGGGCTCAATAACGGGGGAAGTTTCCGACAATTATTGATTACAGCATCAACGGGAGATGGTGGAGGGCAAAACTTTTTCCTAGGCGACGATATCTTCATCGGCATGTATGTATTTACATTTCAAGTAAGAAAATTAGGGGAAACTAGAGTTTTTCTAATTTCCTGCAAGGTATTACAATGAGCAGTGAGAGGTGTCAAAAAGAGATACGCACGACAATAAGATACACACACGCACATGTGTATGTAATTTTTGTTTAATATTGCCGGAAGGCAGTATCATCTTCTACTTATTTCCACTACTTATTTCCGTGGGGTTTCTTCGCAATTTCGAGTTTCATCAATTTCTATTTAAATCCGTCACATTCACATTGTTTGCTCGTCCTAAAAATGAAGAAGGGACAGGCCTTCTGTGGTCGCGGCCCGAATTGGAAATTCGGCCCAGAAGCCTAATGAACGGCGCTTCAGACTCGCATGCCAGCTACTGTGCGTGGCAGGACAACGCACAGCGCCGTTAAATTAATCCGGGCGAAGCTGAGTGCTCGGTAATCATCATTACCCCGACCCGGGCGCCGGATTATTATGTTTTCCGCTCGCACTCCGGCCGTTTCGACGTCCGTCCGCCGACGCTCGTTATGCCTCCGACGTGTCCATAGACACGTGCGACCTATGCGATCGTCGCGTCGTGCATGCGCGAACTAGTTTCAGCTTGACAATCTTTAATCCCGCGATGTGAGATGTGAAATGATATTACTTGCAACGATACGAGTAGTTGTATTATTTTCGTGCTCTTTCCTTACAACTGCTTCTTCTTCTTCTTCTTCTTCTTCTTCTTCTTCTTCTTCTTCTTCTTCTTCTTCTTCTTCTTCTTCTTCTTCTTCTTCTTTATTTCTTCTATATTATAACGAACGCGTTCTCGGATACTTTAGAGATTTTAGATAATTCTTTTATCTGTTTTCCATCATACCGCGCACACATAAACATCCGCACACACAATCTCTTTAATTTCGTCGTAAAGTTTCAAAAACATACGAGATCCAAGCGATGCTTGGAATTATAAATCAGAAACACTGACTCAATATATATGGCTCATGTTTTCGCGGATAAATTAGGGCAAGGTTCGCTCTGTCGTTTACACGATGGCGTGCATGCCCGATCACCCCGGCTAGATAAAACGTACTCGAAGAGAGAAACCGCCTCTACCGTTCGGCATAAGACATTCAAACGGGAGTCTCCGCGGCGTTTATACAAGCGGGGCGCAACCGGTTCTCTCTCTCTCTCTCTCTCTCTCTCTCTCTCTCTCTCTCTCTCTCTCTCTCTCTCTCTCTCTCTCTCTCTCTCTTTCTCTCTCTCTCTCTGCGACAGAACGTGTACATATTTCTCAAATGTTAGCAATACTAGTGCGCGACATTGCGCTATAATATAATCCTGTATTTCGTCCATTTTCGACATTCGAATTAGAATTCGGTTAAAGGTTTATTTGTAATTAAGCAAAATTAACGTGGAACGGTAGATTCAATATTGTAAAAATATACGCAAGACTAATCAAATCATGTTGGTAAATTGATAAGATAATAAGATAATTCAAATCCCCGTAATATGTAATAATTAATTTAAAGTGGCTTTAAGTTTACACACACACACACACACACACACACACACAATTGAATCAAGAGAGCACCGTAATTTTATTCTTTCCGAAATTAATGAACTTGATTAGTCGAATTGCGGGACGTTGGGACGTTTTCACCACGATCACCGTGGAGAAATCACAAACGCGCACGAATGGAAATTTATCCCAGGGGGCGGAAAAAAAATTCTTCTCGATGCAAACAGCAGGATATAATTAAGCAGGATGTAATTAACTAAAAGCAATAACAAAGACAAATAGAGGTGAAAGCGTGAGCATGGATTCGCGAGCAAGATCGTGGGCGATCTCATGACAGCGCGGCGCGGCGCGGGCGCGGGCGGTGCGCGCGTTCCGTATATCGCGGGAAACGAAATACAAAACGGAGTTAAGGACAGACGTACGGACGTACCGCGCACAGGAATGTCCTGTGCGATAAAATCTACCGACCTGCACCTCCGGCTCCCGGCTCCCGGCAGAAAAGGACGCCGAACGTTTCGCTCCCTGTGCGAGGAGGTGGCCATGCGCTCCCGCGCACGTTCCTTCATATTGAAACAAATAGATTCGCGTCGCGAGGATGACTTCTCTCGATCTGCGCCGATGCGCCGGATCGAAGATTAATGCGGCCGATAAGGGGGTTAAATCGGAACACTTAGTCCCGACGCTACCGCGGGGCTATAATTAAACGCGCACGTCGCTCGGTGTCCTCGCGGTGAAAACGCGACTGGCGAGAGAACACGTAGGATGACCGTGACGTAGGATATTCCCTCAGGGGGCTGCACGATTTATGGCTTTTACAAATTGAGACATTACGCTCAAATGAGGAGACTTAAATCTTTACGCCACACCGCGTCCCGAGGAATTTGAATTAATGCGCGGCACTTGTTAATCCTTACAATATGGTAACGTTACCAAATTCATAAAGCATCTTCTTATATATATATATAGGGTGTCTGATCATTTCTAGGGTGTGGACCTTTCTCTCCGCTTCGGATTTCTCAGCGAGGATTACGGACGAAAGCAGTCGTCGTTATTTTCCTACTTTTCCTAACACGTGTACGTGTTTGTACGAAATAATCTGTATCTTCGTTGAGACTAAGAGTGTCAACAGGCGAATCGTTAGTCGTTGTCCAAAATCTTTCGCGTACCTGACTATTACAAATAGAGAACAACGGAGCTTTTGTCGCTCGTCAACGACAGAAATTTACATGAGACGAGAAAGAGATCGATTAAAGGATCGATTATGCCACAGAGTTGCCCGTCCCGATGCCCGTCGACGGTCACCTGGCAGGCAGTAAGCCTGTACGACGGACGTGGACACGCGTTAAGTATCGCTTGCACGACTTTGCGCGTCGTCTAACCTAGATTGACACAATCTGTCACGATCGATTCTTCTTCTTAAGATTCTATTGAAAAAAAAGCTCAATAAATTTAATTAAGCGGCAACGTGCGGCTACGTAAAGCGCCGTAGGTTAAAATAAAATCGTTGCTGTTGGTGTTGACGAGCCTGAACACGGTCACACGGTGCCTTTGGACCATTGCTATGAGATCCCCGCCCTCCGCTCAACGTCCTTCGCGAGAACGTCGTAATCTCGAGTCGCGATTAGAAAACGAGACATTTCGACGCTCCAAAGTTCCTCCCCCCGAGTCGACGTTAAAGTGACGATAAATGGAATTAGGTGACATATCTAGATTATCCAATTGGATCCGACGAGCGTCGCCGATGACGCGACGGCGCATAATCGCGCGGCGACTGCGCGTCGTCGAAACGCCTAAGCGTTCGCGCGATTAGAGAGCCGCGTCGCGGGTCTCTCTCTCTCTCTCTCTCCCCCCCCCCTCACAGAGAGACAGACGATTTAACGACGACGAGAGAACGACGCACGGAATGCACGTCGGTCACTTTAGTGGCGAGGATTTCAAATGAAAATTCCACGGAGTTAATGCGCTCTCGGCGGCGCATCTCGCCCGCTCGCGCGGCGTTTAAGGGCTAAACCGTATAGGTGCAATATAACTTTCAAGTACTCCGCATAGCGTTAGGCATATCCTTTTACTATTCTCGCGAAACCAACCGCAAATCTCGCCTCAACGGCAATCCTCTCCTCTTTCTCTCCGCGAGGAGAATTGCAAAGTGCGGGACAACGTCCTGCCTCTCTTTCTCGCTTCTCTCTTCTCCCTCTGGACCAGAGCGCGCACTTCCGTACCATTACACCGCCGTATTATTTTTCCGCCGGCTGTTTACCCGCTTTCCCGCTCGCTCGCGCATGCCCGCAATCGTAGGTTTCTGTTCCCTCCTTCTTTTTTTTTCTCTTCTTTCCTTCTTTCTTTATCTACTGGCTTCTCCTTCGCTTATCTAACTGACCCCTTCGTAGAATTTTAATGACAACGCGAGCACCTCGTTTCGAATGAACTTTATCAAAACTTTATTTCGAGAGTCTACGCTATTACGGAGGAATATTGTTAGGGAAAATAAAGAGATTGTGGAAACAGAGTGAAAGAGAGAGAGAGAGAGAGAGAGAGAGAGAGAGGGGGGGGGAGGGGAGAAGGAGGGAAGGAAGGAAAGCAGTCGATTAAAGATCCAGCTACCACCAGAGTTCGCGGAAATGAATCATGAGTCAATCGGAAATAAACGACAAAATCTGAGAAAAACGAAATTTATCGGAATTCGTCGGATTCGGATGAGACGAGGGTTAATTAAAGATACTCATAGCTGATAGGGGAGCGTACGAAAGAAGAGGGAACGTCGTCCTTAAATTAGGCGAACCTCAAAAGCGCGTTACGCTCGAAAGTGCTTGAACGTTAACAGTGAGTATCCAAAGGTAACTCGAGTCTGAAATTAATTTAGCCCTCTACTTTCGCCGTGAGACGCGGCGTCTACATTTAAAGGTCGCGATACCGCGTAAGCGGCAGTGTCTTCTTAAGGAAGTCCTCGAAGAAGAAGAAGTCGCGTCCAACTCGTAATTGCACTTCGCGCCGAGTTTTTCCCGCGTTGTCATGGACAACGAATGGTTTTCATCTAACAATAACGCGCGAGAATTTTCAAGGCATGCTCCGCGAATAGCAGCTAATTGCAGCCTTGCGCACGTTCTTAAACGCGTCGCGTTCGCACAGCACGAAAAACTTACACGCACGAACGCACAAGTCGGGATTTAACGTTAACGTTCGTTTCCCTCGTCTGTAGAATGAAACAACAAGAACAACGTATAAAACAACGATCAAAACACACATCGATTAAACTAACGATTAAAATGCTGATATTTTCTTTCTTACCCCTAGATTTTGCTACTTTAGTGATAATGTTGAAAGCTCCAGATATGGGAAATTAATAAAAAAATAATTCCACACGCGTGGAATAGAGAGAGGATCACACATCTACACTTCTTTAATCAACTTTTGCTTTTCCAATTAACTTTCGTTTTGTTTCCCTTTAAATTTTAATCTTACCTTACTTCCCCTATTAATACGATTCTAATTAATTTTTGGGCAAGGACGGGCCGGTTCTCGGGACGTCTCTGCGCTCATGAGCGCATACCTAGTCACCACTGGTCGTGGTTGGCCGAAAAGGCTCTGGCCTTTTGGCTGGGGAGATGTTGTAGAATGTCACGTATAAAGTACTCCACACGAGCTACTGCGGGGAACTGGCTGCGTAGAGAAAAAGCGCGGGGTATAAATAAAGCCGTGTCCAATTAGTATTTGGGCGGCGGGCCGACCAGATAGAATCAACGATCACCGCGTGTTCGACCCATCGCTCGCTCGGTCGCTCCTATTACCGCTCTCCCCATCCCCTCCCCCCCCCCTCTCCTCTCTCTCTATCGCGCGCGCGCGCGCCTCTGCCTTCTTCCCTGTGGATCTATTACCAATGATGACTCCTCGCATTCCCCCCGTCTTCTCCTCTCGAGACTTTCTTCCGATTCTACGCGTCTCGCTGACAATGCGTTCGTACGCGTCAATAATTTGTCATCCTCACGTTTTCTCTCCCAAAAGTTTCTTACGTGTTTGTGGTTCTAAGAGAAAACAAGACCGAAGAGAGTGACACGCGCCATTCTCTTGAGATTTGAGATAAAAATCACACAAACAGACCTCCTCAGAGTTTCTCGAGCGTAGATACAAGTATAAAATCCCGCGTCTGTTATTACCAGAAACTAAATCCACTGAATTAGCTTCCAGCAGACGTGTGTCACTTTTCGTAAAAAAAAAAAAAAAAAAAAAAAAAAAAAAGAAAAAAAGAAAAAGAAACAAATTCACGTATCTTCGTTTGCATTCGCAGACGTATTCGAAAGGCTGGAACGCGAGTCGGGTGGTGCGTGCTCCGTCTCGTCCCGTCCCGTCCCGTCTCTCGTGCCGCGCCGTTTAATTGTCGGGTCTTGGGCAATTGCGGTTTCAGGGCAGTTGAGACAAGGATCGAAGCAATTTGCCCTTTCGGCCGAGGCACGGGGGGTCTGAAGAAAAAAGACGTGGCCTCGGGATCGCGCGTTGCGCAGTAACTGGCGCATCCTCCCGATGCTGCATGCATCCTCTCGCGCTCGTGCTCGCCCACGTGTCGACCGCAGAGAAACGCTTACGGTTAATTGAATTCGCGTTACCCGGCGAGAGAAAACTTTAGCGGAGATGCGCGAGCGATGCCGCGGCAGTAAAGCAGTCCATCTGAAAACGCGCACATGACGCGCGTTGAATATGACGAATCTCGGTGTATTGTTGTGGCTGCTGCGCTGTTGTCCTGTTGTCGTTACGTCTCGCCGGCACGATCTCGGATAATCGGTCAAATTTGCGCAGCTTTGACGCGATTGCGAATTACGCGCAGCAGCGGCTTCGCCCGAATTTGCTGTTCTCTCATAATCATAACGGGACGAACATCGATTCCAGCCGAATTTTATTATATGTTGTACCTTATTGGGAGGGGGGGGGGAGGGGGAGACAAAAGAAACGCGCGACGACGAAAAATTGTCTGTCCGGCTACAAGCGATCCCAGCGGATGGATCCTGGACCTTCCGGATCCTGGCTGAATATCATTAATAACCGCCAATCTGATTGTACACTGTGTGTCCGCGTAATTGTTCACCCCGGAGCACGTCCTGCATCTTGCGCGCGCGCGTATATGTCGTGTTTCATTCCTGTCAGCCGAGTAGTCTTCCTCCCTCGTTGCAGTGCGAAACGCGGAAAGGGGCGCCCACCGAGAAAGAAATTCTGCATGTGCATTAGCGTATACGCGGATAGTCCTATAATTATCCGCTCGTAAAGCAGTAACAGACAACTTGTAACGGGGGAAGAGGAAGCGCGGGTTATTAAAACTTCGCCTCGCATACATATTCCGCAATTTTTCTCCTCCTACTCCTCCTACTGCGTCTCCACCTCCTTTTATTTGATGTTTCCTCCCGAGGGCGGCAACGAGACTCGATACAAGAGACTGCGACGACTCACGAAATACGTCATGGAGATGAGCGGGCATGAAATGATCTCTCGACGTCGTTCAAACTCGTGAAAAAATTGGGTGCCGCGATACCGTTCAAAAGAAGAAAGAGCAGCAGGAGAAGAGGAACGAGAAGTCTATTAATGGATCCAAGATCCACTCGCCTCTTCATCTTTATCGGAGAACAATCTTTTTCCGAGCGGGAATCTCGTAGACTAAAAATATAACGAAAAGCCTAAAAAATTTGATAGCGTTTAATTCGATATCAAGAGGCACGGTAGGGGGGGGTGCTTGGTGTGCCTCGCGTCAAATTCAGCGTAACGAAGTTCAGTACCCGAACGGCGTGAGGCACACCGTGCCTGTATTTACGCGAAACTGCAAGTTGAAACGAGGTGAGGTGATATTCATATCTCAGCAATGGCTGAACCGATCGAGGTTTTTTTTTAGTCCCTATCGATTCGGCCTTATTTAGAAAATAGGAAGAAAAGTGTTCTTGTGTTTTTCCTTTTTGTACGTTGCCTTTAAACGGAGGTATTTTAAGATAAGGTTCACCGAATCACGGAAAATTTCGATTCAGTAAGAAAGTAAGAAACGCAAGACGCTCAGGAGTAGGAATATGTACATAACGGTAGATGGAAAAATAAAATACACGTGTTAATAGCTTAGAAAATAAAATCCAAGTCCTACGTCTATTTCATGAATTTATTGTTTGAGGTTTTTCTGATATAGAGAGGATTTAACTTTTAAGGAGGATTCACTTTTAAGGGAACCGTTTAGATATTATTAGAATGGAGAGACATACGAATCGCAGCGTGGCAAGCGGCGCCAGTAGAGCGCCAGATTCCGTAATTCCGGGAGAAGAAACCGAGGTTCGAATCCCGCTAGGCCAAACCTTTTTATATAAATAAAAGAACGCTGCGCTCTCTCCGTCTAGTGATAAGAGGTTGGTTTATGCAACCCTAAATGGAAAGAAAACTGGGCTCCGTCTTTTGGAAGAGAGACGTCAAACAGAAAGAGAGTGGGGGTCCACTCTCATAGCCGACGTCATGATCAAGTAGTATATTAATTACATTCGGTGGCTTATATGGAAGCATGGTGTTAATATAATCGGGGAAGGTTGACACGATGACTTTAAATTTCGAATTTTTTCTTATATCGTTTACGTATCGTACAAAATTCGACATTTACATGTACGGTCTGCATTTTTGATCCTATCAGTACAACTTCTAGATGCTTTTCCCAAATAAGTTCCCCAAATAAAGCATGCATAATAAGCAGCATAATTTCCCAGGCTAGTATATATTGTGCATCTAAAGTATCTGGGACTATTATATATCAAACTCAAATAATTTTTTTTCTAAGACACATACGTATGCAACATATAAGTTTTTACAAGTAAAACTTATTATTTTTTTTCAAGATAGATGTAAAAATATAAAACTTACTTTTTTAAACAAAAAGGTAAAAAGAAGCGTCCAGTACACGCGCGACACGTATTGTGTTATTCTTAGAAATCTCAAACTCGAATAATTTTTTTTCAAGATTCATGTGTACTAAATTCAATCAAATTACTTTTTTTTTTTCAAGATATATATGTACGTCACATAAGTTTTTACAAGTAAAATTTATAACTATATAATAAAACTCTACAAAAAACACTGTTCTACTGTTTTAATACATCACTTCTTTTACTACAGTAGAACAGTGTTTTTTACAGTTTTATTATAGTTGTAAATTTTACTTGTAAAAACTTATGTTACGTATATATATATATCTTGAAAAAAAAAAGTAATAGTTTGAGTTTGATATATAGGGAAAGACGTGTAACGAAACGCGATGTGTAGATCAGTGCAGCATCAAGTGTAAATGAGACACGGAGCCCATTAAGGACATGGAGATGTAAAAGTTAACCGCAGATCGAATTTTCCTTTCCTTTCCTTTCCTTTCCTTTCCTTTCTTTTTCTATTTCCTTTTTCTTTCAAGCTCGACTTTCTTTAAGCGCGTGACTTTCAATTCAGAAATGAACGAGACAAGCAGCACGATCACGATCACAAACGAGCTAAATATGGCATGGCGTCAGTGTCTTCGTTTAATCACGGTTGACGAAACTACCGTTTCATCTTCTCGATCATCTTCATCTTCGCGATTTCTCCTTTTGCACCGCTCCACGCATCTCCATCGCTTCGCGATGGATGGACTGCACGCTCTCCCCATACCTCGTCTCTCTCGCTCTTTGTCGGTTCACTCGCACGCGAGTGCACTCGCTGCATCACGTTCCTTCCCTGCGATGTCCTTAATATTCTCTCTCTCTCTCTCTCTCTCTCTCCCCCCCTCTCCCTTCCTTCCTGCCTGCCTGTCTTCTTTCTTTTTTCCTCGGGATCCTCCTGATCTCGTTTCACTTCATTCTCCGTGCTCCGTGTTTTCCTTTTTGTCTCGGCGTCGCCTCTCCTCGCCGCTTCTTCTTCCTCCTTCTGCATCCCTCTCTTCGCCTCATTCGGCTCCCGATCCTTCTTCCTCGGACTCCCTCTCTGCCATCGTGGTTCTTTTCTTTTGTTATCACGCACGGGCAATACGCGAGTACGAAGGCCGCCGCGCCGCGAGTCTCGACTCAACGTTCCGCATCGTAATTGAAAGAGAACATGATAGATAAGGGCTCGCTTCTCGAACGAGGAGACGAGAAAGGGGGCTACAAAAAAGGTATACTTTAAGCATCATGCACATCGTGAACTTCGAATTCGTACCTGATGGCGAAGAAAGAATTATCAATAATTAATTATATTGCACATCGATTGCATATGACCTATAGGGTCAAAGGGATCAAGAGGGTACCGTATATACGTTTAAATTGTTTTTCTTATAAAACATAATGTTAGTGTTTGAGTACATATAATATAGATACAAGAAAAGAGCTCAAGGTATATAATGCAACGAATGTGAGATTAATGTATCATATAGAGTTGATATATATATATATGAGCAATCGTGTCATTTTAGTGCACATTTTGCTCAATTCTTTTTCATCTCTCGAAAGCTGATTTTAACGTCCTCTTGATGTATCTTCTTCTCCGTATTTTTGTCGGCTCAAAGTACATTTGTCGGTATTATCGTAAAGCATGCACTCTCCCCGGCTCTCATGTTCGTCCCAGAAATTCTTAAATTTAGGTGTATTTTTTTTTTTGCAATGTTAGAGTTACGCGCTCGGGGCTGATGTGAGCGGTGCTTTAAAACGGATTTAATCATGACGACAAGATACGAAGCAGAATGTTGCACAGTTGTCACATGCTCGGCGCGCTCGAGGATGCGATACGTTTCTTTTATCGTTAACGCGGATTGATCGATCACCGGCCGATACTTTTGTTTGTTACATCGAAACATTTAAGGCTCGGGGAAAGCCAGCGCAGACTTTGTATCGAACCTTGATACGCTTCGTACGATGGGTTCTACACCCTCTCACCAAGGAAACGTGTCTTGCGCGCGAATTATCGCTACTCCGAATAATCATCTGTCTCGTCTCTCGATTTCATCGATCCTGAGTTACGTCGCAACTTTCTCGATTAGGTTTTACACTTGACTTCATCGCTACATGGAAAGAGTAATTAAGGAAAGATGAAGTACATTATACGCTTGTGAATTATTATCAATATTTTCTTTTCTATTAACATCTTTTTTTTTCTCTATTAATATCTTCTTTTCTTTAAGAAAACTACGAAACACCTGCTTTATAATTCAATATATAATATATCATATAACATACAAAAAGCAAACCTTCCTTTTGACATCGAAATTTAGCATCGGGAAAAAACATTGTTTCTCGAAATATCAATGGATAAGGATATTTATTTACAAGGCGTTTCACAGCCTTCCTTCCCCCCCCCCTCCTCACTCCCTCCCCCCCTCTCTCTCTCTCTCTCTCTCTCTCTCTCGCTCGCTCGCTCTCGCCTACCGTTCTACCCGAATCTATTCGAACCGATTGCGGTAGACACCTCGCGGAGAATGTACATATTTTCCAAGATCCTCTTACCGTCGTCCACCCGTCGTCCATTCCTCATCCTGGTAAGAACATTCACGTAGGCCGCGGTACGTTATGGGACTTCTCGTATGGTCCACGATGCGAGGACCATCGCGGCGGTGACGGCAGGGGGGTTGGTCGAAGGGGTGGAAAGTAGATTGGGTGGGCTCAAGTAGAGAGGTGTGGGAGTGAAGCGGTAGCGGTAGGGTGGCCGGTTACATATAAAGCATAGGTCTCGGAACGAGACCTCGGGGTGCCGTGCCGCGGACCCATGGGGTCCATGCTGGAAAAACTCAGCTGTTAACTGCTCCGGCCGAGAGGCAGGAGGCTGCCTCCACCTCCACCGCCTTGCCCCACTCCCTCCTCGAGATCACGAGCGACTCGTGTGCGGCTGCGTGTGTGCGCGTTTGCAAAATAATGGAACAGGAAGATCTATGGGCGACGATTTAAATTAATGGCGCGAGATGGAGCTCCTGACTTGGTGCCGGTGCCGGTGGCGAGATGGTGTTTTTGCGATCGATGGTGCGAGCGTGAGGGTTAAAATTTTTACAAACGCGAACATCGCTCTGCTGCGTACGGCTCTGCGCGTCCCGCCTGTGAATTGTAGATCAGTGCTGCAAAGCAAACAGGTTAGGTTAGGTTCGAGATTGCTTTTCTAGCAACATTCAATAACCACCGCGGTAGACACAAGACTCCGATGCTTGGATTCTCTCTTCCTGTTTGTTTTCTTTTTTCTTCTGTCCTTTCTTATTCTCTCGTTATATCGAATCGGCGAGTTTGCCGATCGCCGCGTGCATTTATATCCCCGTCGGCGTCGTGCGCACGGCGGATCGGGCTATTGCTATTAGGTCGCGGGAAAATTCGTAAGAGGGTGGAAATAAGTATAACGCAGAGATCGAGCAGGGAGAAAGAGCGAGCGAGGTGGCGGAAAAGATGGCAGGGGCAGGGGGCGGGGGGGAGGGAGGGAGGGAGAGGGGGAGCGGTGAGGCGAAAGGCCAGGGGACCAACAATCGGAAAACAGCGTTGTTGGTGGTCGGCTCCGACTGGCAGCAGAAGCCGGCGACGCGAAAGTGCCGTTCGAGGATTCCTATTTCCCAGGATCCCACGGCTGCCATACGCGTCCGCCCGCAATACTCCGTCTTTCTCTGCACTGCGGTAATCATAATTACACCTGCGGGTGTCTTCTTATCGCCGCTCGCCCGATCCCTCTCGGAACCCACTTCGCTTATCCTTCGAGGATCTCGTCCTCCCTCCCCCTCCCTCCGTCCGGCCACGGCAGTCCGACCCAACTTCGTCCGAGGCAAGAACGAGCGACACGCTCTTCCGATCAAGGCGAGAAAGATGCCGATTTTGCCGCGACGACGGATTGGCGAGATTTCAACCGCGCTTGATTGATCGTGACGTCACGACGAATACATATTAATTATTATGCGCGTTATACAC